>NC_069780.1:169568709-169871739 GCF_027406575.1 Nycticebus coucang | reverse complement strand
TCCCACTTTGTCACCCTTGGTAGAGTACTGTGGCATTACAGCTCACGTCATTCTCTTGTTTCAGGCGCCTACCACATGCCCAGCTATTTTTAGAGACAAGGTCTTTCTCTGGCTTAGGCTGGTCTCCAACTCCTGAGCTCTAGCAATCCCCACACCGTGGCCTCCCAGAGTGGTAGGATTACAGGCACTCCTTATCACCCTCCTGTAATTTTTATCTTTCTCCATGTCATAAAAAATGGTTTCTTCTTTTTTTAAATTCTGTCTTCACATGGATTTAATCTTTTTAATTTTATTCATTAATTTTTAAAATGTATTTGTCATTGTTGTTTGGTGGGTCCGGATTCGAACCCGTCAGCTCTGGTGTTAGGTGGCTGGCACCCTAGCTGCTGGTTACAGGTGCCAAGCCAATGAGATTATTTTAGATGTGTGAGAAAGGCAAGCAGAAGCCCTTTAGTTACTTTTTTTTTCAAAAAGCTTATAAATTTGCTATAACCTATACAAAACTATGTTAAACCTTACAGTAATATCAATTCTCAGAACCTGGATTTATCAGCCAATGAGTTAACAAAAGTTGAACCTGTTTTTCTGTATTTATTGGCTATTTGGATTTTAGCTATTCATTTCCTTTGCCCAATATTCTCTGTATTTTATAGTAACCATGTTCATTTGTAATTAAATATATTGAAAATATCTTCCCTTGTCAGTTGCTTATTTTTAATAGTGCAATTTGTTTTTATGCATATGTTTGTCTTATTTAAGAAATATTTTCCTATCCTAAGAATATAGGCATATAGATTAGAGATTTTTCAAGCTTTTCGTTTACTGGGATTACAGGTGCAGCACCCACTGGGTTTTTCTTTTAATGAATCAGGGTCTCACTCTCGCCCAGACAAGTTTCAAACGCCTGAGCTCAAGCAAGCCTCCCACAGTGCTGAGATTACAGGCGTGAGCCACTGTGCCCGGGATTTTTTTAATACTATGAAAGTGCCAACTCATTATTCTGTATTTATTCTCACAGGTGGTGCAGCTGAACAAGCTGGAATAATAGAAGCTGGAGATGAAATTCTTGCTATTAATGGGAAACCGTTGGTTGGGCTCATGCACTTTGATGCCTGGAATATTATGAAGTCTGTCCCAGAAGGATCTGTGCAGTTAGTAATTAGAAAGCATAGGAATTCTTCGTGAATTTTAACAAGGCCTTTTATCAGTTACCTTCTTACTTTAGCAAAATAGAACAAATTCTTTAAATAATGAGTTCTTAAAACTAATATTGGTATAGGCAAGGACTATGAAAATTTCCAAGCTTATATTTATACATATAGTCTGGCCTATTATATGTGCAACAGCAATGAAGTTGAACTCTGGAAGTCTTCCGCCTGGATCACTCAAGGGATTCCTTTTGTTCCAGTGCCTGTCCCCTACCATTTATGTTTGCCAATGGGGATACAAGATGTGACATGCCCTTTTTCATTTGAAACCTATACCTTCACATCCCTCTTGCCAGCTCTCCCAGCTAGACCTAATCCTAGTGATTAGGGAACAAAGTCTGAGGATACCACAAATGTTACAGCCAAAAGGACTATATAGTTTTGTATGATTTTGTAAGTAAATGACAGTGCTTTAAGGCACATTCAAGGGAAGGAGGAGCTGCAGGTCTATTATATGTTACCCTGAAAACAGAATGAGACTGAAAAATTATGACCTACTTGTTAGGCTGAGCTCAGGAATTATCTGAAAATGAAAAAGCAAAATACAGAAAGTAATATTTTTTGAGTGAGTATAATGTATGAATGCAGAATTCAGTGGGTTATCGCTTATCATGACACGCTGATCATTTCCTATCTGTAAAAGTCATTGGGCTGTTTTACAGAATAGCAATTCTAATAAACTGTATTAAATAGCCGTGAGCTTTGCTGCTTAGAAGCAGAAAGTTCCAGATCTGAAAGCACCTTATATCTAGTTTTCAAACTTGTCTTGAATAAACGCTTGAATTCAAGACTAGTCAACACAAGAGCAGGCAAAAGTATCAGTCACTGGGTTTCCATTTCTATGTTTCATGTACTCCAACCATTAAATTTTTAGAAATCATCTTTTTAATCATCCTTGTATGTATAAACATGACATATTTACAATCCAAATAGAGGAGCTTAAAATAATCCTTTTAAGGGACTTTTTGTTTGGTTATTCTTCCCTTTCCCAACATGTTTAAGAAAGCTAACATTTCTGAGTATTGGATGTGCAGTGACTGGCGTTTTTGTGGCTCGTTTTCCTGTTTTCCAAATTCTCACTTTTGCCAAAAATGTCTTCCTACAGAAGATTTGTAACTCATGCTACTTGTGAAACTCACCCTGGCTGCTCCTTCGTTTGAAGCACGATCATCTTCTCTTCCTTACAGTGGCCATTCTGTTCACTGTCATGAAGTTATTTTCTTAGATAAATCATAAACCCTCATCAGCTTTATCAAAATGTCATGAGGAGGAAAAGAGAGAAACAGGGTGAGTGACTTGAGGTAAAGGAGCAGAACTATGTAGTTACAACCCAACTCTCTATGAGTTCTGGGAATACGGGTGAGATTGCATCAGTCACACCTGCATGCATGATTACACTATTTTTTGTTGGAGATATTTCTTTAAATAACCCACAGCTTGGGTCTGTGGCTGTGACCCCCAGATCATGGAGGTGCTTGAACCATCAACCTTTGTATGTCATTTTCTGAGTGACCAATCCCACTAAGCATTGTGGGATCAACCTAGTCCTCAGATGAGACTGAAATATCTGGCTTGTCTAAGCCCCTATTTCTTATTTTTCAACAGGTTATACAAAGGAGAATGTAGTACAAGAGTTAGCTAGAAAGGTCTGCTTGATTTAGCTTCTACTTTTCACTACAATTACAGGTAGGATACTTACTATAGGAAGTCAGTGCAAGGTGCATGCTAGTTTTTTTGTCTCTGTGGTCAGTTTCATGGTTTATGCTTTTTTGCCTAAATGACAAGAGACTATTTGAAGTCAACAACACTGAAAACCATTGTTTGCCTCTACTCATACAGTTATGCCCACTTCTATGTGGACGGAAATTTCTAGAGCAGTGTGGAGCAACAGAATGGTCTCCTTCTGAAAGTCCTTAATCCTTGTATCAGGAGTCCAATGCTAGACCTCTGGCTTACTACACTTGTTAAAGGCATCAGCCATTTCCACTAGATCTTGCCAGAAGGGTTACCTGGCTAACAGTTGAAATTTAAAGGAAGAAGCAAAAGCTAACCTGTCTTTGACCCTGAGATAGAATGCTATTTGTCTTCAGTGTTCAAGGCATGACTAGTACTTCTAATTAGTCTAATAAATTCCCACAATTCCTGAACAGTAACGATATTGTCCTACTAAAACTGTCGTTATTTTTTTCTTTTTAAACCCAGTTATTCACAATAAGCTATGAGGATAAATATGTGTTATAACATGTAAATCATAGTTGCAAGAATATACCATGAAGAATGAAGTAGGTTGGGTTTTATTTCCATCCTCCCACACACATCACATTGAATTTGATGGTTAACTCAATTGGCACCACACCTGTTGTATATTATATATTATTTATGTAAAATAAAATGCCTTATATATTAAAGAGTAAGTGCAATAATATGAAATAGCCTGTACATTTTAAAAAAACGTTGTCGCCAAGTTATGTAAATCTACATCTCTGTAAACAACCTTTTTTAAGTAATTTCAAAAAAATAAAACACTCTGCTTACTACTTGGCTTTTTTTTTTCATTGTTCAAGATAAGAAAAGAGCTGTTTTGTTTTTTTTGTGAAACAGAGTCCCACTATGTTGCCCTCGGTAGAGTGCGAGGGCATCACAGCAACCTCAAACTCTTGGGCTTAAAGCAATTCTCTTGCCTCAGCCTCCCAAGTACCTGGGACTACAGACACCTGCTACAATGCCCGGCTACTTTTTGTTGCAGTTGTCATTGTTTTCTACCAGGCTGGGTTCGAACCTGCCAACTTCAGTGTATGTGGCTGGCGCTGTAACCACTGTACTACAGGCGCTGAGCGAAAAACTGCTTATTATTAACAAATGAGGGAGAAGCACAAAGGCAAAAGAACTCAAGCTAGCTGTGCCATGCCACACGTACAATCTTCACATAATCCACAACTGTTCTCCCTCTAACACCTTACAATTAAATGTCCTATTCTTTCACCAGAACCTCCGGGTCACTTCCTGCCTTCAGTTTCTTTTTTTTTTTTTTTTTTTGTTGGTAGGCTCTTTTATTACTGAAGTCTATACACATTGTTGGGCCCATCAGTCAGGAAAAAAATAGTTATACTGGATCCCTGCTAAGATGAATGGCCGGGAGTGATGTGTGCCTCTGCGTGTGAGTGCATTTTGGAGAAGATGAAGGAGCATAAGAATACCTCAATTTTTTTTTTTATTGTTAAATCATAGCTGTGTACATTAGTGCAATCAAGGGGTACAATGTATGTGCTGGTTTCATATACAATCTGAAATATTCTCATCAAACTGTTCAACGTAGCCTTCATGGCACTTTCTTAGTTATTACATGTAGACGTTTGTATTCTGCATTTAGTATAAGTTTCGCCTGTACCCATTCTAAGATGCACTGAAGGTGTGGCCCCACCCATCACCCTCCCTTCACCATACCCTCCCCTCTCCCTTCCTCTTCCCTTTCCTCATACTCTTGTGCTATACTTGGGTTGCAGCCTTCATGTGAAAGCTATAATTTAGCTTCATAATAGGGCTGAGTCCATTGGATACTTTTTCTTCCATTCCTGAGATACTTTGCTAAGAAGATTATGTTCCAGCTCCATCTATGTAAACATGAAAGAGATAAAAGTCGCCATCTTTCTTTAAGGCTGCATAATATTCCAGGTTATACATCTACCACAATTTGCTAGTCCATTGGTGGGTCAATAGCACTTGGGCTTCTTCCATGACTTAGCAATTATGAATTGGGCTGCAATAAACATTCTGGTACAGATGCCTTTGTTTTGTTTTGTTTTGTTTTGTTTTTTTTGTAGAGACAGAGTCTCACTTTATCGCCCTCGGTAGAGTGCCATGGCATCACACAGCTCACAGCAACCTCCAACTCCTGGGCTGAAGCGATTCTCTTGCCTCAGCCTCCCAAGTAGCTGGGACTACAGGCGCCTGCCACAACGCCCAGCTATTTTTTGGTTTGCAGTTCAGCCGGGGCCAGGTTTGAACCCGCCACCCTCAGTATATGGGCCAGCACCTTACCGACTGAGCCACAGGCGCCGCCCATAGATGCCTTTGTTATATTGTGACTTTTGGTCTTCTGGGTATAAACCTAGTAAAGGAATTATAGGATCGAATGGCAGGTCTATTTTTAGGTCTCTAAGTATTCTCCAAACATCCTTTCAGAAGGAACGTATTATTGTGCATTCCCACCAGCAGTGTACAAGTGTGCCCTTTTCTCCACATCCACGCCAACATCTCTGGTTTTGGGATTTTGATATGTGGGCTACTCTTCCTGGGGTTAGGTGATATCTCAAAGTAAGTTTTGATTTGCATTTCCCTGATGATTAAGGATGATGAGCTTTTTTTCATGTGTTTGTAGATCGTGCATCTGTCTTCTTTAGAGAAGTTTCTCTTCAAGTCCCTTGCCCACCCTGAGATGGGATCACATGTTCTTTTCTTGCTAATACGTTTGAGTTCTCTGTGGATTCTGGTTATTAGACCTTTATTAGAGGTATAATCTGCAAATATTTTCTACAATTCTGAGGGCTGTCTGTTTGCTTTACTTACAGGTTCTTGGCTGTGCAGAAGCATTTTAGTTTGATCAGGTCCCAGTAGTGTATTTTTGATACTGCTTCAATTGCCTGGGGAGTCCTCCTCATGAAATATTCACCCAAGATGATTCCTTCAAGAGTTTTCCCTGCACTTTCTTCAAGTATTTTTATAGTTTCATGTCTTAAGTTTAAATCTTTTATCCAGTGAGAGTCTTAGTTAATGGTGAAAGGTGTGGGTCCAGTTTCAATCTTCTACAGGTTGCCAGCCAGTTCACCCAGCACCATTTGTTAAGTAGGGAATCTTTTCCCCACTGAATGCTTTTAATTGGCTTGTCAAAGATCAAATAATGGTAAGTAGCTGGATTCATCTCTTGGTTCTCTATTCTGTTCCAGACATCTACTTCTCTGTTTTTGTGCCAATACCATGCTGTTTTGATCACTATTGATTTATAGTACAGTCTCAGGTCTGGTAGTGTGATTCCTCCTGCTGTGTTTTTATTGCTGAGTAATGTTTTGGCTATTCAAGGTTTTTTTTCTGGTTCCATATAAAACGAAGTATTATTTTTTCAAGATCTTTAAAATATGACAATGGAGCTTTAATAGGAATTGCATGAAAATATATTGCTTTGGGTAGTATGCACATTTTAACAATGTTCATTCTTCCCAGCCATGAGGATGGTATGGTTTTCCATTGGTTAACATCTTCAGCTATTTCTTTTCTTAAAGTTTCATAGTTCTCTCTGTAGAGATCTTTCACGTCCTTTGTTAGGTATACTCCCAAATATTTCATTTTCTTTGACACTACTGTGAAAGGAATAGAGTCTTTGACTGTTTTCTCGGCTTGGTTAATGTTGGTATATATAAAGGCTACAGATTTATGGGTGTTGATTTTGTAGCCTGAGACATTGCTATATCCCTTGATCATTTCTAAAAGTTTTGTAGTAGATTCCCTAGTGTTTTCCAGATATACGATCATATCGTCTGCGAAGAGTGAAAGTTTGATCTCTTCTGACCCTGTGTGGATACCCTTGATCGACTTTTCTTCCCTAATTACAATGGCTAAAACTTCTATTACAATGTTAAAGAGCAATGGAGACAATGGGCAACCTTGCCTGGTTCCTGATCTAAGTGGAAATGATTTCAATTTCACTCCATTCAATGCCATATTGGCTGTGGGTTTGCTGTAGATGGCCTCTATTACTTTAAGAAATGTCCCTTCTATACCAATTTTCTTAAGTGTTCTGATCATGAACGGATACTGGATATTATCAAAAGCTGTTTCTGCATCAATTGAAAGAATCATATGGTCCTTATTTTTTAGTTTCTTTATGTGCTGAATTACATTTATAGATTTACGTATATTGAACCAGCCTTGAGACCCTAGGATAAATGCCACTTGGTCGTGGTGTATAATTTTTTTGATGTATTGTTGGATTCTGTTAGTTCAGATCTTATTGAGTATTTTAGCATCAATATTCATTAATGATATTGATCTATAATTTTCTTTTCTTGGTGGGTCTTTCCCTGGTTTGGGGATCAAGGTGATGTTTGTTTCGTAGAATGTGTTGGGTAATATTCCTTCTTTTTTTATATTTTGGAAGAGGTTTTAGTTTGATCAGGTCCCAGTAGTGTATTAATTAATATAGGTACTAGTTCTTCTTTAAAGGTTTGGTAGAATTCTGATGTAAAGCCATCTGGTCCTGGGCTTTTCTTTGTAGGGAGATTTTGTATAGTTGATGCTATTTCAGAACTTGATACACGCCTGTTCAACATTTCCACTTCATTCTGGCTAAGTCTTGGTAGGTGGTGTGCTTCCAGGTATTGGTCGATTTCTTTCAGATTTTCTTATTTCTGAGAGTAGAGTTTCTTGTAGTATTCGTTAAAGATTTTTTGAATTTCTGAGGGGTCTGTTATTTCATCACTACCATTTCTGATTGAAGAAATTAGAGATTTTACTCTTTTTTTCCTGGTTAGGTTGGCCAA
Organism: Nycticebus coucang; assembly: GCF_027406575.1. Classification (NCBI taxonomy): domain Eukaryota; kingdom Metazoa; phylum Chordata; class Mammalia; order Primates; family Lorisidae; genus Nycticebus; species Nycticebus coucang. The sequence goes on along the minus strand of NC_069780.1, from coordinate 169,863,998 downwards.
TGGTTTATCTATTTTATTGATCTTTTAAAAAAACCAACTTTTGGATTTATTGATCTGTTGTATAATTCGTTTGTTTTCAATTTCATTTAATTCTCCTCTGATTTTGGTTATTTCTTTTCTTCTGCTGGGTTTGGGGTTGGACTGTTCTTCCTTCTCCGGTTGCTTGAGATGTCCCATTAAGTTATTAACTTCCTCTCTTTCTGTTTTCTTGAGGAAGGCTTGCAGTGCTATAAATTTCCCTCTTAGGACTGCCTTTGCAGTATCCCAGAGGTTCTGGTAATTCGTGTCTTGATTGTTATTTTGCTCCAAACATTTTAATCTCGTCTATAACCCATCTATCCTTCAGCATAATGTTGTTTAGCTTCCATGTTTTTCTATGGGTATGCAGGTTCCTGTTGTTATTGAGTTCAACTTTTATTCCATGATGGTCTGAGAAGATGCAAGGAATAATTTCTGTTTTTTTAAATTTGCTGAGGTTACATTTGTGGCCTAGGATGTGGTCGATTTTGGAATATGTTCATGGACTGATGAGAAGAATGTGTATTCAGTTTTGTTGGGATGAAATGTTCTGTAGATGTCTGTCAAGTCCAGATGTTGAATGGTTACGTTTAAATCTAAAATTTCTTTGCTTAGCTTCTTTTTGGAGGATCTATCCAGCACTGCTAAAGAGGTGTTAAAATCTCCAACTACTATGGAACTGGAGGAAATCAAGTTGCTCATGTCTGTTACAGTTTCTCTTATAAATTGAGGTGCATTTTGGTTTGGTGCATAAGTATTAATAATTGAAATATCATATTGAGTATTACCTTTAACAAATACGAAGTGTCCATCCTTATCCTTCCTTATTTCAGTTGGTTTAAAGCCTACTGCATCTGCAAATAGGATTGCAACGCCTGCTTTTTTCTGCTTTCCATTTGCCTGGAGTATAGATGACCATCCCTTCACCTTGAATCTAAATATCTTTTAATGTAAGATGTGATTCTTGTATGCAGCAGATATCTGGCTTGAGTTTTTGTATTTAGTCAGCCAACCTCTGCCTCCTTAGAGGACAATTTAAACCATTCACATTAATTGAGAATATTGATAAACCTTTTGAGAGTCCAGTGGACATTTTTAATCCTTTTGCAACTGTGGAAGTTGGAATTTGATCAAAATTTTCTGGGTGGGTTTACTTTTGTGGTGGATTATGCTGGTCTTTATGGAGGATAGGTCTGAGCATAATCTGGAGAGCTGGTTTAGTTATGGCAAATTTCTTCAACATGTGAGTGTCATTTAAGTATTTAATTTCTCCATCATAAATGAAACTCAGTTTAGCTGGGTACAGGATCCTACGTTGTAAATTATTTTGTTTTAGGAGATTAAAAGTCGATGACCATCCTCTTCTAGCTGGAAAGGTTTCAGCAGGGAGATCTGCAGTTATTCTAATATTCTTGCCCTTGTAGGTGATGGTTTTCTTTCGTCTGGCTGCTTTCAGAATTTTCTCCTTCATATTAACTTTAGTGAAGTTGATTATGATGTGTCTGGGGGATGTCTTATTCGGGTTGAGTCGTGCTGGAGTTCTGAAACTGTCTGCTATCTGAATTTCAGAGTCTCTTGGCATGTCTGAAAAGTTCTCCTTCATAATCTCATGGAGAAGAGACTCTGTGCCTTGTGAAGCCACTTCATCGCTTTCGGGGATCCCTATAAGACAAATATTGGTTTTCTTCGAATTATCCCAGAGCTCTCAGAGAATGATCTGTTTTTGCCCTCCATTTCTCTTCCTCTGTGAGAGTTTGGGTGCTTTCGAAACTTTACCTTCAATGTCAGAAACCCTTTCTTCTGCTTGCTCCATTCTGTTACTGAGGGATTCCACTGTGTTTCTCAGATCTTTGAGGGCCGCAACTTCTTGTCTCAATGTGTCAAAATCTTTGGTCATTTGATCTTTGAATTCGTTGAATTCTTGAGATATCTTTTGGGCTACTGCTTGGAATTCTATTTCGATCTTATTTGCTATCCAGATTCTGAATTCAATTTCTAACATCTCAGCTATTTGTGCTGTATCTGCCCCATTGATCCTTGGGGGAGTTGATCTACTCTGACTATTCATATTACCAGAGTTTTTCTGTTGATTTCGCCTCATGACTGTTTTTTACTGTTGCCTCTGGCCATCCTCAGAGTTGGGGTGGTGTCTCTACAAGATTAGACCCCAGCAGGATCACTCTATTGTTGCTGGATCTTTGTAGGGAGTGACCCTGTGTAGTTTCTCTGGGGCTCCCCCAGCCAGGGAGTTCTGGTTGTGGAAGCAGCTCTGGAATGTGACACACCCAGATCCTGCAACAGGGCGGGGAGGTGGTGAGCGCGGTTCTGGGACTGCCTGGTGCCCGGTGACTTTGGCACAGAGAGCCCAAGGCTCCAGCAGTCTCTGGCCAGGAGAAGGGCTCTGCGCAGAGGCAGGGAGGGCTCCAAAGGGCACACGGGTACCTGAGTCCCTGGCCAGACAAGCAGGCTGGTGTAGAGCCAGGTAGGTTGGACACAGGGTTGCGCGGCTCCCGCAGTTCCTGGTCAGGGCATACAGAGGCCCGGCTGGCACGGGGCACGGCGCAGCTCTTATGGAGGTCCAGGCGGCGCCAAGCCCAGGAGTTTGAGGTTGCTATGAGCTGTGACGCCACGGCACTTTACCCAGGGCAAGAGCCCGAGGCTCCAGTGTGCCAAAACCCGTCTCACTCCGCCCCCGAGGGTGAAGGCTGTAAGGCAGCTCAGTCCCCACCTTTAGGCTGCTCAGTCACTAGCTCCCGCCCGATCCTTGCTCTGCGACATTGAGGGTGGAGCTTGCCGGGGCAGTGTTCGCACAATGGCTCCCTGCGACCCACAGCCAAACACTATTAGCTCCGTCCAGCTCAGTGGCTCAGTCTGGGGCCCTAGACAATGCCCCAAATTCTCCACACTCTTACTCAAGCTCTCCCCAAAGGCAGTTCAACTGAGTACCAAGTCCAAAAACACCGAAACAGTTCACAGGTAAGGCCTTTCCAGTTGCAGTCTCACTGCTACTTATACTTACGGCTGCTGGTGGGATTAGGTCAATCAGACACACGCAACCACTTGCCAGTTTTCCACTGTTTTTGTCCTCCTCTTGGGGTCCAGAAGTCCCTTGCTGACTCCCTGTATCCTCAAAGGGATGATTATAGGCAGATTCCACCAGCCAGAAATGCCTAGAGTCTTATCTCCCCAGACTCACCATGCCCTGTTGCAGGGAGGCTATTACTCGGCCACCATCTTGGATTCAAGATCAATACCTCAATTTCTGCCCAATAGTAGTGGGAGGATGGAATCGCTGATGTTCCAGAAGCTCCACTCACCCAGACCCCATGCGCTGAGCCTGGCCCAGCGTCGCCAGTCACTAGACAGGGTCCCTGCCTTCAGTTTCTAAAAGCTCTCCGATGCCTCAACAACTGTCAATTTTCTCCAAACCAGAATCCCATCCTTTCATTCCCTTTCTCTATTCCTAACAAAACCCCAGGATTAGAATTTAGCAATCTCTGGCCAGCCACAGGTTTGATCCTTTGCCCTGTCTTATCAGCCAAATCTGGATCCTTACAACTAGCTAGTATCTTTTCTTTTGCCCCTATCCCCAGAGAAAAATCCCACAACCATGCAGAATGATAGCGCTGTAACTTCATGGTGTTCAACCATGACTGGCCCGACACTGTTTCACAATCTGTATGGACATACACACTGCTACCTGCCTGATTTTCCCTATACAGCCCCAAAGTAAGATTCTGATAGTCTTAGCCTGCCTCTGCTTGTGTAGAGCTTTTTCCTAGGAGAGAGTGCTTGTTTCCTTAATGCTCCTCCAGAAAACTCAACAGAGAAATAGTCACAAACCCAGTCTATAATCTGGAAAACTACATTCCATGTACGCTAAAGCCTAAGACCAAAGTGAAGGAGAATAATGAGATATAGTCCCCTCAAAAGCACAGGTGAATAAAAAATTTAAGAATGCCACAGAAGTCATTAAGGAGATGAGCCCTTTAAGAAGCAGGATGCACTTGAACTTGAGTCATCTTCATGCCTCAGAATGGTGACAAAGTTGAGGTGGGGGGGATCATTTTCATTTTCCCAGGCACCTGGTGGTCAGTCTAAGCAGGTCAGAGGATTAACAGGCAAGGAATAGTCTGATCTGAGAGCCCCCACCAGACAGGATGCTGAAATTAACTGATTCAGTGACAGATTAACTGTGACAGCTCACCCTAGCCCATGAGGCCACAGCCACCATCACTCCACAAACCCTCCTCCTGATCCCCCAAACAGCTAAGTAAGTAAAGATTACAATCAGCTTCGTGACCCAATTTCCTTTTCTTAAGGGATGAACTAAACAAAAGCAAACAGAATTCAGCACATTAAAGAAAACATTGTAAACAACTGATGTTAATTCTAAGAATACATGAACAGTTTGAAAGCAAGAAATCTGGCTCAGTGCCTATAGCTCAGCAGCTAGGGCATCAGCCACATACAAACTGGGGCTGGCAGGTTCAAACCCAGCCCAGGCCTGCCAAACAATGACAACTACAACAACAACAAAAAATATGATGGCACCTGCAGCTCAAGCGGCTAAGGCACCAGCCACATACACCAGAGCTGGCAGGTTAGAATCCAGCCCAGGCCTGTCAAACAATGACAACTACAACCAAAAATATGGCCGGGCACTGTGGCGGGAGCCTACTAGTCCCAGCTACTTGGGAGGCTGAGGCAAGAGAATCACTTAAGCCCAAGATTTTGAGGTTGCTGTGAGCTATGACACCACAGCACTCTACCAAAAGCAAAATAGTCAGCCTCTGTCTCAAAAAAAACAAAGAAAAGAAATTAAGAACTCTATAAATATACTTCATTATATTAACAGGACAAAAGAGAAAAATAATTATTGTGAAAGATGTCAACACTTTCTATAAAACCTGCGTTGTGCTCTAATGGAGAAACTCCAGAAGCACTCCCATTAAAGTCAAGAATACACACACTTGCACATTACCCACTACTATTAACGTTGAGTAACAATGTTCTGGAGGCATAAGCCAATGCAATCAAGTAAAATTTTAAAAAGAGGTAAGTAGTAAAATTATCATGATTTGCACATGACAAAGTTGGGTACATATAAATACATAAACCTCAGTTGAAAAACTATTAAAGGGCAGCACCTGTGGCTCAGGGGGTAGGGCGCCAGCCCCATATACTGAGGGTGGTGGGTTCAAACCTGGCCCCAGCCAAACTGCAACAAAAAAATAGCCAGGTGTTGTGGCTGGTGCCTGTAGTCTCAGCTACTCAGGAGGCTGAGGCAAGAAAATCACCTAAGCCCAGGAGTTGGAGGTTGCTGTGAGCTGTGACGCCATTGCATTCTACCAAGGGCAATAAAGTGAGACTCTACAAAAAAAAAAAGTGAAAATATAACTTTAAGCCAGAAGACAAAAACTATCAATTCTAAATCTGAAATATCATGGAAAAACTCAACAGACTATTTTTCTCCTCATCTATTACGATAAAATATACATAAAATTTGCCATTTTAACCATTTTAAGTACAAAGTTCAGTGACATTAAGCATACTAATATTAAATAACCATCACCACCACTTATCACCAGAATTTTTTATCTTCCCAAACCAAAACTCCATGAGGTACTTTGTTTATACACATATACACCACACAAACGCACAATTCCCCCTAGAAGCAATGATCAAGGCAGTCTAAGTATTTTGAAAGCCCAAATTACAGTCTTGAAATACCATTTTATGCTAAAAGAAACCGTGGCTTTTTGGAAAAGTAAATGATTCCAGGTATGGAAAATTACAAAACAAACCTGAAATATCTTACCACACCAGGACGTTATCAAAGACAAATCATGTCTAAAGGACTCAGGATCACGGAAGAGGGTTCTACTGGCCAAAGACAGCACGTTTTGAGCATTAATAAGGACAGTACCTGTAACAGATCAAAACAATGTTTGTTCTATCATGCTAAGTGAAATAATTTGTGCATAAAAGACAAATACTATATGACTTCATTTGTAAATAGTGTCTAAAAGTCAATCTCAGAGAAACAGAATAGAAAAATAGGTGTCAGAGGCTGAGGGGAGCAAGAAGGATGAGAAAAGAAGAACTTGGTCAAAGGGTACAAGTCTCAGACATAGTAAGGGTGGCACCTGTCGCTCAGTGGGTAGGGCACCAGCCCCATATATTGAGGGTGGTGGGTTCAAACCTGGCCACAGCCAAACTGCAACAAAAAATAGCCAGGCGTTGTGGCGGACACCTGTAGTCCCAGCTACTTGGGAGGCTGAGACAAGAGAATAGTTTAAGCCCAGGAGTTGGAGGTTGCTGTGAGCTGTGACACCACAGTACTCTACTGAGGGCAATAAAGTGGGACTCTGTCCTCCCTCCCCCAAAAAAGAACAAACATAGTAAATACCCACAACAATTGCACTACATGGTGACCAGGGTTAATAAAAATGTTTATTTCAAAATTGCTGAAAGAATAATTTTAATGTTCTCACCACAAAAAAATAAGTTAAAGTGATAAATATTAATTAGCTTGACTGAATCTACAATGAATACATAGATTAAATGTTACATTGTATCCCATAAATATACATTTGCCAATTAAAAATAAATAAATATTTCCGTAAGTTCATAATACTTTCAAAAAACTAATCAGTAACCTTAGGAGGGTGCCAGGGAACCAACTCCACTTTGAAAATTGGCAAATGAACTGGAAGAATGTATCCTACCTCTCCTCTATGAACGATACTAAGAGGAAGATACAGAAAAGTTTCTGTTTATAGAAGTATAATAAGGTCAACTTCAAGATCGTGGACTAGAGACTTCTCACCAGCCACTCTTCCTAAGATAGGGCGAGGGGACTCCAGCTACCTCTTACTAGATTGTCTGACCCAGCAACATCATTGTGCGAGCACAGGGAGACAGCAAGGGACACCAGGTCAGGAAAACAACGGAAAATCTACACAGAAAGCAGGTGTGAGGGAGTTGGGCAACCCACGGACAAAGCTGACATGTGGAATCCCTGAGGGATCAAATGTGCAGAGTCTCCCCCACACCAATAGCACCCCATGGTGGCAGACTAGGGAATGGGGGGTGGGAATCATAGAGCAGGAGCTGGGATCCCGCTGTTCTGTGCTGTGCCCACAGAAACTGGCCCTTTGGCAAAGGGCTGGAGACAGGGAAGTTATTCTACTGGAATAGAGTAACTTCTATAGAATAACTTCTGGAAGTTATTCTACTATTCTTTGGACTTGGAAGCTCGCTGCACCTGTGTTGGGCTGGTCTGAATCCAAACAAGGGAACTTGAGTAGCCCTGACCAGCACCAGGTGGGTGGGTTTGGTCCTGGAAACTGCTTGGCGGGCAAACTGCAAGAGGCGGGCAGACAGGATGCCACCACTGTGCGAGAGCCTCAGGTGAGGAACGGCCACCAGGGTCCCAGTGTGACTAACTCTGATCCCTTAGTGGCCTCAGGGATCTGTTTGGAGGATCCACACATCTCCCATAAAGTCTGGCGTAAGTGTCAGTCCTCCAAGCACACAGACAAATGACCAACATACACATGAAAAAATGCTCGTTGTACCTAATCATCAGAGAAATGCAGATCAAAACCACTCTGAGATGCCACCTAACCCCAGAGAATATCCCACATCACAAAATCCCCAAGCTGCAAATGTGGAGCTGGATGTGGAGAGGCAGAACACTCTCATATTGCTGGTAGAACTGCAAACTAATACAGCCTCTTTGGAAAGAAGTATGAAAAATCCTCAAAGAGCTAAAAATAGATTTTCCATTTGATCCTGAAATCCCATTACTAGGTATCTACCCAGAAGGAAAAAAAAAAATAATTTTATCACAAGGACATCTGCACTAGAACGTTTACTGCAGCTCAATTCACAATCGCCAAGAGGTGGAAACAACTCAAGTGCCCATCAGTCCATGAATGGATTAACAAACTATGATATATGTACAACATGGACTACTATTTAGCCATAAAAAAGATGGAGATTTTATATCTGTATTTACTTGGATGGAGCTGAAGCACCTTCTTCTTAGTAAAGTATCACAAGAATGGAAAAGCAAGTATCCAATGTACTCAATACTAATATGAAACCAACAGAAAAACTACTATATACTACACAGAGAAAAACACAAGTATATTCAAGTTGGGGGGGGGAGAAGGGAAAGAGAAGGAGGGAGGGGATGCGTAAGCTCCCACCTAAAGGGCACAACGTAAGGGTATACAGCATAGCCCCCGGATGAAGGGCTCAACTACAACTTGACTTTTACCTTAGAAATGCAAATAATGTAATCTAATAATGTATACCTTCATAATAATCTGAAATTTTAAAAAAATGTGAGCTGGGTATGGTGGCCTGTGCTTGTAGATGCAGCTTCCAGGAGACTGAGGAAGGAGGATGCTTGAGGCCAAGAGTTTAAGGCTGCCACGCACTGTGATAGTGCCTGTGAACAGCTGATACATACACAACCTAAGTAACAAGCAAGACTTTGGTCACTTAAAAAAAAAAAAAAAAAAAAAAGACTTGGCACCTGTAGCACAGCAGTTATGGGGCCAGCCACATACACGGAGGCTGGTGGGTTCAAACCCAGCCCAAGTCAGCTAAACAACAACAAAAAAATAGCCAGGCATTGTAGCAGGCACCTGTAGTCCCAGCTACTTGGGAGGCTGAGGCAAGAGAATCACTTAAGCCCAGGAGTTTGAGGTTGCTGTGAGCTGTGACACCATGGCACTCTACCAAGGACAACATAGTTGAGACTCTGGCTTTAAAAAAAAAAAAAAAAGGTAAAAATGATGTATACTTATCCAGAAGGGTCGTTACAAGTGCAAAAACTAAAAAGCACATCAGTGTATAATGCTGGTAGTGGGAATCATATTACACCACTGTTCTACCAGGAATAAACTACTATATAATGGTAACATTTGACTCAGATTATCTATTTAATTAAACTGTGTTACCAATCCATACCCCTTCTCAAGGATGGCCTCCAAGGTTATAAACATTAATATCATCACTTTACTGGTGCTATTAAAGAACACAGGACATTTGCACAGAATTACAAGAGCTGAGTATATATCATCCTGGGACCCGATGGGCTGTCATGAATTGGAAACAACCTCAGTTTGCCAGTCATCTTAATTCGGACACAAATGAAATACAGCAGTATTATCTGACAATATATATTTAATACAAGTTGGAGAGGTCATAGCTGGAAAACAAACTTCATAAAGTAAATACCTTATGTAAACTTTCTGGGCTGCTGGGGCAAGAGTGACCAAGCTTGGCAATCATGGACCTTTGTCACCATCAGGCTGGGTGTCATTACTTACTGCTCCCCTATGCTGCCACTGAACCAGACACCAGCCTCTTTTTCTTTCGGGAGATGATCAAATTCAAAGTTCACTATGCTTACAAGAAGGGTTGTACCTGTCAGTTCACAAACCATGGGCACCAGCCAATCCTGCATCAGCAGGCCACAGGCTTTCTTGGCCACTGGTATTTGACAATGCTGCCTTCTTCTGAGAACATATGGAATCTGGTCAACTTTTCCATCCCCCAAAAGATAATTTACATAAACTATATCAAGATATTAGAATAAAGGAAGGAACTACCTACTTGCCTGTTGCTCTGTCCAAAGAGAAGCAGCCCAGAGTCCCCAGATAAAGGGTGACTGAGCTGAGTGCCACCACTGCTGCTCACTCACTAGATAATGTGAGACTGCACATCACTAAATGAAGATAGTAATTAAAATCTGGGGAGGTCAAAATGAGATATAAAATACTTAACTAGGCACAGGGCAACATGCACTTAGTAAACTGCTAGATCAGGTTATTTTAAGGATCACTCTTCAATTAAACAACATACGAAAAGCCAAAAAAGAAACAAGCACTAGTTCTTTGTACAAAAGTTACCTATTTTAGTTTTATTATAATATAAACACATTCACTGCCTGACTCTTGTATCTGAAGGCTTTTAACCAAAGTGGCATAAACCTGTGGAAATACTGCTCCTACTACCACAAAGAATAATTACTTCCATGGAGTCACATCATTCCTTCATTAAAGACAACTATAAGAAAAACATGGCTATACATTAAACAGTTCGATGAGAATATTTCAGATTGTATATGAAACCAGCACGTTGTAACCCCTTGATTGCACTAATGTACACAGCTATGATTTAACAATAAAAAATAAATAGAATCAACTCTAAAAAAAAAAAAGAAAAAGAAAAAAAGAGTTCCAGATAACTCTCACCAGCAGCCGCTCGGTTTCCCTCCTCTGGATAGAGAAAGGTAGGGTCACACATGGGTGGAGCTCACTGTGTGCTCTGCTCTGAAACAAACACTGACAGAAGTCCAGGTGAGGCCCTGCCCCCCCCCCACGCGTGGGAATATCAATGGTGCTGATGAAGTGAAGAATGCCTCATAAACATCTATTATCTCGATTCTAAAATCATTTTAAGTGAAAAGCAATAAATTTTCACCTGGTAATAAATTCCAGTATATTGCTAACAGTTTCCAGTATCTATTTTATAAAAAGAAACTTTAATAGTTTCTATACTTACTTACCACTAGTAGTGTCACTTCTGGAGGTAAAGGCAATTATTTTAAAGGATGGAATATCTTTTTCCATGCATTAAAACCAAGGCTGGCAAACCACAGCTCATGGCCAGTTGTTTTTGTAAACAAGCCTATTGGAACACATCCTAGTGTCTATGACAGCTTTCATTCAGTGCAGCTAAGTAGGTGCAACAAGACATCATACATGGCTCACACATATCACAAATAAAATATCTACTCTCTGGCCCTTTAAAGAAAGGTCTGCTACTACTGCATTAAAATACATAATGTTATACCAAGTAAAACTTTATTTAAACAAAAACGTGAGAACACAAAAATACAAATGACGTGCTTGCTCTGATTCAGGCACTTTCAAGATCATATTTATTTATTACTTCAGATAAAAAGATAGTATACATATTAAGGAATCCCTCAAAATTCAACTCTAGAGTTATACACCATCTAGTACTTTTGCATTGAATGTTAACCAAAATGATCTCTAAACACCTGAAAGCCCCACTATTAACATGAACTATGGTAATAAAAATTTGACATTTATTTGTTCAATGTATATTATTTACATTATGAAACCAATGTTGGTAGGATAAACAGTGATAAAGAAATAGTAAAAATAAGCTTTAAAAAGCAAAGGTTTATACTCTTACAATGCTAATTATCATAATTGCATATAAAAAATTAAATCATAGCAGAGCTTTCTGTTACAAAATTCTTAATCATCTGAGTTGTAGTCATTACTTGCTATCCATTTTCATGCAACATCTGCTAGGACTGACATTTGATTTCTTTCCCTAAGAAAGTGTGAGTCGGTAAGTGACATTTCAGAGCAGACATTAATTTACTGTGGACAGAAAAAAAAATCTGTACTCAAGATTGGTACTGGTCACAAGCCTCTTCCCTATGTAAATTATTAAAAAAAAAAAAAAAAGACCACAAAGAAAAAAAATTCCAAAAAGGAGATGCATAGGCAAAGAGTACCATGAATGGCACAGCTCAAAAAAATCTGGGCCCAATCAGATGCATGTCTTTTCCTCTCCTTCAATGAGGTCTATTTTGCCATCATGTAACAATGACTTCTGAAGCAAGTGACGGGCACCAGGTATACAACTAATTAAATCTGCAAAATACTAAGATGGGGGCAGGAGTGGCCAGAAGGGGCGATTGATATATAACTCAAACTATATACAGCAAAACTGGAATGCAGCCCATCCAAACTGGCTTTGTGAAACAATTGGACCTTTATGATTTAATAGTTAAAATTATAACAAGTGTAATAATACAACAGATTTACATGGGAAGCAAAATCCAAGGGGCATTTTATATTAAGTATTTACTGTGCTGCTTCAATTTAAAAATAATTTGCTAAGTACACATCTCAACAACTGAGGTCTATGTAGAAAATGTCCTAATAGATACAGATATTTACCTTTGGTGAGTTGAAGGCCTTTTTGTGACTTCTGTCTGAATCATAGCAGAATGCTAGACACACACGCACATGTGGGAAAACTCAAGCTGAGATAATCCACAAGTCGTGCATGTGTGAGGAGACTGGAGGTACTCTGAGAGTCAAAGTATACTAGAAACCTACAACAGGTAACAGTGAGAATGGCAACAGGGAATGGAATGCCAATATGGCAGTAAAACTTTTTTTAAAAACAGAAAGAGGAAGGCCTCTCGTACCAGCAGAATCCCTCATACATACAAAAAGAAAACGCCACCCACCATTTCGTGAAACAAAAGCAGATTATAGTGTGGGACAGTACAAACTGCAGAAAACCAGAAGACAACAGAAGGAAATCTACTGGTTTACATGAAGGAGAGTGTCTCACTCTGAGCAGTCATTTAGTGAACGCCGCTACCACGGCCCACAGGACCTCGTTGGTGTTGGCCTTCAGACACTCCACTTCAGGGTCTAAGTCGAGAAGCTGCCGCACTCTCTTGGTGGCTAAATCATACTGCTCATCCAGAAGAGGAGCAAAAGCATTCTCCAGGACATCAGAGGCGTGGGCCAGGTAAATAAGGGCCAGCAAGCGCTTGTCCATGCGGTGGGGGTCATTCACCCATTTGTCAAGAACAGCTTCTTGTACTTTCTTAATGAGGCGCTGCTTAATGTTGTTATTTGTGAGGGGATGTGTTGTCATGTCAAAAAGTAGGAAGTTCTGTTTCTCTGTTGTCAACACGCCCTTTTCCACCAGGTTTTTAGCTAATCGTTCCCGCACGTTTCTTAACTGATAATGTAATTTTAATGGATTCCATGTCTCACCTAAACAAAAGATTTCAGAAATTAGAAATGATGAGTATTACCCGCTAATTCTGCAAAATTTTTGTGCTATTAAAATGAATAGTAAAATCTAATTTCTTCCCCCCCAGAGAAATAGAAGAAATTCCAACAATGTTTTTCTCCTTGATCAGACCATGAACCCCTTTGCAATCTAAGCACCTGGCACATTCTCAGGCAGAACAGTCACTCAGAAGACTAAACTGAAAGCAGTCTTCAAACCCATCACCCTTAATCTTTTTTTTTTTTTTATCATCACCCTTAATCTTATGTGGAAAAGAATTAATATAAGATTATGTTTCAGCCTCCTGCCAGCGGTTGTCATAAAGCAGCCAATAGCAAAATAAGATTCCCTTCTGTCAAACACCAATCTGCCACAGACAAAAGAAAAAAAGCTTCCTGATTAATATACTATTCTTAAAACTGCTACATATATGCAGCCTATAAAATATGGAAGCCTGTTTAGGCAGTGCTATCTTTGGTAACAATCTAATTTGCCAGGAGGACAAAATTTTCACCATTTTAATATTGCCATTGATGCACATTTCCTTTTGAAATAAAAATATTTAAAATAAAATCAACTCACTTTTCACTAAAATTTTTGTTTTCTTTATAGAAGACTAGAAGGGAATACATCAAAATATAATCTTGGTGTGGTGGCTCACACCTGTAATCCTAGCACTATAGGAAGCGGAGGCCAGCGGATTGGATTGCCTGAGCTCAGAAGTTCAAGACCAGCCCGAGCAAGAGTGAGACCCCATCTCTAAAAATAGCCACGCATGTGGCAGGCACCTGTAGTACCAGCTACTTGGGAGGCTGAGGTAAGAGGATCAGGTCAGCCCAAGAGTTTGAGGTTGCTGTGAGCTGTGACACCACGGTACACTACCTGGAGCACAGAGTGAGACTCCACCTCAAAAAAATAAATAAATAGGGCGGCGCCTATAGCTCAGTGAGTATAGGCTCAGTGAGTAAACCCGACCCCGGCCCCATATACCAAGGGTGGTGGGTTCAAACCTGACCCCAGCCAAACTGCAACAAAAAAAAAAAAAAAAAATAGATGGGTGTTGTGGCGGGCACCTATGGTCCCAGCTACTCGGGAGGCTGAGGCAAGAGAATTGCCTAAGCCCAAGAGCTGGAGGTTGCTGTGAACTGTGTGATGCCATGGCACTCTACCAAGGGTGAAAAAATGAGACTCTGTCTCAAAATAAATAAATAAATAAATAAAATTTAAATATATGTATATAATATATATACACACATATATAATCTTGGTTATCTTCAAGAGTATTCAAGACACATTTTCTTTTTTGCACTTTTTATATTTTCCAAACAAGCTCCAATAACCACATAACTATTTTTTATAATTTAAAAAATACTCTAGTATTTCTAAATTAGAATACATTAAAGATCAACTAGAGGCACTCTTCTTAAATTAAAAAGCTGTAATGCTGAAATTTCATAATACTGACAGAAAACCTTAAACTGCACTGTCCATGACAATAGTCACGAACCACATGAACTATTAAATTTGTTTTATTTTCAAAACATAATCTTACTCTGTCCTGGGTAGAGTAAGCTTACATAGCTTCATAGCTCACAGGAACCTCAAATTCTTAGGCTCAAGCAATCCTCCTGCCTCAGCCGCCCAAGTAGCTAGGACTATAGGCACCTACCACAAAGCCCAGATAACTTTTCTATTTTTAATAGAGACAGGGTCTCGGGGTGGCACCTGTGGCTCAGTGAGTAGGGGGTCGACCCCATATACCGAGGGTGGCAGGTTCAAATCCAGCCCCGGCTAAACTGCAACAACAAAAAAAAAAATAGCCGGGCATTGTGGCAGGCGCCTGTAGTCTTAGCTACTGGGGAGGCTGAGACAAGAGAATCACCTAAGCCCAGGAGCTGGAGGTTGCTGTAAGCTGGAATGCCATGATACTCTACCAAGGGCGATAAAGTGAGACTCTGTCTCTACAAAAAAAAAAAAAAAAAAAATAGAGACAGGGTCTCACTCTTGCTTAGGCTGGTCTTGAACTCCTGAGCTCAAGTGATCCACGCACCTCAGCCTCCCAGAGTGCTAGGATTACAGGCGTGAGCCACCATACCCAGCTGGCAAGGAGCTATTCTTAAATGTCAAACTAATAAAAAAAATTGGAAATATCATGTCCTGTTAACAATTACAGAGGGACTCAAGTGATCCTCTTGCCTCAGCCTCCCAAGTAGCTGGGACTATAAACATGTGCCCTAACACATAGCTAGTTTTTCTATTTTTGGTAGAGATGGGGTCTCACTCTTACTCAGACTGCCAACCACAAATTCTTGGGCTCAAGTGATCCTCTTACCTAATCCTCTCATGTGGCTGAGACTATAGCCATGTGCCACATACCTAGCTAGTTTTTCTATTTTAGAAGAGACAGAGTCTCACTCTTGCTCAGGGTGGTCTCGAACTCCTAAGCTCAAGCAATCTACTTACCTCGGCCTCCCAGAATGCTAGGATTACAGGCACCATGCTCAGTGAATTATTAATAAAAAAATTTCAGCTCTTCAGTTGCACTAGCCAACTTTCAAGTACACACTAGGCACCTGTACCCAGGGGCTACAACCAGAAAGCACAGAAATAGAACATTTTCATCATCACAGAAAGTTCTAATGGACCTCTTTAAAATCTTAATTAAAGTGCTGACAATACAGTTTACTGTTCAATTGGCCATAGATAGTTATTTTACTGTACTTAATATAGTAGTAACAGGGGGCTGTGATAGACTAATCAGTCCTGGACTTGCCCTCTCACCATAATAGAAATCTAGATAAAGTAAGTAAAATGACTTTTCAGAGGATGGGCAAAAAGTAGCACACTTTTTGTTCACCAAACTGAGTCCCAGAAGAGAAACCTAGTGAGCCTATGTGAGGAGATACACCAACTTGACCACTTCGTCAGCTCCTCTGCACAAGTACACTTCCTTTTTTTTTTTGTTTTTTGAGACAGTCTCAGTATGTCGCCTCAGTAGAGTGCCCTAGCATCACAGTTCACAGCAACCTTAAACTCCTGGGCTTAAGAGATTCTCTTCTCTCAGCCTCCCAAGTCTGGGGCTACAGGCACCCACTACAACACACGACTGTTTTGTTGTTGTCACTGTTGTTTTAGTTGGGCTGAGCCAGGGTCAAACCCGCCAGCCTCGATGTACGTAGCTGGTGCCGTAACCACTGTTCTACAGGCGCCGAGCCTGTGCTTCCTTCTCCGTATCTCATTCTTACACTTAAAAGGCCTCGCCCGGCTTCTACCATCTCTTCCAGCTACTAAAGTTCCCCCAAATTCCTCTTTCCTCTGAACTACTGAACTTTCGGTACTTTTACTCTCGTCTGTTATAAAATTATTAGACTGATACAATTGTTCCCCAAATGGATTTTAAGATTTTCAGTCTGAAACCACCTGTTTTTTAAGTTTTATAGCACCTATGTCAGTATTGTTGCAATAATTGGTATTTGATACCATATACTATCTTTAAGCAACTAAAAATTTAAAAAAAATTTAAACATCAGCAGGCTAAGCCACAGAACTATATGCTTTAAAATAATTAAAATGGTAAATACTATAGTATAAAAAAAATTTCATCAGCAAGCTGATATCCTGATACTCTCATTAGGTGGGAAGCAGATATTTTCTGAAAAGAAATATGCTGGAGCAGCACCTGTGGCTCAGTGGGTAGGGCGCCAGCCCCATATACCAAGGGTGGCGGGTTCAAACCCGGCCCTGCCAAACTGCAACAAAAAAATAGCTGGGCTTTGTGGCAGGGGCCTGTAGTCCCAGTTACTCAGGAGGCTGAGGCAACAGACTCCCCTAAGCCAGGAGTTGGAGGTTGCTGTGAGCTGTGACACCACAGCACTCTACCAAGGGCGATAAAGTGAGACTGTCTCAAATAAAAAAAAAAAAAAAGAAGAAGAAGAAGAAAAGAAATATGCTTTTCTACTTGGGAGGCTGAGGCAAGAGAATTGCTTGAGCCCAAGAGCTTGACGTTACTATGAGTTATGATGCCACAGCACTCTACTGGAGGCAATAAAGTGAAACTCTGCCCCCCACACACACAAAAAAAAAAGTACTTTATTTCCTCTTCCTCTCACTCTAGATCAGCCTTTTTTGAAGGTGAAATGGTGGCATTCCTCATGCATGTCAAGAGCGAGCAAGTAAGAGTCCTTCAGGCAATGTTTTGGCATCAATAGCCAACCTAAAATTAACAGGATAAAACTTCTTGCCTGAGCAACAGAGCAAGATCCCGTCTCTAACCCCCACCCCCAAATGTTTTTAATTAGCAAGGCCCAGTGGTGGTGTGCCCATAGACCCAGCTACTCAATAGGCTGAGGAGAAGAGAATGCTGGAGCCCAGAAGTTTGAGGTTACAGTGAGCTACAAACATACCACCACACTCCAGTCTGGGAACAGAGTGTGACTCTGTCTCTTAAAAGAAAAAAGAAAAAAAAAAAAAAATTTGTGAAGTATCAGCCTCGTATTTTATCCAAATTTCTAATTCAAATGGATACTCTATTTTTACAAAATCCTAATTGTATTTACTAAAAAATACTTTTGAAAAAAGTTTTTAAGACTTCTCATCTTTTCACAATCATGTGAGAATAGTGCCATAAAGCCCCAATTGAGAACCAAGTTCAGTTAGCACTTATATTGATAAGCTTCATCATAAAATGTTACTTAACAGGTAAATTTAAGAAGTATATAGTCGTCGCAAATGTTGAGATTCAATCTTCTGTGTGCCATTCTAATTTATGATATATATATATATAAACTGTCAAAGGAAATGTGGTAGTCTTAAGATACTTTTTTTTGTTTGTTTTTTGAGACAGAGTCTCAAGCTGTCACCCTGGGTAGAGTGGCGTTGCGTCAGAGCTCACAACAACCTCAAACTCTTGGGCTTAAGTGATTCTCTTGCCTCAACCTCCCAAGTAGCTGGGACTACAGGCACCCACCACAACACCTAGCTATTTTTTGGTTGTCGTTGTCATCGTTGTTTGGCTGGCCCAGGCTGGATTTGAACCCACCAGCTCCAGTGTATGTGGCTGGCACCCTAGCTGCTTGAGCTACAGGTGCCAAGCCAAGATACATTATTAAACTAAAGTCCAATGTGCCAATAGCACAAATGATATAAGAAAAAGAAACTGTTTATGAGTGAACAGTCTGAAAACATCACCCTTGGTAGTAAGTAGCATCAAAGTGGGCATCGGTTATAGGAAAATTAAGCCAAAAGTCACTACATTCCCTAAGAAGAATCTTTAGCACTATAACACATCTTTTTTTTTTTTTTTTAGAGACAGCGTCTCAACTATGTTGTCCTCGGTAGAGTGCCATGGCGTCACAGCTCACAGCAACCTCCAACTCCTGTGCTTAGGCAATTTTCTTGCCTCAGTCTCCCAAGTAGCTGGGACTATAGGCACCTGCCACAACATCTAGCTATTTTTAGATACAAGGTCTCAGTCTGGCTCAGGCTGGTCTCGAACCTGTGAGCTCAAGCAAGCCACCCTCCTCAGACTCCCAAGTGTGGGATTACAGATGTGAGCAACCGTGCCCAGCCCAACAGTTATACTTTTTTGTTGGTGGTGGTGCTTTTTTGCAGTTTTTGGCCAAGGCTGGGTTTGAACCCACCAGCTCCACCATATGGGGCCGGCACCCTACTCCTTTGAGCCACAGGCACCGCCCAGCACTTCCACTTTTATCTGAACAAACTGTATTAGTGGCTCGGCACCCGTAGCACAGTGGTTACGGTGCCAGCCACATATACCCAGGCTGGCAGGTCGGAGCCTGGCCCTGGCCAGCTAAACAACAACTGCGACAAGAAAATGGCCAGGCGTTGTGGCAGGCACCCGTAGTCCCAGCTACTTGGGAGGCTGAGGCAAGAGAATCACTTAAGCCCAAAAGTTTGAGGTTGCCTGAGCTGTAATGCCACAGTACTCTACCGAGGGCGACATAGTGAGACTCTGCCTCAAAAAAAAACCTGTTATTTGCCAATATTTTACATGTAGAGTTGACATTAATGCCTTCACTGAGTCTCTGTTAGATGCATGTCATGACAAGTTCATGTGGAAGGCTCACCCAGAGAGCACTGACACTGTGATAGGTACTGTGACATGTCAATATGTGCTGAGTGGATTTACAGATTATCTAGTTTTAACAAAATAAATTCTCATCAAATAAGCAGAGTAATTTTAAAAAGATTCTTGCAACAGAAACTGCAACTGAAGACAAGTCCAATGTCACAAGCACAAAAGGTAGGAAAGTAACGGAGTTTGATTTCCCTTACTCAATCAAATAAAAACAGACATCATCAAATGTACATAGTTGTCAAAAAATTCAAAACTGGGTGCCTACAGCCCAATGGTTAGAGCACCGGCCCCATGCACTGGGGTTGGTGGGTTCGAACCTGGCCTGGGCCTGCTACACAAAAATAAATAAATAAATAAATAAATATAAAAAAATTTCAAAACTATGTTTATGTTTTCTACCAATCAGAAGGAAGACTGAACCTCGCCCTAAGTGTAAAGTGCTCATTACTGTCCCATTAGCTATGAATGGAGTGTATTTAATTTTTAAATAAACAAATACAAAAACAAAATCTTACAAAAGAAGACCATCCTAGGGTGGCACCTGAAGTTCAGTGGGTAGAGTGCTGACCACATATACCCAGGCTGATGGGTTCAAACCTGGCCCAGGCCTGCTAAACAACAATGACAACTACCATACCACCACCAAAAAAATAGCCGGGTGTTGTGGCGGGCACCTGTAGTCCCAGCTACTTGGATGGCTGAGGCAAGAGAATTGCTTAAGCCCAATAGTTTGAGTTTGCTGTAAGCTATGACACCACAGCACTCTGGAAAGTGACACAGTGAGACTCTGTCTCAAAAAAAAAGAAAAGAAAAGAAAAAGAAAGAACATCCTAATAAGACTATTATTTTTTAAAACTCTGCTTATTTATATGTGAGAAAACTCACCATGTTCATTACCAATCTTTGAAACTGACCAATTACCTTTATAAGTTACTCTGAATACTGATATGTTGGAACATGACATAAGATAACAATAAATGTATGCAGCAGCTGTTTTCTGTAACAGCTGAACAACAAGATAACTTAGGTCTCATACTCAAGTAGCTTTACAACTAGATGAGACAAATACACAAATAACTTAAATGTCATTTTTGCTATCAAACATTTCAGGTTTACCTCCCCAAGGTTGCAGGAAAGGCCGTGTGATTTGCTCTCATCAATGAAACATGAAACACATATCATTTCTGAGCAGAAACTTATGAGCGCCACAGTGATCTGCTACACTCCTCCTCCTCTCCTGATGATGATGGCTACTGCTCCAGGCGATGGTAGCTTCCATTGCCTGGCTACCAGAGGGAGAATGAAGTGGCGTGTGACTGATTTACAGCCTAAATGAGAAATAAATTCTTTTTGTTTTTTAAGCCACTCAAGTTTTAGGGTTGGTTATGACCACAGTTTAACCAAGTCTATCCAGAATAAGGTAGTATAGGGTGATTTTGATAAAGAATGTCAAGAGCTCTAAGGAAGAATATTTCAAATGATACCTACTCAGTCTTTTTTTTTTTTTCTTTGTAGAGACAGAGTCTCACTTTATGGCCCTTGGTAAGTGCCGTGGCCTCACACAGCTCACAGCAACCTCCAACTCCTGGGCTTAAGTGATTCTCTTGCCTCAGCCTCCCGAGTAGCTGGGACTCCAGGCGCCCACCACAACGCCCAGCTATTTTTTGGTTTGCAGTTTGGCCGGGGCCAGGTTTGAACCCGCCACCCTCGGTATATGGGGCCGGCGCCTTACCGACTGAGCCACAGGCGCCGCCCGTCTGTCTTAATAAAGAGTATAAAATCTCATGAAAACTATTCTCCCCCACCTCAATGATGGATAACTTTCAAGTTTGCCTAAATAAACAAGCAAGCTTCTGGCTATTTTATGTAGGCTCCTTTCAAAAGGATTTTAAACTTTTTACACAATCTTTTAGATGGATTTCAGTTTTTGGTTTATACACACAGCAGCTTACCACTAAGTAATTCAATCCAGTTCTGGACCGTTTCTGGAGGCTGAGTCTCCTTAACGTGCTTCAGAGCTTCATCAAGAAGGACATCTCCTGTTGGCGCATCCGACTTACAGATTACCTAAAATGTAACCAATAAGAATGAAAAAATCCAGTGATGTCTTTTTCTGACTTGATCTTATTAAGTGAAAACCAAACCATTATGTAAATAATTCACTATGCTGGGCGGCACCTGTGGCTCAGTGAGTATAGCGCTAGCCCCATATACCGAGGGTGATGGGTTCAAACCTGGTCCCGGCCAAACTGCAACAAAAAAATAGGCAGGCATTGTGGCGGGCACCTGTAGTCCCAGCTACTTGGGAAGCCGAGGCAAGAGAATCACCTAAGCCGAAGAGCTGGAGTTTGCTGTGAGCCGTGACGCCACGGCACTCTACCAAGGGTAACAAAGTGAGACTGTCTCTAAAAAAACTCACTATGCTCAAAGTCCAAAGTGTTCATTTAGAATCAAAGTCCAGATTTTAAATTACTTCTGTATTAAGAAAATTTAATTTGTAATTAACCACATCTGCTAAAATAATGAATGAAAATAAAACTACTCTATAATAATCGGTAAAGCAAATTGCTAGGACAGTTTATACTCATTATAATCTATTAGTGAACTTTGATTTTTGAAACATTATCATTAGTTCTAGAAACAGTCTCAAGTACAGGTAAGAATTTAGTACAGGTTGAGTATCCCTAATCCAAACATCTGAAATCTTCCAAAATCTGAAACTTTTTGAGCACCAACATGGCATTCACTGAAGCATTCTGGACTTGAGATTACAGATGTTCAAATCAAGAATTAATACAAATATTCCAAAATCCAAACTTCCTGAAATATTAAACTTGTGTTCACATGCATTTTCAGATAAGGATAGTGATAATGGTTTGGGTATTCTTCTCCCAAAATCTCATGTCAAAATTTGATTCCTCATGTTAGAGGTGGAAGTTGATGGGAAGTATTTGGGTCATGGGTCCCTCATAAATGGCTTTGTGCTCCCCCTCAGTAACTGCTTAAGTTCTTGTCCAGTTAGCTCACAGGAAAGGAGACACTTAGAGAGTGCTGTGGCATCACAGCTCTCAGTAACCTCGAACTGTTGGGCTTAAGCAATAGAGAGTTTTGGGTTGCTGAGAGCTGTGATGCCACAGCACTTTAAGAACTTGGCCCCATATCCTCTCTCTCACTTCTCCCCTTTTCACCACCTTCAGGAATGAAAGCTTCCTGAGGCCTCACCAGAACCAGATGCTGATGTCATGCTTCTTGTGCAGTCTGCAAAACCATGAGACCAATCAATCTCCCTTCTTTACAAATTACTCAGTTACAGCAAGTACAAACAGACCAGCACAAATATTCAATATTATAAAGGTGGCATTTCACATCAGTGGAGAAACACATTTTTCAATGTCATTAAAAACAATTGGCTAGCAAATTGAGAGCAAAATTTCGGTAAGACTAGGCTCTTCTAAGTTTATGCCACAATAAACATAAAGATTTAAATTGGAAATGTAAGTTTAAGGGTAAGAAAGATTTTTTAAAACTGCCACCATTACCAGAAATTTTAAATACCAACAGGTTTGATTATATCAATTTTTAAATACTATAAATTTTGTTTAAAACTATGTCGGGACATAGAGTCCACATTAAGAGCAGAAAATCCAGAGCAAGGACAGAAGAAAAAAATATGTAACACTTCAGCCAAGTATTAGATCTCTATAGCCGTCACAGATCTTGTTGGCTAAGCAAGAAATTTGTAGTTAAAGTTCTATAATACCAAAATTCAATCTGTTCTATTACCTTACAATGTCAGATATTTAAATGTCATAAAATTTAACAATACTTTTATCCTCAAGAAAGTGATCTTGATCTTGTTGCTCAATCTTATAAAAGGTGAAAAAATACATATACAATATCTGAGTTTATGACCCAATAGAAATATTACAAGAACCACAATATAAGCCACAAATCAAGTCACAAATTTTTTAGTAGTTATACTTAAAAAGGAAAAGGTAATTTTAATATGGTTGATGAAACCAAATAAGCCAAAATATTCACATGTAACAAATATTTTTAATTTTTTTCCCCAAACTGAGTCTTCAAAAGTACGCTTTCATTTCTAGTATGCCTTGCTTTCCCCTAACCTCATTTCAGATGCTTAAGTATCTGCCTACTAGACACTATTGGCTAGTGGCTACCACATTGAACAGTGTACATAAGAACCTTTTTATCACTGAAGAAAGTTCCACTGGACAGTGCTATTCTCGACCATGCTTTCAGTAAAAGCTAAGAAAACAAGGAAAAAAAAAAAAAGAATCTCTGGAGAAAAAGTGATGTGTCCATATTATGGCCATGCCACTACTTCTTACTTCCCATCCCCCCTCCTATGTCCATTGCACTCTGGCCTTGATGTACACCCTCACGCACAGCCCTTTGCCAGAGGTGTTACGTAAGTGTCATGATAAACTAGGAATAAGTGGATCATCTTTTTTCTTATGAAGTTCTGTCCCCTAAATCTCTCTCAAATGTATTACTTTTCTTCATCCTTGCCTTTACAGGCAGCCTTTCATATATGCAGATTTAATCAACTGTGGATCAAAAATATGTGGGGTTGGCGCAGGGCCCGTAGCTCAGTGATTATGGGGCCGGCCACACACACCAGGGCTGGCAGGTTCAAACCTGGCCCAGGTCTACTAAACAATAATGACAACTACCACAACAACAACAAAAAAATAGCTGGGCATTGTGGCAGACATCCGTAGTTCCAGCTACTTGGGAGGCTGAGGCAAGAGAATTGCTTCAGCCCAACAGTTTGAAGTTGCTGAGAGCTGTGATGCCACAGCACTCTACCAAGGGCGACATAGTTGAGACTCTGTCTTAAAAAAAAATTGGGGATAGGGAAATAAAAATAATAGTTGCAGGGGAAAATGACTGAACTAAAAACAACAGAATTTTTTAAAATACAAATTTTAAAATACAGTTTAACAACTATTTACATAGCATTTACACTATTAGGTATTGTGATTTAAAATATACCGGAGTATTCACATAGGTTACATGCAAATACGATACCATTTTATAAAAGGAACATGAGCATCTACAGATTCTGACATTCAAGGGGCGGCCTAGAAACAACCCACTGAGGATACTAAGGGGAGACTGTAATCCATCTACCTAATCTGGTTATCTTTCACTTGGATTAATTAATTTCCCTGAACTAGTTTTAGCCCTTTTTTTTGAGACAGGACCTCAAGCTATTGCCCTGGGTAGAGTGCCATCCATGGTGTCACAGCTCACCGCAAACTCCAACTCCTGGGCTTAAGTGATTCTCTTGCCTCGGCCTCCTAAGTTGCTGAGACAATAAGCACCCGCCACAATGCCGGGCTATTTTTCTTTTTTTCTTTTTTTTGCCGCCACAACGCGGCTATTTTTTTCTTTTTTTTTTTTGGTTGTAGTTGTCATTGTTTGGCAGGCCCAGGCCCAATTCAAACCCTCCAGCTCTGGTGTATGTGGCTGGCACCTTAGCTGCTTGAGCTACAGGCACCAAGCCTAGTTTTAGCCCTTTTTCAAGCCATTCCCCTAAATGACCTTTCTAAAAGGGAAATCTTGTGACATTCCACTGCTTCTGCTTAAAACTCTTCAATGACTCATAGAGTTAAGTTCTAAACTCCTTTTTCAAATTCAGTAATAAAAAAAAAAAAAAAAACAGAATACCAGGTAGATTAGCTTGGCTCCTGCACAACAATGACATGAAGTACTTCATTTTTTTTTTGCAGTTTCTTGCTGGGGCTGGGTTTGAACCTGCCACCTCCAGCATATGGGGCCGGTGCCTGCCTACTCCTTCGAGCCACAGGCGCTGCATCATGAAGTACTTCATTCAAAAAAAAAAAAAAAAAAAATGTAGGTGATGCCTGTGCCTTAGTGCTACAGACCCATATACTGAGGGTGGTGGGTTCAAACCCGGCACCGGCCACATTGCAACAAAAAAATAGCCGGAGTTGTGGTGGGTGCCTGTAGTCCCAGCTACTCAGAAAGCTGAGGCAAGAGAATCGCCTAAGCCCAGGAGAGTGAAGTTGCTATGAGCTGTGACAAAGCTGAGGCAAGAGAATCGCCTAAGCCCAGGAGAGTGAGGTTGCTATGAGCTGTGACGCCACGGTACTCTACCAAGGGCGATAAAGACCAAAAAAAATAAATAAATAAAATAAAAAATTTTTTTCAGTAATAAATGTGGTCCACAAATAAATATGCTCTGTTCAAACATAATTTCTACTTCATGGGTTTTTTTTTAAGGGGGAGTGATGGATCATTACTAAATACAAACACATAATCAACATTTGAAGGAAAACTTCCAAGAAAAGACAAAAAAGGGCCAGGTGCAGTGGCTCACACCTATAATCTTAGCACTCTGGGAGGCCAAGACAGGTGGACTGCCTGAGCTCACGGGTTCAAGACCAGTCTGAGCAAAAGCAAGACCCCATCTCTAAAAATAGCCAGGCGTTATGGCAGGCACCTGTAGTCCCAGCTACTCAGGAGACTGAGCCAAGGCTGCTGTGAGCTGTGATGCCACGACACTCTACCAAGGATGACAACGTGAGACTCCATCTCAAAAAAAAAAAAAAAAAAGACAAAAAAAGGACAATAACTCTGAAAAAGAACAGTTATATTCTCAGAGATCTAAAAGAAGACATTACATCCATAAAACAAGAAACCACTGTAAATAAAAAAAAAATCAAAGAAGTATTCATGGAAATCAAAAACCTTAATAAAAAAACTCAACAGTAGAATTAGAGGACAACTCTTTAAAAAACAGCCAATAAGGGGGCAGGTGCCTGTGGCTCAAAGGAGTGGGGCGCCGGCCCCACCTGCTGGAAGTGGTGGGTTCAAACCCAGCCCCAGCCAAAACCTGCAAATGAAAAGAAAAACAAACAAACAAAAAAACAGCCAATAAGGCTCGGCGCCCGTAGCACAGTGGTTACAGCGCTAGCTGTACCTGATATACACTAAGGCTGTCAGGTTTGAACCCTGCCTGGGACAGACAAACAACAATGACAACGGGCGGCGCCTGTGGCTCAGTCAGTAAGGCGCCAGCCCCATATACCGAGGGTGACGGGTTCAAACCCGGCCCTGGCCAAACTGCAACCAAAAAATAGCCGGGCGTTGTGGCGGGCGCCTGTCGTCCCAGCTACTCAGGAGGCTGAAGCAAGAGAATCGCTTAAGCCAAGGAGTTGGAGGTTGCTGTGAGCTGTGTGAGGCCACGGCACTCTACCGAGGGCCATAAAGTGAGACTCTGTCTCTACAAAAAAAAAATAATAATAATAAATAAATAAAACAATGACAACAACAACTAAAAAATAGTCTGGCGTTGTGGCAGCCGCCTGTGGTCCCAGCTGCTTGGAATTCCAGGCTGAGGCAGAAGAGTCGCTTGAGCCCAGGAGTTTGAGGTTGCTGTGAGTTGTGATACTACAGCACTCTAACCAGGGCAACAGCTTGAGACTCTGTCTCAAAAAAAAAAAAAAAAAAAGAAACAGCCAAGAAGTCCACATCCAACTTACAATTCTAGAAAAATGGAGGGTAGAAGATGCCAAAAATATAAGAAAATGTCCCGAAACCAAAAGATACACATTTCCAAACTGAAAGACCTCATACATAATGAATTTAAACTGACCCACCTTAAGACCTCATACAATTTCAGAACACCAGAGATAACAGAAGATTCCGAATGTTTCCAGAGAGGAAAAATCAATCACACAAAGAATGAAAATAACTAGTGCAGCAGGCTTTAAAAGCAACTCTGTATATTAGAAGACAATAGAGAGGCCAGGCTCACACCTGTAATCCTAGCACTTGGGAGGCTGAGGCAGGTGAATTGCCTGAGACCAGCCTGAGTCAGAGAGAGACTTCATCTCTAAAAATAGCTGGATGTTGTGGTGGGCACCTGTCTGTAGTCCTAGCTACTTGGGAGGCTGAGGCAGAATTCCTTGAGTCCAAGAATTTGAGGTTGCTGTGAGCTATGACGCCACAGCACTCTACTGAGGGCGAGAAAGTGAGACTGTCTCAAAAAAAAGACAATGGAGCAATGCCTTCAAATTTCTGTGGAAAAATGAGTTAAACCTAATATTCCATTCTCAGCCAAGTTGTCAAATAAAAATGAGATACAAAATGAGATACAATAAAGGTATTTTTAGGCATGTTTTGGAATCTCAAAGCAGTTTCTCCCCAAAAAGACGGAAGTAAAATACAAGCTCAAAAAACATAAGGTTGGCTCGACACCCGTAGCACAGCACCAGCCACATACACCAAAGGTGGTGAATTTGAACCAGCCCGGACCAGTTCAACAACTGGAACAAAAAAATAGCCAGGTGTTGTGGTGGGCAGCTGTAGTCCCAGCTACTTGGGAGGCTGAGGCAAGAGAATCGCTTTAGCCCAAGAGTTTGAGGTTGCTGTGAGCTGTGTGATGCCATGGCACTCTACCGAGGGCAACCTAGTGAGACTGTCTCCAAACAAAAGAAGAAATAGGGTTGAATACAATAGAATGTCACAGGACAGTATGCAACAGAACCTGAGATAACCAGTCCAGACTGTCGAATCTGATATATCGGAGTATTTGAAAGTTAGTAATTATTTTTCTCTGATGAAGCATTTAAAAAAAAAATTAGAGGATGGAGGTTCACCGTGTATGGCACACCCCTTGGGGGCAGGACACAATTATAGGAGGAACTCTAACAATGCAATCAATGTAACTTAATTCTTTATACCCTCGATGAATCCCAACCAATAAAAAAAGAAAAAGAAAAAAACAAGAAGACCTATACAGGGCAGTGCCTGTGGCTCAAAGGAGTAGGGGGCCGGCCCCATATGCTGGAGATGGCGGGTTCAAACCCAGCCCCGGCCAAAAACTACAAAAAAAAAAAAAAGAATGCCTATACAGAAAACAGGGGGGAAAAAAGCAAAGACGTGATTATTGGCTACAGGAGGAAAAAATTATATAAGAAAGGAAACTATCATAAGACATAACTGTGCAGAAAATAGTGTCAACATAGTTGAAATAATATAAACAATCATTACTATTCTGGCTAAATTTATGATAGAAATTAATTAGAAAGATTAGGGGACAAGAGGAGGCAGGACATAAAAAGCCAAATATTAATCTGATAGAAAGTAAACAGTACCTCAAGCTGAGACCAAGTTTTGTCTTTTGTTTGTTTGTTTGTTTTTTGAGACAGTCTCACTTTGTGCCCTCGTGCGGGTAGTGACACAGCAACCTCAAACTCTTGGGCTTATGCCATTCTCTTGCCTCAGCCTCCCAATTAGCTGGGACTACAGGCACCCGCCACAGTGCCTGGCTATTTTTTTGGTTGTAGTTGTCATTGTTGTTTAGTAGGCCCAGGCTGGATTCAAACCCACCAGCTCCAGTGTATGTGGCTGGCACCCTAGCCACTGAGCTACAGGCACCGAGCCAGTCTAAGTTTATTTTAAAAGAAATAACTAAGAGAACAATAGATAGCTGAATGGTGGCCCCCAAAGTGTCCACATCCCAACTCTCAGAACCCAATTTGGGAAAGGGGTCTCTGTTGTGCATTATCCAGATGGGCCCTAAATGCAATGACAAAGCATAAGAGATACACAAAGGGAAAGGTGGTGTGAAGACAGCACAGACAGATGCAGCCAGAAGCCAAGGAACATCTGGAATGACCAGAAGCTGGAAGAGGTGAGGAACAGAATCTCCAAAGAGCCTTTGAAGAGAGCATAGCACATACCTTGATTTCAGACCTCTAGCCTCCAGAACTCTAAGAGAATACACTGCTATTGTTTTAACCTACTAACCTGCCATCATAATGTGTTAAGGCAACTCTGGGAAGCTAATACAAGGACTGAAAATAGCTGCCTATCAGAAACAGAACTAAAGAATAAGAAAGGGTAGGCAAAAGATTATTTTCTGTTAGTAAAATTTGATTTTATACTAGTATATGTGCATCATCTTAATAAGATCAATAATTATTTTTAAATCAGCAAATTAAATCATATGAAGTATTTTACCAAAAGACAATACAATTTTGGAGCTCTTTTTCTGGAATGACCAGAGATGCTGTCATACAAGGTCTAACAACTAAGTTCACAATTCATCCTAGAAAAAGTGCTTTTGAAGAGTCCATCAAGTGCTAGGGTCAATGCATAGCTTTCTGAGGGGAGTACTTCAAAGGTGACCATAGTGATATTCAGCAATGAGGTATATAGCACTTTTTTCTTTCTTTTTTTTTTTTTTTTTATAGAGACAGAGTCTCACTGTACCGCCCTTGGGTAGAGTGCCGTGGCGTCACACGGCTCACAGCAACCTCTAGCTTTTGGGCTTACGCGATTCTCTTGCCTCAGCCTCCCGAGCAGCTGGGACTACAGGCACGCACGACAACGCCTGGCTATTTTTCTGTTGCAGTTTGGCCGGGGCTGGGTCCGAACCCGCCACTCTCGGTATATGGGGCCGGCACCCTACTCACTGAGCCACAGGTGCCACCCTAATAGCATTTTTTTCTATGGAATTTAATTTTCCAACCTTGTATTTCATTGATAACTACAATGGCAGCTTCCTAAGGTATGTTTTTCCTCCATAAATCACTATGGTTGTACAGTAATATGAAATAAAAATACTATTCTATTTCATAATTATCTAAAATGGTTTTTAAAACCAACATATGCCAGCTCACTTACATGATTTTAAGTGCTAGATTTAATTTTAAAATCCTTGCAGAATATTTAAGAACAAGTTTACTTTTTGCAGATAACTTACTAAAACATATTAATAGCTTTCTTTCCTATGAGATTATTACTCTTTGTAGTATATCAATACAAAAAATATTCAGTTCTGGCTCAGCGCCCATAGCACAGCGTTTACAGTGCCACCCACATACACCAAGGGTGGCAGGTTTGAACCTCACCTGGGCCAGCTAAACAGCAGCAACAAAAAAATAGCCAGGCATTGTGGCAGGCGCCTCCCAGCTACTTGGGAGGCTAAGGTAAGAGAATTGCTTAAGCCCAAGAGTTTTGAGTCTCCTGTGAGCTGTGACACCCTAGCACTCTACCGAGGGTGACATAGTGAGGCTCTTTCAGAAAGAAAGAAAGAAAGGAAAGATTTCAGTTCTTACCTAAATTTTTTGATTCATTAGGATACTGTACTAAGGAAAAATTAGTTTGAAAACACCATGCCACTGATAAACACAATGACAGACTGGAAGGGAAACAATCTTGATTATTTAAGATTAAAGAGTCAAAATTAAAAATTCTAAACACTAGTCAGTAATACTCTATTTTACCACAGAACATCTACCAAGGAACATCTAAACTTACACACACCTTCATAGTGGAGAAGAGACACGAAAAGTATTCACAGTCTAATCAAAAGATCAATTAGGCTGGGCGCAGTGGCTCAGGCCTGTAATCCTAGCACTCTGGGAGGCTAAGGTGGGTAGACTGCTTGAGCTCATGAGTTCAAGACCAGCCTGAGCAAGAGTGAGACCCCATCTCCACTAAAAATAGAAAAACTGAGGCAAGAGAATAGCTTGAGCCCAAGAGTTGGAGGTTGCTGTGAGCTGTGATGCCATAGGACTCTACCCAGGGTGACAGCTTGACTTTGTCTCAAAAAAAAAAAAAAAAAACACAACAAAATCAATTAGCACAGTAGTACGTTTCAGGGGTTTTTTTACTATCAAGTCTTTCAAGTCATGGCTTTCAAAAACAGTAAATGAAACACAGAATCTTTCTGAAGATGTAAGTTGCAACGGCCAGTGATCCTCGTAATGAATTACATTATTCATTATTATGTACAAAGAACCAGGAAACCAAGGTTGAAAAAAAGGTTATGGAAATACAATTCAATAAAGACAACTTTAAAATCAACTTCCACTTTAATTTCTGAAAGCTATTAATGGAAAACATTCTTTTTAAGCACTATAAACTCTTTTAAAGAATGTTAATCAGCACTCCTCTTACCTTTCTTGTTAATAGACTTTTACGTCTCATTCCACAAGCCTCTAGTTGTAACCTTCCTCTCAATGCTAATTCAATTAACATACAGCCACGTAATCCAGATGATATACAGTCATTCCAAAATGATGTGTAACCCTATTAAAAAAGAGAGAACAAAATAGCTAATTTACCTTGAATTCAGTCAAAAAGAAATATTTTTAGCCAAAGTTATTTTTGGTGGCTTTTACCTTTTCTGTCTTTCTATAACAAAATATTGAAAAAATACAATTATATACCTTAATTAAGAGTTTTCAGGGCCTTACCATCTTGTTACCACTTACCCCTATATCCAGATAAACAACAGAGGTCAGAGGTTTAGAAATATAATTCGCACTAAGCTCTTTCAGATTGCAAACTCCAGGGAACATTCGGTTAACTTCATACTACAATAGTTTACTAGTTAGTATATGTGGCAAATTAAGAAGCTCAGGAACGGCCGGGTGCGGTGGCTAACGTCTGTAATCCTAGCACTCTGGGAAGCTGAGGTGGTTGGATTGCTTGAGCTAACAAGTTCAAGACCAGACTGAGCAAAAAGCAAGATGCTGTCTCTACTAAAAAAAAAGAAAAGAAAAAGAAAAACTGAGGCTCAGTGCCCACAGCTCAGTGAGTAGACAGCTGGCCACATACACCAATGCTGGCAGGTTTGAGCCTGGCCCTGGCCTGCCAAACAACAATGGCAACTACAACAAAAAAATAGCTGAGTGTTGTGGCGGGCGCCTATAGTCCCAGCTACTTGGGAGGCTGAGGCAAGAGAATCGCTTATGCCCAGGAGTTTGAGGTTGCTGTGAGCTGTGATGCCACATTCTACCCAGGGTGACAGCTTGAGACTCTGTCTCAAAAGAAAAGAAAAACACACATATGGGCCCATGGACAAAAGGATGGCTGTGTGTATGCCTACAATTCTGAATAACAAATCAAAAGGTTCAAAAGTAGATGAATGTACAGATTCATAGAGAGAATAATCTATGACAGACATCTAAGGATCTAGGGATATCAGTCAACCAAGCATCACCAGATGAAGTCAGGGCACTCTTCAAGAACAAGTAACCTGTTATCCAAATTATAATGCCACAAACCTTGCCAACAGGGTTGCTGGCTATCAATTAAGTTATTGGCTCTAATGGGAAAGCAGAGGCTTTAACAGGGAAAGAGGCTCAGAACAGCTAAATATATAATTTTGGTAGGAGGGAGAGTAGACTAATTGAATCCCTATAAAGAATGGAAGACCCAAGATTAGGAAGGCCTGGGTTCTTGGAGGTGGCATTTTTCCAAGGTCAGTCCTGATACTCTGCTAGACCAAAGAAGTCAACTTCTATAGCATTTCACAAGATGAATGACCATTAGGGTCCACGGAACTTCACTATTGGTATGGGAATTTAAATTAGCTTCATGAAGCTACCACCCCTGAGAATGTGGGCTTTGGAAAAATTAGAATTTAGATTAAGGGAGGCACAAAGGAATAAACAAAAGTATCAGTTTAAAGAGGCCAATTTAATATAGAAGCAGATACTGACTGGATTTGAGGGAATCATTTTAAACTCAGTCTGGCTAAGCAGTCTGATCTATTTAAGATTACCAGAGACTTAGCAAAGTGATAAAAATACATAAAACAAAAATTTTACAGAGGTTAAGGTAAAATCCATGGCTTATGCATCCATGAAAATTCTAAGAAGCAGGATATGGTGGCCTGTAATCCTAGCACTCTGGGAGGCCTAGGTGGGTGGACTGCCTGAGCTCAAAGGTTCGAGACCAGCCTGAGCCAGACCAAGACCCCATCTCTTATTAAAAAAAAAAAAAACACAGCTGGGCTTTGTGGCAGGCGCCTGTAGTCCCAGCTACTTGGAAGGCTGAGGCAAGAGAATCGTTTGAGCCCAAGAGTTTGATGTTGCTGTGAGCTGTGACACCATGGCACTCTACCAAGGGGGACAAAGAGAGGAGAGGGGAGGGGAGGGAAAAAGGAAAGGAAAGGAAAGGAAATTCTAAGAAAACAGATTCCACATAAATTGAGGTATCCAGCTTTGACTAGCCTGGACATACAGAGGGTGGTCTGAGGTGAGCAGAGTACATTCAGGAAGCAGTAATGGATGTGAACAGCCCTGCAGCTGGCAACTCTAGCTGAACAGTACTTAGAAGCTTACATTTGCTACAAGTGGACTAAAAAATGTTCCAACTTCAACTGTTCCCAGATTAACAGCGTACCCTGAGATATTAGCAATAACGGACTTTAGAGACATACATTTAGTGAATGGCTTTAGGCACTACAGCTCTGAAAGCCCTATGCTTAAACAGAATTGAATTCACAGGAAAAGTAGATGAATGCACATGGACAGTTCTGCACCAAAACTTCTGGGACACCAGCAATATTCCAAAGATAAACCAACAAAGACAAACTAACCAACAGAATAGTCCAGTATGTTGATAACCTCCTGCTAAAATTCACATCATAAAAGCACAATCAAGAATTGACCAGGGATAGGAGGGGAGAAGAAGGGAGCAAAGAGATTTTTTTAATATTTTTAAAGAGCTGGGTTGAATAAAAATGAAAAAAAAAAAAAAAAAAGGTGTAATTGGATGAGACAGTAATACCACACTTGGTAATTGTTATGTTAGGGGAGAAGCAATAGGCTGGGAGAGCGCCAAATGAATTTCGCCATGACCTAGGCCAGCTCAGTTCTGTAGTCAATCTGTATCATACTATAGTGAGACAGACCAACAGCGGACAGAACAACTTAAAAGAGTCAGAAGCTAGCACACCATCTTTGGAGAACAACTTAAAAGAGTCAGAAGCGGGCGGCGCCTGTGGCTCAGTGAGTAGGGCGCCGGCCCCATATGCCGAGGGTGGCGGGTTCAAACCCAGCCCCGGCCAAACTGCAACAAAAAGAAAAAAGTGGCGGGCGCCTGTAGTCCCAGCTGCTCGGGAGGCTGAGGCAAGAGAATCGCATAAGCTCAAGAGTTAGAGGTTGCTGTGAGCCATGTGACGCCACGGCACTCTACCCGAGGGCGGTACAGTGAGACTCTGTCTCTACAAAAAAAAAAAAAAAAGTCAGAAGCTAGCACACCATCTTTGGCCTTACCAAGTGCTTAAGAGCACTTTAATATTTGAATTTCTATCTGGTGCTAAACTTAACACTACATAGTTCATCAATTCTAAAGCAAACATTTTTAAAGCTTAGTATCTCTGAAATGGGGATGCACTGTTCAATAGGAGGCACCTTAAAAGATATATGGTATTATGGCTGCTGAGCTAACACATTAAAGAGAGAAGAGAGCTGTGGCACAGACATCATGGGTGCACAGCAGTAGAGAGATTAAGGTCCAACCTGTCAGTTACTGGGGAGTATTTTTTTTTGGAAACACAGTATCATTCTGTCATCCTCAGTACAGTGCTATAGTGTCATAGCTCACAGCAACCTCAAACTCTTGGACTCAAGTGGTCTCTTGCCTCAGCCTCCCAAGTAGCTGGGGTGACTGGTACCTAACACAACACTCTGCTATTTTTAGAGATGAAATCTCGCTCTGGCTCAGGCTGGTCTTGAACTCCTGAGCTCAGATAATACACTCGTCTCAGCCTCCCAGAGTGCCAGGATTACAGGCATGAGCCACCATGCCCATCCTGGAGAGTACTTAAAAAGTTAGTACAAGATTGGTTGGCAACATCTAGATCTAGCTGTGCCACCAATGTGCCAGACTTCTCAGTGAGGAAGATTTTGCAAGGACAGGTCAGTAACCACCACACTGCCCAGAGGATTTTGTCCTTAGACCACTACCCTCTATGAAATAATTACAAGGACTTACAAATGCTTATTATAGCCAATTCTGACTATGTATTCTGGGACCGTACATAGCTCTTGCACTTGAAAACCAATAATCATTTTAACCCCAAATGCGTTTGAAATTCTACTGCTAGTAATGGAGGAAATATCTTCCTGCCTCAGTTAGTCCAAGGATAGGGTACTAGTACTCAAAGTTCAAGGTCACACTAAGGAAGGCCCATTGTCCAAACAACTGGCAGATGAAGCAGCAAATGTGTTATACTACCAGTAGCAACAAGACTCTGAGTACCTCCCCTATTCACTGTACAAGCAGCAACTAAGTGCTGGAGAACCCTAGAAGATTGCAAGAGAACTACTTGAGACCCTCTAAGCTCAAGGCCATGTACTACTCCAGAGAATCCACAGAAACAAAACCCCTTACTTTGACACCCCTCTAAGCTCAAGACTGTGCTTAAAAACTAGTTCCTATGTTCTAAAATAGAAGGACGGGTTGAGGTCTGGGCCATGTACTACCCCAGAAATCCAGAGAAACATCACCCTTTAGTTCATGGGTCCAAAACAGGGTAGAACATCCAAGAATAGAGAAGGCTATTAAGATCCAGATTTGGTCGCAGCTGTACTGATGTGTTAGGATACCAGAACAAGAACAAATTTAAATTTATACCAGGTGTGGCTCACAGGCCTCCAAAAAATCTGGGAAGAGTGGAACGTAAGTGATAGAGAATAAGAGGACCCTGGAAACTAATTCAGAACAACTCTACTTGCCTTTTACCAATTATCTGCTTT
This sequence comes from Nycticebus coucang, assembly GCF_027406575.1. Taxonomy (NCBI): domain Eukaryota; kingdom Metazoa; phylum Chordata; class Mammalia; order Primates; family Lorisidae; genus Nycticebus; species Nycticebus coucang. Next base: position 169,828,442 of record NC_069780.1, on the reverse strand, counting down.
AATAATAACTATTAATTACCAGATAGGCAGAGACTTTCCCAGTGGAATACCAGCTAAATTGACAACAGATTCCTCTTCAATCTCTTGCTGATGGGAGTCATGAGGGTCAGACTCAAAACAAATGGCCAATCTTTTGGGCAGAACTCACAAAGTTGTCTAAAATGAATAAACTACCTTTTTCATAAATAATAACATCCAGAAGAATGAGTGAGGCAGAAAGAATGAAGGTAGTATAATAATGAGATTATAGGAAAACTACTACTGGTAATAGTGTCTGGGCATTAGAGTGAACTTTAATTTCTTTTTTTTTTTTTTTGAGACAGTCTCACTTTGTCGCCCTCAGTAGAGAGCTATGGCATCACAGCTCACAGCAACCTCCAACTCTTGGGCTTAAGTGATTCTCTTGCCTCAGCCTCTCAAGTAGCTTGGGACTACAGGCGCCTGCCACAATGCCCAACTATTTTTTTTTTTTTTTTTTGGTTGCAGTTGTCATTGTTGTTTGGCAGGTCTGGGCTAGATTCGAACACGTCAGCTCCAGCATATGTGGCTGGCGCCTTTAGCTATTGAGCCACAGGCGCCAAGCCTATTTTCTTAATGTGTGTGTGTGTAAGTAATAGAAAACTGGAGGAAAGGAGATCGGTAAGGAAAAGACTGTATTTGTTCAGGCTTATAATAATTATGATAATGTCAGTAATAGCTATGAACCACAAAAGTAAAACAGAATTAAGAGGTAGTAAAGAACAGTGCTCAAGAGCCAGCTTCATTTTGTTTTGTTTTCTAAGAAACAGAGTCTCACCCTGTGACCCAGGTTGGAGTGCACAATCACAGTTCAATGCAGCCTCAGCTCCTGGGCTCAAACTGTCCGAGGGAGTAGATATGGCTGCAGGCACTCATCACCACCCCTGCCTAAGTTTTTATCTCTGGTAGAGACAGCAGTCTCACTATGCTGCTCAGAGTGGTCTCAAACTCCTAGACTCAATTAATCCTCCAGCTTCAGCCTCCTAAAGTGTTGAATTATAGTCACCACACCTGGTGAGAGCCCAGACTTTAAGCAAGGAACACCTAGAAATTCAAACCAACCCAGCTCTGCCATATATTAGGTGATAAAATTTGACACTAGTTTTCTTCACACAGAACAGCGACAACAGTTGTGAAGATTAAATAATATTTATAAAGCTCAGCTCCTGGCAAATAGCAACTGTTCAGTCATGGCAAATACGTGCATTTAGAATGGAAAAGGAATGGGGACTGCAAACTCAAATACCTAAAATGTATTCAGCAAAGAACATAACTGAGTAAAGAAGTCCTGGCATGTAGCACCCTGGACAATATCCTCCCCATTCTAACTGAGGCAGGCAGCTTAGCTCTCATCAACTGTCGCCATGTGCAAAATGTAGACCTACTCTCACCATATCTTCTGATTTTTTAAGAAGGCAGAAATGTATATTCCACATAAAATTTTCATCTTTGAAATGGTTGCAATTAACTCAAGTTTTACTATCACAACAGAGGCTAACAAAACATACCTGCAAACCATTTTACAACCTTTGAACTAAACCTTTTACAAAATATACCACAAAACATACTACATTGTGTAAGCCAACACACATGTGCACTACACAAAATAGTTTTCATTTTGGTTCTATGTCCAAAGCACTTCAAAGTGAAATCACTAAAACATAATACTGTATCTTCTACAAAATGCTAGATTCTGATTTGTCCAATGTTTTGAAAATGGTGTTTTGTTTTGTTTTTTTTTTGGAGACAGTCTTACTTTGACGTCCTTGTTAGAGTGTCGTGGTGTCACAGCTCAGAGCAACCTCAAACTCCTGGGCTAAAGTGATCCTCTTGCCTCAACCTCCCAAATAGGTGGGACTACTGGTGCCCACCACAATGCCCAGCTATTCTTTCTTTCTTTTTTTTAGAGACAGGGTCTCGCTCTTGCTCAGGCTGGTCTCGAACTCCTAAACTCAGGCATTCAACCTGCCTCAGCCTCTCAAGAGTGCTAGGATTACAGGCAGTGAGCCACCATGACCAACCTTTGGAAATGCCTTTCTATATAAACTTTTCCCAGCAAAAGAAGTATCAGGTTACCAAAATAGTTGGGGTTTACTACCAAACCAAACCCAAAAGCTGTACTAGTGATACCCATGTCTTGGCTCACATATCCTGTTTAGAAAACCTGCTCTAGACTTGACACCCCTAGCTCAGTGGGTAGGGTGCTGGCCACATACATTGGGGCTGGCGGGTTCAAACCGGGCCCAGGCCTGCTAAACAACAATGATAACTATGACAAAAAAATAGCCAGGGCTCGCACCTGTGGCTCAAGCAGCTAAGGCGCCAGCCACATACACCTGAGCTGGCGGGTTCAAATCCAGCCCGGGCCTGCCAAACAACAATGGCTGTAACCAAAAAATAGCCAGGCGTTGTGGTAGGCGCCTATAGTCCCAGCTACTTGGGAGGCGGAGGCAGGAGACTCGCTTGAGCCCAGGAGTTGGAGGTTGCTGTGAGCTGTGATGCTATGGCACTCTACCCAGGGTGACAGCTTGAGGCTCTGTCTCAAAAAAAAAAAAAAAAAAAAAAAAAATAGCCAGGCATTGTGGCAGGTGCCTATAGTCCCAGCTATATGAGAGGCTGAGGCAAGAGAAATGCTTAAGCCCAAGAGTTTGAGGTTGCTGTGAGCTGTGACGCCACAGCACTCTACCAAGAGCGACAGAGTGAAACTGTCTCAAAAAAAAAAAAAAGAAAAGAAAAGAAAAGAAAATCTGCTCTATCTACAAAAAGAAAAAGAAAACCTGCTCTATCTACAAGTGATTGCACTTATCAAATCCAATTTGACCAGGAGGGGCAAATTAAAGGCTCCCTCCCTCCTGAATGTGTAAACCTGGCATACTGAGTCAACGACATGGGCATGAACACAGGAGCTCTAACTGGTTATGTGGATTCAGAAGCTGGCTGTTTTATACAACACAAGCAGAGAACAAAGGAAAACAGAAGAAATACACAGAGTGGAAATTACAGAAAACACAATGTGAGGCGGACCAAGATACACAAAGATACAGACACAGAATAGCATCCTACCAAGACTATTACATGCAAAAAAAAAAAAAAAAAAGAACGGAGAAAAAAAAAAAAGACTATTACATGGTTGGGCTGAACCTTATTTCCGTGAGACACATCTGCATCTCCTTTTCCTTAGGCTACTTTGAGGGGATTTTTATTCCTACAATTTCCAAGAAGACCAAAAGGAATTTATTTAGTGTTAATCTGAAGAAGAGTGCAATAAATTAAGGTACATATTGTAAACCCCAGAGCAATCACTTAAACACTGCAAGTGAATTTTTAAAAGGGAAAAGCTGAATTTAAAATGGCATAACTAGGGCGGCGCCTGTGGCTCAGTGAGTAGGGCGCCAGCCCCATATGCCGAGGATGGTGGGTTCAAACCCAGCCCCAGCGAAACTGCAACAAAAAAATAGCCAGGCGTTGTGGTGGGCGCCTGTAGTCCCAGCTGCTCGGGAGGCTGAAGCAAGAGAATCGCATAAGCCCAAGAGTTAGAGGTTGCTGTGAGCTGTGACACCACAGCACTCTACCCAAGGGCGGTACAGTGAGACTCTGTCTCTACAAAAAAAATGGCATAACTGTAACTTTCTTTTTGACAAAAGCAGTAAAGGAGGAAAGAAGAACAAAAAGGACATCTAACATAGAAAACAAATACCACAGTGGCTGATGGAAGCCCAGCCTTATCAATAATTACATAAAATATGAATAAACACTACAATCAAAGAGATTCCAAAGCTGGAAAAGAGATCTAACCATATGCTGTCTACAAGAGATATACTTTAGATTCGAAGGCACAAACAATTTTAAAAGACTAAAAAAAGATGCAAACACTAATCAAAGAAAGCTAGAAGCTAGAAGCTGTAAATCATAGCACTCTGGGAGGCCAAGGCAGACAGATCTCTTGAGCTCTTGAGACCAGCCTGAGCAAGACTAAGACCCATCTCTACTAAAAAATATAGAAAACTTAGCCAGGCATCGTGGTGCACACCTGTAGTCCCAGCTACTCGGGAGGCTAAGGCAAAAAGATGGCTTCAGCCCAGGAGTTAGAGATTGCTTTGGGCTTGAGACCACAGCATCCGAGCCTAGGGCAATAGAGCAAGACACTGTCTGAAAAAAGAAGAGGGAGGGAGGAGGGAGGCTGAGATATATTATCATGAGGAACAGATTTCAAAGCAGAGAAAATTGAGGAGGACAAAGAGGGACAACCATCAGGAAGATATAACAATTACAAATATGTAGATACTTCACAGAATTTCAAAATACATAACTACAAAAGCTAACAGCAGAAAAAGAGAATCAGACAACACCGTAATAGCTAAAGACTATACTGCCAGTAACTGACAGAAGCAGAGAGAAAACCACAAAAATATGGAGCTGTACAACACTGCCCACCAACTTGACCTGACATTCACAGAACTCTCCATCCAACAGCAAAATACATATTCTTTTCAAGCACACCTAGAATATTTTTTTTGAGACAGAGCCTCAAGCTGTAGTCCTGAGGAGAGTGCCGTGGCATCACAGCTCATAGCGACCTCCAACTCCTGGGCTCAAGCGATTCTCTTGCCTCAGCCTCCCAAGTAGCTGGGAATACAGGCACCTGCCACACCTGGCTATTTTTTGGTTGTAGTTGTCATTATTGTTTGGCAGGCCCGGGCTGGATTCGAACCTGTCAGCTCTGATGCATGTGGCTGGCGCCTTAGCCGCTTGAGCTACAGGCGCTGAGCCAGAATATTTTTCAAGACAAGCCACAGTTTAGTCCACAAAACAATTTAAAAGAGCAGAAATTATAAAAAATATGTTTTACTCTAATGGACTTAGAGATCAATAAAATGTGGGAATGTCCATCTGATAATTAATCTACACACTTGTATATCTATGGACCAAATAAATTACAAAGGAAATCAGAAAATATTTTGAACAGAACAGAAAACAAAATATCAAAACCTATTAGACCTATGATTTAATAATAAAAAACACCTATTGAGGCGGCACCTGTGGCTCAGTGAGGTGGCGGGTTCAAACCCAGCCCCGGCCAAACTGCAACAAAAAAAATAGCCGGGCGTTGTGGCAGGCGCCTGTAGTCCCAGCTGCTCGGGAGGCTGAGGCAGGAGAATCGCCTAAGCCCAGGAGTTGGAGGTTGCTTTGAGCTGTGTGACGCCACAGCACTCCACCGAGGGCAATAAAGTGAAACTCTATCTCTACCAAAAAAAAAAAAAAAAAAAAAACACCTACTAGACACAGCAAGTGCAGTACTTGAGACATTTGTAGCCTAACTAAATACCTACACCACAAAGGAAGAAATATCTCAAAGTTTTCACCTTAAGAAACTAGAGAAAGAATGAAATTCAAACCAATCAAAGGGAATAAAATAACAAAGATCAGTGTGGAAATAAATGAAATTCAGAACAGAACAACAGAGGGAAGGGGAGTGAAATTCACCAAGCCAAAAATAATTCTTTCTTCAACAACATGGTAACTAAAAGGAGTTGCCAAAACGAAAAGCAGGAACACATCACTTCCAACCTTTCAGAATTAAAATAATTATAAGAGGAATACTATGAACAACATCATGCCAATAAATCATACAATTTAGACAAAATATTCAGATTCCTAGAAAGACACAAATTACTAAAACCAACCTGAGAAAAACCATAAAATCAGAATAGACTTATAACAATAAATCCAATTAGTTAATAAAGATCTTCCCACAGGCTCAGTGCCCATACCACCAGTGGTTACGGTGCCAAGCCACATGCATGGAGGCCTGCAGGTTCCAGCCCAGCCTGGTCAGCTAACCAACGACGACAACACCAACAAGAAAATGGCCGGGGGGCTATGGCAGGTGCATGTAGTCCCAGCTACTTGGGAGGCTGAGGCAAGTGAATAGTTTAAGCCCAAGAGTTTGAGGTTGCTATGAGCTGTGATGGCACAGCACTCTACCCAAGGCAACATAGTTAAGACTCTCAAAAAAAAAAAAATCTTCCGGGGGCGGCGCCTGTGGCTCAGTGAGTAGGGCGCCGGCCCCATATGCCGAGGGTGGCGGGTTCAAACCCAGCCCCGGCCAAACTGCAACAAAAAAATAGCCGGGCGTTGTGGCGGGCGCCTGTAGTCCCAGCTGCTTGGGAGACTGAGGCAAGAGAATCGTGTAAGCCCAAGAGTTAGAGGTTGCTGTGAGCCGTGTGACACCACGGCACTCTACCCGAGGGCGGTACAGTGAGACTCTGTCTCTACAAAAAAAAAAAAAATCTTCCCACAAAGAGCATCACTGAGATGTAAAGAATTATATACCAAGGGTGGCAGGTTCAAACCTGGCCCCAGCCAAACTGCAACAAAAAATAGCTGGGCATTGTGGCGGGCACCTGTAGTTCCAGCTACTGGGAGGCTGAGGCTAAGAGAATCACTTAAGCCCAGGTGTTTGAGGTTGCTGTGAGCTATGATGCCATAGCACTCTACCGAGGGCAACAAAGTGAGACTCTGTCTCAAAATAAAATAAAATTAAAATAAAATAAAATAAATAGAAAAAAAACCACATTATCACTGTACATCACTGGAAGTACTTAACTAAGATACCAACTCCTTACTCAAAATTTAGCAATTAAAAGAAAATTAAGGCCAGACACAGTAGCTCACAGCTATAATCCCAGCACTTTGGGAGGATGAAGCAAGAGGATCCCTTTACCCCAGGAGCTGGGAGGCTGCAGTAACCTATAATGATGCCATTCTAGCCCAAGCCACAGAGCAAGACTCTGTCTCAAGAAAAAGAAAATTGTTTTATTATGTTTATACTACCTTGTAAGTAATTAAAACAAAGTGTATAAGAATATAAAGAAAACTAAATCAAAGTCATCAAAATATTAAAAACAGAGAAATTTGTGATATGTTTTATAAACACATTAAACATGTTCTAGTGGAATTTAGTAATTACTATAATTCCAACATACTGATAAGCAAAGACAGTGTTTCGAGTACCTCTACCTTAACTGTAATGTGATATGAACGTTTCTAGTTTTGGCTCTGCACCAGTAGCTCAGCAGCTAGAGCACCAGCCACATACACCAAAGCTGGTGGGTTTGAACACAGCCCGGGACTGCCAAACAACAATGACAATTATAACCAAAAAATAGCTGGGCGTTGTGGGAGGCTGAGGCAAAAGAATTGCTTAAGCCCAAGAGTTTGAGGTTGCCATGAGCTGTGACGCCATAGCACTTTACCGAGGGCAACATAGTGAAACTCTGTCTCAAAAAAGAAAAAAAAGTTTCTAGTTTTTCATGAATGGGTCAACAAACTGTGGTATATGTATACCATGGAATATTATTCAGCCATTAAGAAAGATAGAGACTTTCTACCTTTTACATTTACCTGGATGGAGTTGAAAATACATTCTTCTAAGACAGGCGTGCAGCCTTCAGACATATGAAAAAATGCTCATCATCTTTAATCATCAGAGAAATGCAAATCAAAACTACTTTGAGATACCATCTAACTCCAGTGAGACTAGCCTATATCACAAAATCCCAAGACCAGAGATGTTGGCGCGGATGTGGAGAAAAGGGAACACTTTTGCACTGCTGGTGGGAATGCAAATTAATACATTCCTTTTGGAAAGATATGGAGAACACTTAGAGATCTAAAAATAGATCTGCCATTCAATCCTGTAATCCCTCTACTGGGCATATACCCAGAAGACCAAAAATCACATCATAACAACGATATTTGTACCAGAATGTTTATTGCAACCCAATTCGTAATTGCTAAGTCATGGAAGAAGCCCAAGTGCCCATCGATCCATGAATGGATTAATAAATTGTGGTATATGTACACCATGGAATATTATGCAGCCTTAAAGAAAGATGGAGACTTTACCTCTTTCATGTTTACATGGATGGAGCTGGAACATATTCTTCTTAAGTAAAATATCTCAAGAATGGAAGAAAAAATACCCAATGTACTCAGCCCTACTATGAAACTAATTTAGGGTTTTCACATGAAAGCTATAACCCAGTTATAACCTAAGAATGGGGGAAGGGGGAAAGGGAGGGGAGGGAGGGGGGAGGAGGTAGAGGGAAGAGGATTGGTAGGATTACACCAGTGCATCTTACAAGGGTATATGTGAAACTTGGTAAATGGTCTGTGAAGCTAGTGAATGATGCCCCATGATCATATCAATATACACAGCTATGATTTAATAAAAAAAAAAAAAAAGAAAGAAAATACATTCTTCTGGGCAGTGCCTGTGGCTCAGTGGGTAGGGCACCAGCCCCATATACCGAGGGTGGCGGGTTCAAACCTGCCCCTGGCCAAACTGCAACAACAACAAAAAAAATAGCCAGGCATTGTGGCAGGTGCCTGTAGTCCCAACTAATGGGAGGCTGAGGCAAGAGAATCACCTAAGCCCAAGAGTTGGAGGTTACTGTGAGCTGTGTGATGCCACAGCACTCTACTGAGGGGGATAAAGTGAGACTCTGTCTCTTCAAAAAAAAAGAAAAAAAAATGCATTCTTCTTAGTAAAGTATCTCAAGAATGGAAAACTAAATATCCAATGTACTCCACACTAATATGAAATCAATATATAAACAATTACATGTTCATAAGAATAATAATAAAACACTATTATAGTCCAGTTCAGGGGTAGAGGGAAGTGGAGGGGACAGGGGAAGGACGTTTGGCAGAAGAAGGGAGGGTATGAGGTGGGATCTCACCAAAAGCATACATTGTGAGGGTATATAACACGCCCCCTGGGTGAGGGGCTCTTCTACAAATGGAACTTTACCCTGGAAGTGAGAACGTAAATTGTACCCTCATATTAATTTGAATAAAGTTAAAAAAAAAAAAAAAGTAAGTTTCTGGTTTCTACTGATGACAAACTCACAGATACTCTTGATAGTTCTTTAGCTTGCTACCTACATTCATAATGGATGCAGACATTAACTTTCAGATACAGGTCACTGAAAATAAACTTCTTTTTTTCCATTCAAATGTTTCGCCCTCAATAGTATCTCAGGCTAATATCCCAATATTAGATGGAAATGGGGGAGATTTCAAATGGACAGAGAGACCTATCACCACTGATTTTATAATTCCTAAAACCAGACACTGGATGACTCCTGTTGCAGTGAACATGAAAATACGCAGCATTGGGGCGGCGCCTGTGGCTTAGTCGGTAAGGCGCCGGCCCCATATACCGAGGGTGGCGGGTTCAGACCCGGCCCCGGCCAAACTGCAACCAAAAAATAGCTGGGCGTTGTGGCGGGCGCCTGTAGTCCCAGCTACTCGGGAGGCTGAGGCAAGAGAATCACAAGCCCAGGAGTTGGAGGTTGCTGTGAGCTGTGTGAGGCCACGGCACTCTACCGAGGGCCATAAAGTTAGACTCTGTCTCTACAAAAAAAAAAGAAAGAAAGAAAATACGCAGCATTATCTAAGTCTTGCCAAAAAATTTAGAACCAACCCAGTTCCCACAATAAGACAGCACCAGAAGGTAAAGTAAACATGCAGTTGGGGGCTATGTTTGAAGACTAAGGGAAGTGGAATTTCATTGTAATAAAAATGTTGTAAAGTTGATTGTGGTGATAGATGAACAACTCCAAATATGTTAAAAGTTACAGGATTAGCCAAGTATTATGGTGGGTACCTGTAGTCCAAGCTACGTGGGAGGCTGAGGCAAGAGAATGACTTAAGCCCAAGAGTTTGAGACTGCTGTGAGCTGTGATGCCACAGTACTCTACCAAGAGCAACAACAAAAAAAAAAATGTTGGGTCCTCTTTTTCTGGCTGGAACCATGGAGGGTGCTGAAGAAAAAGAAGGTTCCTGCTGTGCCGGAAACCCTTAAGAAAAAGCAAAAGAATTTCATAGAGCTGAAGATCAAGCATCTGAGAAAGAAGTGTGCCCAAAAGATGCTTCGAAAAGCAAGGAGGAAGCTTATCTATGAAAAAGCTAAGCATTATCATAAAGAATACAGGCAGATGTACAGAACTGAGATTCGGATGGCAAGAAAAGCTGGCAACTTCTATGTACCTGCAGAACCAAAATTGGCATTTGTCATCAGGATCAGAGGTATCAATGGTGTGAGTCCAAAGGTCCTAAAGGTGTTGCACCTTCTTCGCCTTTGCCAGATCTTCAGTGGAACTTTTGTTAAGCTCAACAAGGCCTCCGTCAACATGCTGAGGATTGTAGAACCACGTATTGCATGGGGGTACCCAAATCTGAAGTCAGTAAATGAGCTAATCTACAAGCATGGTTACGGCAAAATCAATAAGAAATTAATTGCATTGACTGATAACAGTTTGATTGCCTGATCTCTTGGTAAACATGCCATCATCTGCATGGAGGATCTGATTCATGAGATCTATACTGTTGGAAAACACTTCAAAGAAGCAAATAACTTCTTGTGGCCCTTTAAGTTATCATCTCCATGGGGGAGGGGGGGCGGAATGAAGAAAAAACAACCCACTTTGTAGAAAGTGGAGATGCTGGTAACAGGGAAGACCAAATCAATAGGCTTATTAGAAGAATGAACTAAGGTATCTGCCCTGATTGTTTTTTGTAATCTGGTCAGTTAATAAACAGTGACTGCTTTCAAATGGTAAAAAAAAAAGAAGTTGGCACCTGTAGCTCAGCAGCTACAGCGCTGGCCATATACACAGGAGCTGGCAGGTTCGAAACCAGCCCGGGCCTGCCAAACAAACAACAATAACAACTACAACAAAAAATAGCCAGGCATTGTGGCAGGTGCCTGCAGTCCCAGCTACTCAGGAGGCTGAGGCAAGAGAATCACTTAAGCCCAAGGGTTTCAGGTTGCTATGAGCTGTGATGCCACAGCACTCTCAAGGGCAACAAAGTGAGACTCTATCTCAAAAAAAAAAAAAAAGTTACAGGATTGTACAATGACTCAATTCCATGGTATGTTAATTATATTTCAATAAAGCTGTTAAAAATAAATCGGCATTTGAATTCTGGCAAGATGGCCGACTGGTAACAACCCTCGGCAGAGGCTCCTGAGAAGAGGAAGAAAAACTGGACAGAATCGAACTCTATGAAGCCAAAGGTGGGGAGCTGAGCCAAGAAAGAAGTTTGGCAAGCTGTAACTCCAAGGAAGAACATTCAAGAAAACAAATTTCAGGTACAGGCCTATCAACCAGAGGATGGGAGACCCCTCCCCCAAGCAGGAAGCCTTGCGGCAAGCTATCTGAGAACGAGCAGAGAACAAAAGACCTCTCATTTTACCTTGCTGGAGAAAGCCGCTAAACTCCAGGTCTCTTTATCCAGGGAGGTCCCACTTATGAACCTAGACACCACCCGACCAGGCATAAAATTGAACAGATATTTTCCCCCACAAGTCCAAAATCCCAGTCCACCCTTCGCCCTCACATGGGGGTCTGAAGTTCTCCCCTCTGCAGAGTACAGAGTGTTTGGTCTTGTCCTGAGAGATCTGGGCATAGTGTGGACCGCCAACCATCAGGATGCAATCTGTGACTAACAGGGAAGAAGAGGGTGTGGGAAGAAAGGGACACTCGGTGGGAGGAGGAGCAGTACCGTGGTTATGACTATGCCCAGCCAGTGGTGGTGCTGACCCTCAGTTTGGGCTATGTCTAGCAGGAAGGGGTGCAGAACCCCTGGCTCTGATGGCACCCACAGCAGGACAGTGGTTGCCCCGTGTGGATTGAGTTCGACAAACAGGGCTGATCCCCAGCTCCTGCTGGGCCTGCAAACAGAGGCTTGCTAGGTGTGGACTGAGACCTGAGAGCAAGGGTGTGGTCGCCTGAATCCAACAGAACCCTTGAGCAGTGGCTTGCTGGGTGTGAACCAAGACCTGAGGGCTAGGGCATGGACCCATCTCCAGCATGGCTGTGAGCAGAGGCTTAGGTGAGGACTGAGACCTGCAAGCGGGGTGCAGTGCCCTAACAGAGCCTGCAAACAGAGGCCTGCCAGGCAGTGGACTGAGACTGGCCTGGCACGCAGAGTTGGGTGTGGGCTGAGACCTGTGGATGGGGGCATGGCCCCTGGCTCCAAATGGGCCGGTGACCAGAGAAGCAGACAACAGTGTGGAATGAGTCTGGTGGGCAGGAGTGTGGATCCCTGGCTCCAACTGTGCTATTGGAGACTCCTGAACACCTCTCTGTTGAGGAAGGTTTGCACTGCCTGAGACAATTTAATTGGAACCCATGTCTGGGGCTGAACACTTGGGGACATTCTGAGGTGGACCTTCAAAGTTCTGTAGCGGAAAAGAACCAACGGGTGGGGGCTGGGCACCGCAGCTGTTTGTATCTCTTCACAGTTGAGATTTAAAACTAATACTGTGGTCACTTAGGATAGGGTAGAGTTTGGCTGATATCAAAACAGAGCTAGCTTGTGCAATCTCACCAAGTAGGTCCTCAGAGTCTCCAGCCAAAACTCCGAAAGGGGCATTTGTAAAGTTGTAAGAGATAAGCCACAATTACAAAGCCTAGCGCTTTAGTAAGGGGCACTCTACTACCTGGGAACCCCAATTCAATCTCACCCTAACAGTTCTAATAAGTAAATGGTGGAAAATAAACATGGTACAGACCCAACAGAAGAACTCTGGGAACATCAATAACCAGAGTAGATCACCCCCCACCCAAGAAATGACAAAGGAGATACAACTGAAGATGCATAGACAAATGGCAGCAATGCCAGAAGCCAAATTCAGAATATGGACTGCAAATAAGATAAATAGAATGGAAGAAAAGATAGAAATAGAAATCCAAAGAGTAGTTCTAAAGTTGTCTCAAGAAATTAATGAATTCAAAGCCCAAGTCACCAAAGATATGGATGTAATGAGAAAAGAGATAACAAAGCTCAAGGAAATGAAATAGTTGAGGAGCTCTGAAATACAGTACAATCCCTCAGTAATAGAGCTGACCAGGCAGAAGACAGGATCTCTGAAATTGAAGACAAAGCTTTTGAACATTCCCAAACACTCAAAGAGGCAGACAAATGGAGAGCAAAAACTGATCATTCCCTGAGAGAGTTGTGGGATAAGATTTTGATCGAAAAGATCAAACATTCGTCTTATAGGAATTCCCGTAGAAGAGGATGGCCCTAAAGGTACAGATGCTCTACTCCAAGAGATTTTGGAGGAGAATTTCCCAAACATTGCAAAAGATACAGAACTTCAGACAGCAGACAGATTCAGAACCCTAGCAAGACTCAATCCAAATAAAGCATCTCCTAGACACACTGTGATTAACTTTGCCAAAGTTAAAGGAGAAAATTCTGCAAGCAGCCAGACAGAAGAAGAGCATAACCTACAACAGGAGAAGTATCAAAATGACTGCAGATCTCACAGCTGAAACGTTTCACGCCAGAAAAAGATGGTCATCGATCTTCAGTCTCCTAAAACAAAACAACTTCCAGCCCAGGATCCTTTATCAGCTAAACTGAGTTTCACTTGTGATGGAGAAATCAAATACTTTAATGACATAAGACATGTTGAAGAAATCTGCCATAAGTAAACCGGCTCTCCAGGATATTCTCAGCCACATCCTTCACAAGGATCAGCGCAATGCTCTACCTCCAAAGTAAACTCATCCAGAAATTTCTGAACAAAACTCAACTTCCACAGTGATGAAAGGATTGGAAATGTCCACTGGACATCCAAAAATCATGACACCAAAAACACAACCAGGCTTATCAATTCTCTCAATTAATGTGAATGGTTTAAATTGCCCTCTGAAGAGGCACAGGCTGGCTAACTGGATACATAAACTCAGACCAGGTATCTGCTGTATACAAGAATCTCACCTTACCTTAAAGGATAAAAATAGACTCAGGGTGAAGGGATGGATTTGTATAATACAGACAAATGGAAACCAGAAAAAAGCAGGGGTTGCAATTTTAGTAGCAGATACAATTGCTTTTAAACCAACAAAGATAAGGAAAGGTAAGGAAGGTCACTACATATTGTAGTGTGTCAAAAGAAACACCCAACATGAAGAGATTTCAATAATTAACATTTATGCACCCTACCAGAATACTCAATTCATAAAGCAGACCCTAATGGATATGAACAATTTGATATCTTCCTGCACTGTAATAGTAGGAGATTTTAACACCCCTTTGACAGTTTTGGATAGATCCTCTAAGAAGAAACTAAACAAAGAAATATTAGACTTAAACCTGACCCTAGAACAAATGGACTTTACAGACCTCTACAGAACTTTTCACCCTAATAAAACTGAGTATACATTCTTCTCATCAGCCCACAGGTCATTCTTCAAAACAGTAATCATATCCTAGGACGCAACTCTAACCTCAGCAAATTTAAAAGTATAGAAACTTTTCCTTATGACTTCTCAGACCATCATGGAATAAAAGTTGAACTCAACAGCAACAGGAATCCTCATAAACAAAGTCATGGAAACTAAATAATCTTAGCCTGAATGATAGCTGGGTCAAAGACAAGATTAAGAAGGAAATCACCACATTTTTGGAACAAAATGATAATAAAGACACAAATTATCAAAACCTGTGAGATACTGCAAAGGCAGTCCCTAAGAGGGAAATTTATAGCATTAGAAGCCTTCATCAAGAAAACAGAAAGAGAGGAAGCCAACAACTTAATGGATCATCTCAAGCAACTGTAAAAGGAAGAACATTCCAACCTCAAACCCCAACAGAAGAAAAGAAAAAACCAAAATTAGGGCAGAATTAAATGAAATTGAAAACAAAAGAATCATTCAAAAGATCAACAGAACAAAAAGTTGGTTTTTTGAAAAGATTAACAAAATTGATAAACTTTTGGCCAACCTAACCAGAAATAGAAAAGTAAAATCTCTAATATCGTCTCTCAGAAACAATAAAGGAGAAATAACAGACACTTCAGAAACTCAAAAAATACTCAATGATTACTACAAAAATCTCTATTCCCAGAAATATGAAAACCTGAAGGAAATGGACCAATACCTAGAAGCATACCACCTTCCTAGACTCAACCAGAAAGAATTAGAGATCTTGAATAGACCTATATCAATCACTGAAATAGCATCAACAATACAAAATCTCCCAAAAAAGAAAGGTCCAGGACCAGATGGCTTCACATCCAAATTCTACCAAACATTTCAAGAGGAATTAGTACCTATATCATACATTTTTCCAAAGCATAGAAAAAGAAGGAATACTTCCCAACAAGGATAAAATATGAAGCAAATATTACTCTGATACCCAAACCAGGAAAGGATCCAACAAAGAATAGACCAATATCATTAATGAATATCAATGCAAAAATATTCAATAAGATCTTAACAAACAGAATTCAACAACACATCAAAAAAATTATACACCATGATCAAGTCGGTTTTACTCCAGGGTTGCAGGGTTGGTTCAACATACACAAATCCATAAATACAATACATCACATCAATAAAATAAAAAACCATATGATTTTCTCAATTGACGCAGATAAAGCCTTTGGTAATATCCAGCATCCTTTCATAATCAGAACACTTAAGAAAATAGGCAGAGAAGGGACATTTCTTAAACTGATAGAGGCCATCTACAGCAAACCCACAGCCAATATCATATTGAACAGCGTAAAATTGAAAACATTTCCACTCAGATCAGGAGCAAGGCAAGGATGCCCGTTGTCTCCATTGCTATTCAACATACCCTGTTTCCTCGAAAATAAGACACCCTCCGAAAATAAGACCTAATTACAGGAAAGATAAGACGTCCCCTGAAAATAAGACCTAGCGCATCTTTGGGAGCACACCTTAAAATAAGACACTGTCTTATTTTCGGGGAAACAGGGTAGTAATGGAATTCTTAGCCACTGCAATCAGGCAAAAGAAGGCCATCAAGGGTATTCAAATAGGGTGAGAGGAGATCAAATCTCACTCTGTGTTGATATGTCACTACACATGGAAAATGCCAGGGACTCAACTTCAAACCTGTCAGAAGTGATCAAGGAATACAGCAGCATCTCAGGATACAAAATCAATACTTACAAGTCAGTAGCTTTTATATATGCCAATAATAGTCAAGCTGTAAAAACAGTCAAGAACTCTACTCCTTTCACAACAGCGCCAAAGATGATGAAATATCTGGGAATTTACCTAACAAAGGACATGAAAGATCTCTATAAAGAGAACTATGAAACTCTGAGAAAAGAAATAGCTGAAGATGTTAACAAATGGAAAAACATACCATGCTCATGGCTGGGAAGAATCAACATTGTTAAAATGTCCATACTACCCAAAGCAATATACAATTTTAATGCAATCCCTATTAAAGCTTCACTGTCATACTTTACAGATCTTGAAAAAACAATACTTCGTTTTATATGGAATCAGAAAAAAACCTTGAATAGCCAAGACATTACTCAGAAATAAAAACAAAGCAGGAGGAATCACGCTACCAGACCTCAGACTATACTATAAATCAATAGTGATCAAAACAGCATGGTACTGCCACGAACACAGAGAGGTAGATGTATGGAACAGAACAGAGAACCAAGAGATGAATCCAGCTACTTACCGTTATTTGATCTTTGACAAGCCAATTAAGAACATTCAGTGGGGAAAAGATTCCCTATTTAACAAACAGTGCTGGGTGAACTGGCTGGCAACCTGTAGAAGACTGAAACTGGACCCACACCTTGCACCATTACTAAGATAGACTCTCACTGGATTAAAGATTTAAACTTAAGACATGAAACTATAAAAATACTAGAAGAAAGTGCAGGAAAAACTCTTGAAGAAATTGGCCTGGGCGAATATTTTATGAGGAGGACCCCACCCCACCCCCGGCAATTGAAGCAGCATCAAAAATACACTACTGGGACCTGATCAAACTAAAAAGCTTCTGCACAGCCAAGAACACAGAAAGTAAAGCAAGCAGACAGCCCTCAGAATGGAAGAAGATATTTGCAGGTTATGTCTCCGACAAAGGTTTAGTAATCAAAATCCACAGAGAACTCAAACATATAAGCAAGAAAAGAACAAGTGATCCCATCGCAGGCTGGGCAAGGGACTTGAAGAGAAACTTTTCTGAAGAAGACAGGTGAATGGCCTACAGACATATGAAAAAATGCTCATCATCCTTAATCATCAGAGAAATGCAAATCAAAACTACTTTGAGATATCATCTAACCCCAGTAAGATTAGCCCATATCACAAAATCCCAAGAGCAGAGATGTAGAGTGAAAGTGGAGAAAAGGGAACACTTCTACACTGCTGGTAGGAATGCAAATTAATACATTCCTTTTGGAAAGATGTTTGCAGAACACTTAAAGATCTAAAAATAGACCTGCCATCCGAGCCTACAATTCCTCTACTAGGTATATACCCGAAGACCAAAAATCACATTACGACAAAGATATTTGTATCAGAATATTTATTGCAGCCCAATTCATAATTGCTAAATCATGGAAGAAGACCAAGTACCCATCAACCCATGAACAGATTAATAAATTATGGTATATATACACCATGGAATATTATGCGGCTTTAAAGAAAGATGGAGACTTTACCTCTTTCATGTTTACATGGAGTTGGAACATATTCTTCTTAGTAAAGTATCTCAAGAATGGAAGAAAAAGCATCCAATATACTCAGCCCTACTATGAAACTAATTTATAGCTTTCATATGAAAGCTATAACCCAATTATAGCCTAAGAATATGGGGAAGGGGGAGAGAAGACAGGTAGGGAGGGGGGAGGGAGGGTAACTGGTGGGACCACACCTAAGGTGCATCTTACAAGGGTACATGTGAAACTTACTAAATGTAGAATATAAATAACACAATAACTAAGAAAAAGCCAGAAAGGCTATGTTAACCAGTATGATGAAAATATTTCCAATTGTATATAAAAATAGCACATGGTACCCCATGATTGCATTAATGTACACAGCTATGATTTAATGAAAAAAGTATCCAATGTACTCAATACTACTATGAAATCAATATATAACCACCTACACACTCATATGAATGGCAAAACATAACTATAGTCCAGCAAATAGACGAAGAGAGGAGAGAGAGGGGAGGAGAGGGGGGATGTGGGAGGAGGGAGAGTATTTGGGGGGACCTCACCTAATGTGCATGATGCAATGGTACATTTCAAAACTATTAATAAATGAGTATAATTGTGATGTATGTGTTACTTAGTTCACTGTAAGCATTTCACATTGTGTATCGAAGGAGTACCCTGAACCCCATTAATGCATCAATGTACAAAGTTATGACTTAATAAAATATAGGGGCGGTGCCTATGGCTCAAAGGAGTAGAGCGTCGGCCCCATATGCCGGAGGTGGCGGGTTCAAACCCAGCCCCGGCCAAAAACTGCAAAAAATAATAATGAATAAAAATTGAAAAAAATAAAGCTGTTACAAAAAACTAAGCCAACAACCCCTCTTAAGCATTTGACTAAAGCAAGCCCTCAATTGTCTGATTTTTTTTTTTTAATTAAGCAAAGGGTAATACCATAAACTGAACACTTGTGTCCTAGTCCCCAGCCCTCCAATTTTTTTTTTTTTTGGATAGAGTCTTACTGTATCACCCTTGGTAGAGGAGTGTCACAGCTCACAGCAACCCCAAACTCTGGGGCTTAAGTGATTCTCTTGCCTCAGCCTCCTAGTAGCTGAGACTACAGGCACCCCCCACAACACCCGGCTATTTCTTGTTGTAGTTGTCATTATTGTTTAGCAGGCCCGGGCTGGGTTCGAACCCACCTGCCTCGGTGTATGTGGCTGGCACCCTAAACACTGAGCTATGAGCGCCAAGCGCAACCCCAAAATACTTACACTAAAATCCTAACCCCTAAAGGTGATGACTTAAGAGGTGGGACCTTGGGGAGGTGATTAGGTCATGAGGGTATAGCCCTGAAGGGGCCCAGAAAGTTCCTTTGCCCTTCTGCCTCGTGAGCTGCACCAAGAAGACAGAACCAGAAAGGAGACCCACCCCAGATACATCTGCCAGAGCTATGATCGTGGATTTCCCAGTCCCCGGTACTGTGAGAAATAAATTTCTGTTGTTTATAAGTCACAGTCTATGGCATTCTGTTACAGCAGCCCAAACAGATGAAGATAGGTAAGAAAATTGGTAAAATAAGTAAATAATTTTTAGATCTGGACCCCCACCTCTTTGTAACTATTTTTTTATTATGTTTCATAAATTCCTTTTTCAGTAATTTGCAACTCAGAACGTATGTTTCCACAGAATAATAGCTACACCTCCAATCACCTCTACTCTGTCTTCATTCAAAACCAGGGAGGGCTTTACCACCATTTCCTGGGAAACTGGACACCAACAACCTTAAAACAACCACCTTTCCTTTTTTTTTTTTTTTTGCAGTTTTTAGCCCCACTCCTTTGAGCCACAGGCGCCGCCCTAAACCAACAACCTTTCTATCAGAAAACCATCCAACTAAGAAATTCAATCCAAGTACATTTCTTCATCAATTTTGTGGGGACTGTGGGGAATCCAATCCCAAGCCTCCCTCTTTTCTTCCCATCAGTCCGCTCCACCTCACATACCCAGGCAGCACAATAATTTACTGAGCACATTCTATGTGTGAGGTACTCAGTGCAGAGTAGCACCAGCTCACGTGAACCTTCACAACTTTCTGATGTAAGTATTATCATTCCCAACTCAAGGACAGGGAAAATAAGTTCAGAGTATACCACTTCAATTATCTGCTTACTAAACACACATGCTGGCCAGGCAGTGGCTCACGCCTATAATCCTGACACTCTGGGAGGCCAAGGCAGGCAAATTGCCTGAGCTCATGAGTTTGAGACCAGCCTGAGCAAAAAGTGAAACCCGTCTCTACTAAAAATAGAAAAACTGAGGCAAGAGGATCGCTTGAGCCCAAGGGTTGGAGGTTGCGTGAGCTATGGCACCATGGCACTCAACCCATAGTGACAGCTTGAAACTGTCTCAAAAAAAAAAAAAAAAAAATTAAGTCACAACTTCCTACAGTTCAGTATGAAAAACCTGTTCCGCCTCCTACTAAACTGCAAGTTAAATTCTATTATGTGTACAGCAGAAACGTACAATAGAAATTCCTATCAGGAGGGCACAGTGGCTCACGCCCATAAACCCAGCACTCTGGGAGGCCAAGGCAGGCAGATTACCTAAGCTTACAAGTTCAAGAGCAGGCTGAGCTAGAGAAAGACCCCATCTCTAAAAACAGCCAGGTGTCGTGGCAGGTGCCTTGGTCCCAGCTACTTGGGAGGCTGAGGCAAGAGAATCTCTTGAGCCCAAGAGTTTGAGGGTACTGTAAGCTACGTTTGATGCCATGGCACTCTACCAAGGGTTACAAAGTAAGACTCTGTCTCAAACAAAAAAAAAAAAAAAAAAAGAAAAGAAATTCCTATCAGAGACAGAGACAGATTTATGAGCTTCAACTAAATGAGCACTTGGTATTTTCAATATTGACTTATTTCAGTATTCAACCTATTACAGCTCCCTTAAGAAGTATATTTTACATTTTCCAAAGACCCTCCCTCCCATGAATTTTAATAGGATGGAATACACTATGTATTTGTACACTATACATGTATCTGTGCTTTATACATAAAAGGAGTAAGATTTTTTCACCACGACCCCAAAACCAATTTTTACTCCCTTCGGAATGACATTACCTTCTTTGAGAAAAGATGATTTATTTGAAAAATATTTACTGAGGGCTCAGCACCCGCAGCACAGTGGCTGTGGTGCCAGCCACACACACCAAGGGTGGCGGGTTTGAACCCAGCCCAGGCCTGTTAACCAACTGCAACAAAAAAATAGCCAGGCGTTGTGGCGGGCGCCTATAGTCCCAGCTACCTGGGAGGCTGAGGCAGAAGAATCGCTTAAGCCCATGAGCCTGAGGTTGCTGTGAGCTGTGGTGCCACTGTACTCTACCAAGGGCGCCATAGTGAGACTGTCTCAAAAAAAAAATGAAAAATAAATGTCCACAATAGTACAATCAGAACAACCTTGTGGGATGACTATTATTCTATTGTACGTGAAAACTCTGGCTCAGAAAGCTTAAATAATATGTAAAACAAAGGACACACATTGGACCAGAGCCTCTCTCCACTTAGGCTATTCAACAGGCATACTCTAGTAGGGGTGCCGATCTTTGTAATACCTCAGGGCTGTTTTGCTTATCAATGGTATCAGATATCTCAGAAATTATATATGGACCTTTTTTCTGCTCATCAGCTTTCGTTAGTGTTTGTGTATTTAATGTGTGGCCCAAGACAACTCTTCTTCTAATGTGCAGGAAAGAAGAAAAATGGTTGGATACCCCTGCATGTATACCTGGTCATTTAAAATAATCAGATCCAACCTTTAAAAACAAGATTTGCCACCAAAAAAAGACACTTGAAGTGTGTGACACCAGTTATTGGAGGGATTCTCAAGGAAGCATCCTGAAAATGTTAAATGGAGGCATTTATGGAAAACACAGGTATGTGGAGAAAGAAAAATACCTGGCACTTTTGCTTCCCTCCCCTTGAAACATAGGGGTGATTACAGAAATCCTGTTAATTTTTGAAAGCTGAATTCAGATGTAAACCTATATGCCATCCTTGCTGCAGCCTTTGAGCAGTTACTTAAACACCTATTATCACTGATTCTCTGGCCCAGAGTGAGCAGCAGAATCCCAAAAGTCCTAGGCATTTGTGTTTTAAAAAAGAAAGAAAAATCATTAGTAAAAAAATCTGAATGAGTAAATTAAAAAAAAAAAAACATGATTAGACTCACCCCAGTAGGTAAACTGAAGCCAGACCATCTGCTCACTGGCAAACTGAACCTTCTGTTCAGTAAAAGTGAAGGGGACACTTGATTCAGAATATAAATCAAAGTAACTTTTTAAATACTGTATATTATAAATGTGTTCTAAGTAAATTAATAAGACAGTAAGAATGAACAAAGGACAACTTCACACAAGGATAAATCTCAATGTTGAACAAAAGCCAGACACAGGCTCAGCGCCTGTGGCTCAAGCGGCTAAGGCACCAGCCACGTACACCTGAGCTGGCGGGTTCGAATCCAGCCTGGGCCCGCCAAACAACAATGACAACTGCAACCAAAAAATAGCCGGGCGTTGTGGTGGGCACCTGTAGTCCCAGCTACTTGCGAGGTGGAGGCAGGAGACTCACTTGAGCCCAGGAGTTGGAGGTTGCTGTGAGCTGTGATGCCATGGCACTCTGCCTAGGGCGACAGCTTTAGGCTCGGTCTCAAAAAAAATAAAAAAGCCAGACACAAAGTACAAAAACCAGGCAACTAAATTTTAAAATTAAGGTAGTGGCAACGCTTGAGGAATAGGTAGTGACTGGAAAGAAAATTCAAAGGAAATTCTAGAGAACTGGGCTCCTATTTCTTGCTCTAAGTGTCAGGTCAACAGTTGTATTCAGTTTGTGAAATTTCATCACACTTCTGCACTTTTCTGCAGGTTTATTCTTAAAAAAAAAAAATTTAAGGCCCACAAATGTAAATTAATTTTTTTAAATTCAAAATTAACTTCACCATTTAGAAATTTCTTTTTTTTTTTTTTTTTTTGTAGAGACAGAGTCTCACTTTATGGCCCTCGGTAGAGTGCCGTGGCCTCACACAGCTCACAGCAACCTCCAACTCCTGGGCCTAGGCGATTCTCCTGCCTCAGCCTCCCAAGTAGCTGGGACTACAGGCGCCTGCCACAACGCCCGACTATTTTTTGGTTGCAGTCTGGCCGGGGCGGGTTTGAACCCGCCACCCTCGGTATATGGGGCCGGCGCCTTACCGACTGAGCCACAGGCACCGCCCGAAATTTCTTAATATTTTTGTTTTGATTTCAGATATTATTAGCTCACATACACACAAATATGTTCAACATTAATGACCTGCCTAAACACAAAAGTTGAGCTTTTAAATATCTTAAGAGTATCCAGATATTACAAAGATGGATGCTAAGTTAAAATAATAAAGTTAAAGCAGTAAGTTCATTAAGCTATATAATAACAACTAAGGTTTGGAACTTACTAATATCAAATTTAGTACGTTTAAAGCAAATACAACAAGCATAAATGCTCAGGGTAAGAAAACAATTCGTGATCCCTAAAATGATACGAGTTAAAGACATGGGGATGGGGAACTTCCCAACAAGGAACACGTGAATGGATAAATTCACAGCAGGGCTAGTTTTTAGTATGTAAAAGGTGTGATGAGCCACTGACTTCCCACAGTAGTCTGGAGATGGGAAGACTGCTTAAGCCCAGGAGTTCAAGGCCACAGTGAGCTACGATTACACCAGTAAATAGCCACTACACTCCAACCTGGGCAACATAGTGAGACCCTCATCTCTTAAAAAATAGGGCGCCAGCCACATACAGGGAGGCTGGCAGGTTTGAACCCGGCCAGAGCCTTCTGGACAACGATGACAACTACAACAACAACAAAAATCACTGGGCATTGTGGCGAGCGCCTGTGGTCCCAGCTACTTGGGAGGCTGGGGCAGGAGAATCACTTCAGCCCAAGAGTTGGACATTGCTATGAGCTATGATGCCATAGCACTCTACACATGGTGACAGCTTGAGACTCTGTCCACCCCCCCAAAAAAAGAAAACAAACTTTAAAGACGTTAAAAAAAAAAAACAAAAATACACATAGACTTATCCCTAAAACCAAAATCTAAAGCCATACAAAATCTCAGTTCCCCCCACCCCTGGACTACAACAGGAAAGAAAATTGCCCTATGTGTTGTTGAAACCAACAAGAAATGCCCAGAATTAGCCATAGCTTTCAAAGTATGAGTGACTCCTGACACAAGCACAGCAGATGGTGTTAGTTATCTGCCAAAGAACTTTAAATTGTCTGAATAGTCTAAGTACCATTAAACTTCAACACATGCTTTAAACTATGTTCATGAAAACCAGAAAAAAATAGCATGTTAATATGCATTAGCTTAAACATTTAGAGTAACACTTAAAATAAGAGGGACTTTCCTACCGTAATTTTTCTGTTGACTCAGAACTACTTCTTAAAAAAAAGCCTTAAAGTTGAAAGCCTTAGCCTTTAGAGTTTTATCCACACAGAAAAGTTTCAAAACTGGGCGGCACCTGTGGCTCAGTGAGCAGGGCGTGGGCCCCATATGCCAAGGGTGGCGGGTTCAAACCTAGCCCCAGCCAAACTGCAACAAAAAAATAGCCAGGCGTTGTGGCGGGCGCCTGTAGTCCCGCTACTCGGGAGGCTGAGGCAGGAGAATCGCCTAAGCCAAGGAGTTGGAGGTTGCTGTGAGCTGTGTGATGCCACGGCACTCTACCGAGGGCAATAAAGTGAAACTCTGTCTCTACAAAAAAAAAAAAAAAAAAAGTTTCAAAACCATAAACCAAATGTTCACTATGGAATATGTTTTTTTATTTTGCTTTTTTTATATTTTCTACATCTGTTACTTTTCTCCCAAAGGAAAAAGACTTAAAAATGTTTACAGCCAGCCTGTAGTCCCAGCTACTCGGGAGGCTGAGGCAAGAGAATCGCTTAAGCCCAGAAGTTGGAGGTTGCTGTGAGCTGTGTGAGGCCACGGCACTCTACCGAGGGCCATAAAGTGAGACTCCGTCTCACTTTAAAAAAAAAAAAATGTTTACAGCCAAAATTCCAAATTGTGAAGCCTAAAAAAGTTGAATACTTTCTAAAATCACATCACTAGGATACTATACATTAGTTTTTTCATACAAAGAAAAAGCAATTTCACAAAGCCTGCTTTATCATCACAACTCAGTAACTCAACAGGTATTAGGCCCTTTTCACAGCAAGAGGGACATCAACTTTTTTCAAGATGATTGTTACAAAGCCTGGGCAACTGAGTGAGCCCAGTCTATACCAAAA
Source organism: Nycticebus coucang (assembly GCF_027406575.1). Lineage (NCBI taxonomy): Eukaryota > Metazoa > Chordata > Mammalia > Primates > Lorisidae > Nycticebus > Nycticebus coucang. The sequence goes on along the minus strand of NC_069780.1, from coordinate 169,803,574 downwards.
AATGTATACATAAAGAAAAATTAGCTGGGTATGGTGGCACATGCCTGTAATTCAGCTATCCTGTAATCGCAAGTACTCTAGAGGCTAAAGCACCAGGATTACCTAAGCCCAGGAGTTTCAGGGCGCAGTGAGCTAAGATGATGCCACTGCACTCTAGCCCAGACAAAAGAGACCTTATCACAAAAATAAAATAAAAGATTGGTATTAAAATCTTAGGGAGGCCCATGTGGCTCAGTGGGTAGGGTGCCGGCCCCATATACGGAGGGTGGCAGGTTCAAACCCGGCCCTGGCCAAATTGCAATGAAAAAATAGCTGGGCGTTGTGGCAGCTGGCTGTGGTCCCAGCTACTTGGGAGGCTGAGGCAAGAGAATCACCTAAACCCAGGAGTTGGAGGTTGCTGTGAGCTGTGCTGCACAGCACTCTACCAAGGGCAACAAAGTGAGACTCTGTCTCTTCAAAGAAAAAAGAAAAGAAAAATCTGAGAAACAGGAAAACAAGATACTGCAGATGCAGTATCAAGGGAAAACTTTTATTAGATTAATGTCAGGAGCTTTTAAACAATTCACATAAAACTCACCCATATCTGATAAATTTCAGCGAACTAAGCAGTTAAGTAGTTTCATGAGGATGAAATCTTTTGGTCACTTTTGTGAATCTTGAAAACTTTAAAATCAAAACAAAACTTACTCTTACGTGTGACTCTCAAAACGTTACTGTCTGTAGTTTGCACACTGAGATAAAATAAGCTTCTGGGACCACCTCACCATACATGATTCTATCTATTGACAGACTGCAGGTGTCCATCTTTAAAAATAATTACCATACACGAGGCACAGAATATCTATTGACAGTCTGCAGGTGTCCATCTTTAAAAATAATCACTTTTGGCACCTGCAGCTCAGCAGCTAGGGCGCCGGCCACATACACCAAGGCTGGCTGGTTCGTATCCAGCCCAGGCCAGCTAAATAATAATGACAACTGCAACAAAAAAATAGCCAGGCATTGTGGCAGGCGCCTGTACTCCCAGCTACTTGGGAGGCTGAGGCAAGAGAATCGCTTGAGCCCAAGAGTTTGAGGTTGCTGTGAGCTATGACGCCATCTCACTCTACCGAGGGTGACATGGTGAGACTGTCTCAAAAATAATCATCATCATCACCATTTCTGTAAATGGATATGTGATAAATACAGCAAAATGTTAACTACAGAATCTAGAAGGTGAGTACACATACAGCTGTTCACTGTAGCACTTCCCTAACTTTTCTCTACGTGTGAAAATTTTGGATACTGAAAACATTTTCAAAGTCAGAACACAAAAATATTTACCACAACTTTATCCTACCTTAAGTTTTGGGGCCTTTCTCATCAAATCACAAACTTAACATTTTTAGCACTTCATGAAAAAGCCCTTTTATAACTATGATGGCAAGACTTTCTTTTGAAGTCCACTGATAAAACTTTTAAAGCGATACTAAAAATCATCTCTCACCCAAAGCAAGTTCACCTAGAAAGTCATTTTCCAGGAAGTTTCATGAGAGTTCTGCTTGTCCTTTAACTTTACTCAGTAAAATAGCTTTTGCCTCCTTTACCATTTCACCGAAATTTTTCAGAATTCCGAAGAGTACACCTTAATTGAAGTTTCTTCTTTTAAAAATCCCCCCAACAAGCAGATTCGTGGACCCCTCCCAGATCCTAAAACCTGCAAACCCCAAAAGTTCGAGAACTGGTGGCTCTAGATGTTTCAGTATACTAGGTCGACTCCAGGCGAAACTTGAACCCTGGGGTCTGCAAAGATTAAACGCGCGGTAAAGGCGAAACACGGGGTGTCGAAATGAAAGACTGTGAAGGAGGAAAGGAAAAATCCAAGAAACTCTAAGGGAGGACCTGGGAAGCCCAGAGCTGCGGAGGAAAGCGACCAACTCCAACACTCCTCCAGGCAAGCTGGGCGCCACCCCGCACCGGGCTCAGAGCAAGGACGGCAGGTGCTTCGGCTGGAGGCCGGGCGCCCACCCGGGGCCCACCTGGCGCCCGGGCCACGCGCCGCCCTCCCCCACTCTGTCCCCGTGCCCGCACCTCGCGGTCCTTGAGGCCCAGCAGGAGCACCTCCTCCATCAGGGTCAGCCGCGTTTCCTTGGAGTCGCCCTTGTCGTCGTCGTCCTGCTCGTCGCGGCGGCTCTGCGCGTCGTCCTCGCCGCTGCCGGCGCCGCCGCCCGCCGCCCGCTCCTTGTCGGCGGCGTTGCGGGAGGCCTCGGTGCGCCGCTGCACCAGCCCCGAGCTGCGCTGGGTCAGCGAGGTCATAGCTCCGGCCGAGGCGCCGCGCCGGGCCGAGAGGGACGCGGGACCAACCGGGTCTCCCTCCTCTCCCCCCGCGGCCTCGGCCCCGGGCTTCCCTGTTAAACCCGGGCGCCGGGGTGACGTCCTTCGGCCGCAGGGCTGGAGGCAGTCATGGGGAGACGGGTCGGGGAGAAGCGGGCTGGACCGGTGCCAGCGAGCCGGGAGAAGGGGGCCTTCCTGCCTGTGGCCGCGGCCCGCGAAACAGCCCTAGCGACGCCGCGGAGGTGGAGGGAGACAGCGGGCGGGAGGCGGCGGCTCCCCTCCAATATGGCGGCCCCGGTTGACGTCAGCGGAGGATGTGGCAGAGTCGGCGCGGGGCGGGCCGGAAGCGGCGTTGGGGGACCTGGCAACGGCGGGGGCGGGCTGGGAGTGCCGTCCACTAGGTTCAGCGGCCCTGTGTATTCCCCTCTATCCTTTGCGTCCCTTCACCGCCTGGCCTAAGGTCCTGCACTGCAGACCCGCCCTCCCTCCGTCCGCCTTCCCGTTCGCCCCTCACTTCCCAGTCTGGAGCCAGACTGGCAAGGCGCCCCCAGGAATTGGGGGAGGCCACAGGAGGGAGTTCAGCGCTCAGCCTCGAGCTGTCCCCTTAGCACCTCAGACAGCACGGTGTAAGGAGTGGTTCCTCGGCCGTGACGCTAGGATGCCGCTTGCACGCCGGGGTCCCCAAGACGGGCAGGGAGGACTTGCTCTCTGCTGGTGGGGTTGGGAGAGAGCGCGAGCTCTGCCCTGACACCCTAACCCTGAGAAAGGAGCCGCTGCATCTAAAGCAGGCGTCCTCAAACTTTTTAAACAGGGGGCCAATTCACTGTCCCTCAGACCGTTGGAGGGCCGGACTATAGTTAAAAAAAAAAAACTATGAACAAATTCCCATGCACACTGCACATAATTTTATTTTGAAGTAAAAAACAAAAGGGGAACAATACAATTCACACCGCTTCATGTGGCCCGCGGGCCGCAGTTTGAGGACGCCTGATCTAAAGGGTTTGAAAGAGGACTTTTAGTGGAGAAGTTAAAACAAATTGACTTTTTTTTTCTTTTCTTGCTTCCGACTTTTTGTGTAAAAGTGACTGGGGCGTGGTGAGTACAGTTAGTACACGCGTCCTTACTGTCTTTATTGAGACAATAAACCTGTTGGGTTTCATGCCACGTCTTTGTACACATTAAAGCTCTGTCGTTGTAATTGCTAGGCTAAATCCTCTTGGCGTGCTTGACAGTTTCTCAAAATATGTTTAAGAAGCGCTGTCAACCTTCAGAGGGGGGTTGGAGGAGTGGAAGGTTGTGCTTGTTAAGTAAACCGTAATCCAGAAATGGCATTGTGTGCAATCTAGTGTTTAAAACAAGCTGTGGCTAAACAGTGGTTTACATAGGTTCTTTGCCCTCCACAAATCTATTATCCAAATCTCCTGCCCTGGAAAGTGAGAATGCTAAATTGGGGGAAGGGTGGTGTAGGGTGAGCACCGACGACACCTACTTCCCTTTTTCCTATCTGTCTAAGCAAAGGTCATTTCTTGTATTCACATCCTCTTCAACCTTTTGTTTCCTTCATCTCTCTCCCAATTTTACCAACTCCTGTAACTTAAAGTATGTTTCTTTGTACAACAAATGGAATACATTTTTTATTGACTAATATAGCAAGTACATAGTTCACAGTAAAAAGATGTATACAGTGAAAATCTCTCTTCCAGCCTTGCCTCTATTGACCCTTCCCTTCTCTCTCCTCTCCTTCTTCTGGAGGTATTTAAATTTGTCAACAAATCCTGTGATGCTCCTCCCCTCAAAATTTGAATGAAACCCAATTCCCTTCCTCTGGAGTGGGAGCCAGACTTAGTGACTTTCTTCAAATGTATACAACGTGGCCAATATAACTGCATAGCTTCTCAGTGTAGGTCATAAAGTCTTTGCAGCTTCTTTCCCCTTCCCTCCTGCCTTCCGCCACATCTCATCATTGACTTGAAAAGCCAGCTGCCACGTTACTCAGGCAGCCTTATGAAGAGCTCCAGGTTGGGAGGAACTGAGGCCTCCTGCCAGTAGCCATGTAAGTGACCCATCTTGGAAGCAAATCTTCCATCTCCAGTCAAGCTTTCAGTTGACTACAGGGCTGGTCAACTTTTGAATAAAACTCAGTGAAAGATTCTGAGCCAGTACCACCCAGCTAAGCTATTCTAAAATTCCTGACCTAAAAAACTGTGAGACAATAAAATACATGCTGTTTTAAGTTGCTAAATTTGGAGTAATTTGTTATACAGTAATAGGTACTAAAATACTTGCATGCATACACATACACACACACACACACAAATGGGTAACCACTAATACATTCTTGGATATTCTTCCAGAGATTTTTTTCAGGCATATATTAAAGCAAATATAAAAATATTGTTCTTGGGGTGGCACCTGTGGCTCAAAGGAGTAGGGGGCCAGCCCCATATGCCACAGGTGGTGGCTTCAAACCCAGCCCTGGCCAAAACTGCCAAATAAATAGATAGATAGATAGATAGATAGATAGATAGATAGATAGATAGATAGATAGATACATACATACATACATACATACATACATACATACATACATACATACATACATACATTCTCCCCCACCCCCTTGGCTCAGTGCTTTAGCTCAAGTGGCTAAGGCACCAGCCACATACACCAGAGCTGGAGGGTTCAAATCCAGCCTAGGCCTGCCAAACAACAATAACAACTACAACCAAAAAATAGCTATGCATTGTGGCGGGCACCTGTAGTATCAGCTACTTGGGGGGTTGAGGCAAGAGAATAGCTTAAGCCCAGGAGTTGGAGGTTGCTGTGAGCTGTGATGCCACAGCTCTCTACTGAGGGTGACAGCTTGAGGCTCTGTCTCAAAAAAAATTTTTTTTTCTTTTATGCAAATAATAGCACATACACAGTATTTCATATCTTAATTTTTGTCTTATCTTGGAGAGCATTCTAAATCAGAATTTAGGAGCCTCTTCATGCTTTATTACAGCTGCATCATACACTTAAATCCCCTGTTGGTGGATATTTAGGTTGTTTCCAGTCCTTTGCTATTACAAATAATACCATAATAAATATACGTAACAGTCCAGGCATGATAACTCATGCCAGTAATCCCAACACTTGGGGAAGCTGAGGCCAGAGTATCACTTTAGGCCAGAAATTCCAGGTCAGCCTGGGCAACATATACCCTGTTACTACAATAAATTTTTTTAAATTAGCCATACATGGTGGTGCTTATCTATTCCTAGCTAGTCCAGAGGCTGAGATGGTAGTATCACCCAGGAGTTCAAGGTTCAGTGAGCTATGATTGTGCTGCTACACTCCAGCCAGAGCAACACAGCAAGGCTCTGTCTGTAATAAACAACACATACATAAAATGGCCATGTCTAATTAATTAAACAGTCTTGTCCACAAAAATATATGTTCACAGTCTGTCTACTTATCCACCCGTACCACACTCTTCAAATTATTGAGATTTTATGTACAACTTTGTTGTTTTTATTTTTTTGTCTGAATTCTCCTAGTATCTTTTCCTTGACTATTTTCCGATGTAAACATTAAAACCTGGCGGTGCCTATGGCTTAGTGCATAAGGTGCCAGCCCCATATACAGAGGGTGGTGGGTTCAAACCCGACCCTGGCCAACTGCAACAAAAAAATAGCCAGGCGTTGTCGTGGGCGCCTGTAGTCCCAGCTACTCAGGAGGCTGAGGCAAGAGAACCGCCTAAGCCCGGGAGTTGGAGGTTGCTGTGAGCTGAGATGTCACAGCACTCTACCGAGGGCAATAAAGTGAGACTCTGTCTCTACCAAAACAAAACAAAACAAAACAAAAAACCCATTAAAATCACCTCCTCTAGAAATACAGAAAGATAAGGAAAAAAAAGAAGCTCGGTGCCTGTGGCTCAAGCAGCTAAGGTGCCAGCCACATACACCTGAGCTGGCAGGTTCAAATCCAGCCCGGGCCCACCAAACAACAATGAGGGCTGCAACCAAAAAAAAAAAAAAAAAAACAGCCGGGCACTGTGGCGGGGGCCTGTAGTCCCAGCTACTTGGGAGGTGGAGGCAGGAGAATCACTTGCGCCCAGGAGTTGGAGGTTGCTGTGAGCTGTGATGCCACAGCACTCTATCCAGGGTGACAGCTTAAGGCTCTGTCTCAAAAATAAAAAAATAAAAGGATATTTAAAGCACCAAAATATCCCTAATGATAACTGTGACTGTTTCTTTCCTGACTGCTAAATATGTGCAAGGCCTGTTGTCCAGTAACCCCCACCAGAACTCTACCAGGTGCTGCTGCTGTGCTGACTGATTCTACATGAATTCCAGCCACTTCCTGCAGGGTAGCCTAACATGAACTTTTCAACATAGTGTATATAACTGCTTGGGAGCACTTAGCTGCAACGAGCTCAACAATACATTCAGGTCTGGCTTCCCACTCTTGCTTCTGCTCCCACTCTTGCTTTTGTGCAACTTTGTTTTAAACCCGGCTTTCTAGGGAACATAGACTAAGACACCCATTTTAGCTGTGAAGAAAAAGGTTCAGAGAAGTTAAGCAATCTATCCAACATAACACATCTGGAAAACTATAAGCCTGTAGTAGAACCCACATCTTTAATTCAATCATCAAACAAATATTTATATATATTTGCTATATGCCCGCCATTGTTCTAAGCAATCGGGATATAATCGTAAGCCAAAAGAGGCACAGTCATAGTATTTATGAAGCTAGCGGTTTGATAAAGAGCGCAGATGTTAAGCAAATTATCATGCTAATTAATGTATAAACTCAGAAATGCTTCATCTTCTTATAAATCCACTCCCGTGATAACTCATTAATCCCAGTTCCACTCCCACGATAACTCATTAATCCATTAACCCAGCTTGGTGCCCGTAACTCAACGGCTGCAGTGCCAGCCACATACACCAGAGCTGGCAGGTTTGAAACCAGCCGGGGCCTGCCAAACAACAATGGCAACTACAATCAAAAAATAGCTGGGCATTGTGGCAGGCGCCTATAGTCCCAGCTACTTGGGAGTCTGAGGCAAGAGAATCGCTTAAGCCCAAGAGTTTGAGGTTGCTGTGAGCTGTGACACCACAGCACTCTACCCAGGGCCACAGCTTGAGACTCTGTCTCAAAAAAATTAAATAAAATCCATTATCCCATTAATGCATGAATGGATTAATCCTTTCTTGAGGGCACAGCCAATCACCTCTTAACAGCCTAGGCAACATAGTGAGACCCTGTCTCAAAAAAAGAACTAAAAGAGAAAAAAAGTTATTTTTCTTTGTAAATCTCCCAATTTCATGTATTCTGTTATAAGCAAGAGAAAACAGACTAAGACACATGTTGACTTTAGACTAAATTAGAAGTCAAAATTCTTCAGTCCCCTACAGTCCTATTATACACCCTTGCCATGGCCTTATAGTGGGTGGAGCATACTTCACCCTTTAAAATGGGTTTGGCCTAGTCCGAGATTGTGGGGTTTGCCATGTGGCTGTCTTTGGCAAATAGTATGCTAGCCACTGTAATGTAAACCAAGACTTGAAATATGCTTCAGGTCACCACCATGAGAAGAGCTTCGTTCAAACCATGAGAAACGTTTCATCTGGGTGCCTGCTAGTTCCAGAAGAACAAGAATGGAGCAAGACAGAAGCAAACCCACAACCTGGAGCCAAGCCCGGCCAAGCCCGGCTGAGACTTGAAGAGCCACTCCAAGCATCTACACTTGTACACTTGTATGAACTAGAAATAAATGCTTATTGTTGTCTGCCACTAAGATTCTGTGTTGTCATGCAGCAGTGTCTAATCTAAATAATACTAATGTATTAACTTATTTAGTTTTCACATACTCTGATTGTGTGCTTCAATTAGTCCCATGTTATGGAAAAGGAAACTGAAGCGCAAAAAGACTCAATGTCAGGCCAGGTGTGGTGGCTCACACCTGTAATCCTAGCATGCTGGGAGGCCGAGGCAGGTGGATTGCCTGAGCTCACAAGTTAGACACCAGCCTGAGCAAGACCCAGTCTCTAAAAATAGCAGGGTGTTGTGGTGGATGCCTGTAGTCCCAGCTACTAGGGAGACTGAGGCAAGAGAATTGCTTGAACCCAAGGTTCGAGGTTGCTGTGAGCTGTGATGCTACAGCACCCTACCGAGAGTGACAAAGTGAGACTCTGTCTCAAAAAAAAAAAGAAAAGAAAAAGGCCGGGCGTGGTGGCTCACATCTGTAGTCCCAGCGCTGTGGGAGGCCGAGGCGGGTGGATTTCCTGAACTCAGAGGTTCGAGACAAGTATGAGCAGGAGTGAGCCAGAGTGAAACCTCGTATCTACCAAAAAAAAGAAAACAAAAGCCGGGTGTTGTGGCAGGCACCTATAATCCCAGCAACTTGGGAGGCAAAGGGCAAGAAAATCGCTAAAGGAAGAAGGGAAAAAAAAGAAAATTAAAAGAAAAAAAAAAAAAAAACATAGCCGGGCGTTGTGGCGGGCGCCTGTAGTCCCAGCTACTCGGGAGGCTGAGGCAAGAGAATCGTTTAAGCCCAGGAGCTGGAGGTTGCTGTGAGCTGTGTGAGGCCACGGCACTCTACCGAGGGCCATAAAGTGAGACTCTGTCTCTAAAAAAAAAAACAACTTCAAACTAAGAAGAGTGAAAGCCAGCTGATTGAAAGCAAAAAAATATAGAAAAAAAGATTCAATGTCTTGCCCCAGATTACACGGCCTGGCTCCAGAGTCCATATTTGTAACCAGGACCTCATTCTGACTCAATGATGTTAGAGTCAAAACAACTAAACAAAGTGGTCTTTATCATAAAAGATATAAAAGTCTAAGACTAATGAAAAGTTTCAAAGACTTTAAACTGTATTTACTTTTGAATAACAAGTTCACATATTTCAGAAATTAAAATGGGTAAATGGCCGGAACACAGAATTTGTGCTTCTGCTCGTGTCTCCATCACAGCCATAACTCTAGGATGGCCCCTGATTATCGCCCCCCCAACCCAGTATCCACTCATCTGTGTAATCCTTTCTCCTTGTGTGTGGGCAGAACTTGTGTCTTGCTTCCAACTAATAGAATATGGCAAAAGGTAAAGAGGTATTGCAGATGTAATTAAGACTCCTAAGAAGTTCTCTTTGAGGGCAGCACCTGTGGCTCAGTGGGTAGGGTGCCAGCCCCATGTACCGAGGGTGGCGGGTTCAAACCCGGCCCGGCCAAACTGCAACAAAAAAATAGCCGGGCATTGTGGCAGGTGCCTGTAGTCCTAGCTACTCGGGAGGCTGAGACAAGAGAATCGCCTAAGCCCAGGAGTTGGAGGTTGCTGTGAGCTGTGACGCCACCGTACTCTACCAAGCGCAATAAAGTGAGACTCTGTCTCTACAAAAAAAAAAAAAAGTTCTCTTTGAGTTAATCAAAGGAGAGACTATCCTTTATGCTCTAGCTTGGATGTTTGTTCCCTCCAAACCTCATGTTGAAGTTTGATCCCAGTCTTGGAGGCAGGACCTCATGGGAGGTGTTTGGTCATGGAGGTGAATCCCTCATGAATAGAGGAGTGCCCTCTCTGAGGTGAGGGGGAGTGAGTGAGTCCTCACTTCATTAGTGCCCATGAGAGCTGGTTGTTGAAAAGAGCCTGGCACCTTTCCTCTCACTCTCTCGTTTCCTCTCTTGCCATATGATCCCTACACATGAATGAAAGCAGCCTAATGCCCTCACCAGATGCCCCATCTTTTAGCTGGCAGATTCATGAGCCAAATAAACTTTTCTTCTTTACAAATTACCCGGTCTCAGATATCCCTTTATTGCAACCTGAAATGGATTAAGACACTGGGTGAGCCTGACATAATCAGGTGGGCTCTTAAAAGAGGTTCTAAAGGTTGGGTGTGGTGGCTCCCACCTGTAATCCCAGCACTCTGGGAGGCCAAGGCGGGTGGATTGCCTGAGCTCAGAGGTTCAAGACCAGCTGGAGCCAGAGCAAGACCTCATCTCTAAAACTAGCCGGGTATTGTGGCAGGCGCCTATAGTCCCAGCTACTTGGGAGGCTGAGGCAAGAGAATTGCTTGAAACCAAGAGTTTGAGGTTGCTGTGAATTGTGATGCCACTGCACTCAACTGAGGGCAACAAAATGAGACTCTGTTTCAAATAAAAAGAGGCTCTAACCCTCCGTAAGTATAGAGACTTGAGTCAGCTGAAACACTCTCCTGACAGCCTTAAAGAAGAAAACAGGTGTGTGTAAACTACTTATGGGGAAAAGTGGCTTTTAAGAGCTGATGGTCTCAATCTTACAACCATAAGCAACTGAAATCCACCAACAATATGCTGATCTTAAAAGAGAATGCAAACCTTGTAAGATCCTGAGCAAAGGACCCCGTTGAGCTATGCCAAACTCCTGTCCTATGGAAATAAGATAGCACCATGTGTTGTTTTAAGCCATTAAACTTGTAGGCATTTGCTATATCATCAGTACAAATAGATTGAAAAATAAAAAGTATTTATTTTTTATTTTTTGAAAATAAAAAGTATTAATAAAATATATATCATCAAACATCAGCCATAAAAAATCTGGAGTGGCTAGACAAAAAAGACTTTTTTAAAAAATTAAGAGAAATATATTTATGGCCAAGTGATTTGGGAGGGGTTGTGTTTGTTTGTTAGGCTCCTGGCTAAGCACAGTGCTCACCCCTATAATCCTAGCACTCTGGAGTTAGATGGATTACTTGAGCTAGAGACCAGCTTAAAAAAAAAAAAAGAAAAGGAAAAAACTAGCTGGTTGTGCACAACTTTAATCCCAATTTCTTGGAAGCTGAGGCAAGAGGATTGCTTGAGCCCAGGAGTTTGAGGTTGCTGTGAGCTATGATGTCAAGGCACTCTACCCAGTGCAACAGAGTGAGACCCTGTTTCAAAAAAAAAAAAAAGAAGAAAGAGAGAGAGAGAAAGAAGAAAACGTACTTTTTGTAATATGTGCATTTCATTCTCAGATTAAAATGCTTTGCGCAAAGTTTGTTGGTAGGAAGGTGATGAAAAACTAACACACTTTCAGGATAATAAAACATACATTAAAAAAGAAACCAGTAAGTTAGACTAGGATTTAAAGTTTGAAATAGCCTTGGTGCCCATAGTATAGCAGTTATGGCACCAGCCACATACACAGAAGAGCCAGCCTAGGCCAGCTAAAACAACAATGACAACTGCAACAACAAAAAGAAAATAGCCAGGCGTTGTGGTGGGTGTCTATAGTCCCAACTACTTGGGAGGCTGAGGCAAAAGAATCGCTTGAGCCCAAGAGTTTGAGGTTGCTATGAGCTGTGACGCTACAGCACTCTACTAAGGGCAACATAGTGAGACTCTGTCTCAAAAAAACAAACAATAAAGTTTGAAAGAAATATAGAACAAAACATCTTTATTTTCCACTATAGTAAAGAAGCAAACATCAGCAAGATGGCAGCCGAGTAACAGCTTCCTTGCATCTGGGCACCGTGAGTCTGGGGAGATAGGACTCCAGGCATCTCTGGCTGGTGGGAACTGCCTATCATCACTCCTATGAGGATACAGGGAGTCAGCCAGAGACTTCTGGACCCCAAGAGGAGGACTAAAACAGTGGAAAACCGGCAAGTGGTCGCGTGTGTTCAACCCGTCTAAACCCGCCCACAACTGTAAGTTCAGTAGCAGCGAGACTGCAAACCAGAAAGGCCTTACCTGTGAACTCTTTTGATGTCCTTGGACTTGGCACTGAGTTGAACTGCCTTGGGGAAGGCCTGAGTGGGAGTGCGGAGAACTTTGGCCGTTGTCTAGGGCCCCAGTCTGAGCCGCTGAGCCAGACGGAGCTAATAGTGTTTGGCGGTGGGTCACACGGATCCATTGTCAGTGATCTGCCCCGGCAAGCTCCGCCCTCAGGGTCGCAGAGCTAGAAACGGGTGGGAGCTGGTAACCCAGCAACCAAGTAGCCTAAGGGTGGGGTCTGAGCCGCCTTGCAGCCCTAACCCTCAGGGGCAGAGTGAGACCGGTTTTGGCACACTGAGTAAGTGGATAGCCACTTCAGCAGTGATTCCAGCAAGAAAGCTGGGAAAGCTTCTGCTCAGCAAGTTTACAAGTTCAAAGTGCCTTTTAAGTGGGCTGAAGAGAGATTTAGGGTGTCTACCTGCTGGGGTTTGAGAAATCAGCAGCCTCCAGTCGTATCAGAACTGTGACTAACATCTCATACCCCAAAAGACCACGTGTTGCCCAGACAATATTCAACAACATATACAAACTGCTTTGTTTTTGGTTGTGTATTTTTTTTTCTTTTTTTTTTTGTTTGGTTGGGTTTTTTTGTTTGTTTATTTTGACGTTGTTGATGTTCTTTTGTTTCTTAATTTCAATCTTTTCCATACAGATCCCTTTTCCTTTCTCAATTTTTCTAGTTTAATTATAATTTCCCATTGCTGCCTTTTTTAATAACTACAACTTCATTTTTGCTAGTGTTTCTACCGCTATCACTTGGTTTTTCACCCAATTTTATCGCCATAAAGTTTTCTGTTTGCTTGTTTTGGTTTGATTTATAGCATTTTTGTCTTTCCTCTCTACTTGGTGGAGGTGGGGTACTGTGTCTGACCAGGTTAGCAAAGAGCTGCTGACCTCAAGGGAACCACCCAACTGGGCACCCAACCCCCAGAAGGTGGGGTTTTTTAAGGTTGTGTCAAAGTACCCTACTGTACACCTATATTGCCCTGTCTCCCTCTTTCTGTGCCTCTCTTCTTTTTGTCAATATTCCTTATCCCTACCCCCTCTCCTTTCTCTATCTTTCTTTTTTTTCTTATCACTCGGTCCTCATTTCTTTCATCCCTTTTTTGCTCTTTAACCTTCTCACCTTTCTGGTCCTGTAACCCTTAGTCCACAGGCACAAGAACTTAAAGAGCAAGAGGAAGTGAAAGGAAAATTAGGGCAAGGAAACAGATAAAAGAAATCACTCATGAGGAAGAATCAGCAGAAAACTCCAGGCAACATGAAGAACCAGTCCAGAACAACCCCGCCAAGGGACCATGAGGTAGCTACTGCAGAGGATTCCACCTATACAGAAATGTTAGGAATGACAGAAAGGGAATTTAGAATACACATGTTGAAAACAATGAAAGAAATGATGGAAACAATGAAGGAAACTGCTAATAAAGTGGAAAATAACCAAAAGGAAATCCAAAAACAGAATCAAATCAGAGATGAACGATATGAAGAATATAAAAAGGATATAGCAGAGCTGAAGGAAATGAAACAGTCAATCAGGGAACTTAAAGATGCAATGGAAAGTATCAGCAACAGGTTAGACCATGCAGAAGAAAGAATTTCAGAGGTAGAAGACAAAGTTTTTGAGATAACTCAGATAGTAAAAGAGGCAGAAAAGAAGAGAGAGAAAGCAGAACGTTCACTGTCAGAATTATGGGACTTTATGAAACGTTCCAACATACGAGTTATAGGAATTCCAGAAGGGGAAGAAGAATGCCCCAGAGGAATGGAAGCCATACTAGAGAATATTATAAAAGAAAATTTCCGAAACATCACCAAAGATTCTGACACACTGCTTTCAGAGGGCTATCGGACCCCAGGTCGCCTCAACTCTAACCGAGCTTCTCCAAGACACATTGTGATGAACCTGTCCAAAGTCAAGACAAAAGAAAAGATTCTGCAAGCTGCCAGGAGTAAGCGCCAGTTGACCTACAGGGGCAAATCCATCAGAGTGACCTCAGACTTCTCTAATGAAACTTTCCAAGCAAGAAGACAATGGTCATCTACCTTTAATCTACTTAAACAGAACAATTTTCAGCCCAGAATTCTGTACCCTGCTAAGCTAAGCTTCAAAATTGATGGAGAAATCAAATCATTTACGGATATACAAACATTGAGGAAATTCACCACAACAAGACCAGCTCTACAGGGAATACTTCAACCTGTTCTGCACACTGACCACCACAATGGATCAGCAGCAAAGTAAGAACTCAGAAATCAAAGGACAGAACCTAACCTCCACACTGATGCAAAAGATAAAACTAAGCAATGGACTCTCACCAAATAAGACGAATAGAATACTACCACACTTATCAATTATCTCCATAAATGTTAATGGCTTGAATTCCCCACTGAAGAGACATAGATTGGCTGACTGGATTAAAAAACACAAGCCATCCATTTGCTGTCTGCAAGAAACACACCTGGCTTCAAAAGACAAATTAAAGCTCCGAGTCCAGGGTTGGAAGACAATTTTTCAGGCAAATGGAATTCAGAAGAAAAGAGGAGTTGCAATCTTATTTTCAGATACATGTGGATTTAAAGCAACTAAAGTCAAAAAAGACAAAGATGGTCACTTTATATTGGTCAAGGGAAAACTACAACAAGAAGACATTTCAATTCTAAATATCTATGCACCAAATTTAAATGCTCCCAGATTCTTGAAACAGACCTTACTCAGTCTGAGCAATATGATATCTGATAATACCATCATAACAGGGGACTTTAACACACCTCTTACAGAGCTGGACAGATCCTCTAAACAGAAATTAAACAAAGATATAAGAGATTTAAATGAGACCCTAGAACAATTATGCTTGATAGACGCATATAGAACACTCCACCCCAAAGATAAAGAATATACATTCTTCTCATCACCCCATGGAACATTCTCCAAAATTGATCATATCCTGGGACACAAAACAAATATCAACAGAATCAAAAGAATTGAAATTTTACCTTGTATCTTTTCAGACCATAAGGCACTAAAGGTGGAACTCAACTCTAACAAAAATGCTCGACCCCATCCAAAGGCATGGAAATTAAACAATCTTCTGTTGAATAACAGATGGGTGCAGGAAGAAATCAAACAGGAAATCACTAACTTCCTTAAGCATAACAACAATGAAGACACAAGCTACCAAAACCTGTGGGATACTGCAAAAGCAGTTTTGAGAGGAAAATTCATCGCTTTAGATGCCTACATTCGAAAAACAGACAGAGAGCACATCAACAATCTCACAAGAGACCTTATGGAATTGGAAAAAGAAGAACAATCTAAGCCTAAACTCAGTAGAAGAAAAGAAATCTCCAAAATCAAATCAGAGATCAATGAAATTGAAAACAAAAGAATCATTCAGAATATTAATGAAACAAGGAGTTGGTTTTTTGAAAAAATAAATAAAATAGATAAACCATTGGCCAGACTAACTAGAAATAGAAAAGTAAAATCTCTAGTAACCTCAATCAGAAATGATAAAGGGGAAATAACAACTGATCCCACAGAGATACAAGAGATCATCTCTGAATACTACCAGAAACTGTATGCCCAGAAATTTGACAATGTGAAGGAAATGGATCAATATTTGGAATCACACCCTCTCCCTAGACTTGGCCAGGAAGAAACAGACCTCCTCAACAGACCAATTTCAAGCACTGAGATCAAGGAAACAATAAAAAAGCTTCCAACTAAAAAATGCCCTGGTCCAGATGGCTTCACTCCAGAATTCTATCAAACCTTCAAGGAAGAGCTTATTCCTGTACTGCAGAAATTATTCCAAAAAATTGAGGAAGAAGGAATCTTCCCCAACACATTCTATGAAGCAAACATCACCCTGATACCAAAACCAGGAAAAGACCCAAACAAAAAGGAGAATTTCAGACCAATCTCACTCATGAATATAGATGGAAAAATTCTCAACAAAATCCTAGCCAATAGATTACAGCTTATCATCAAAAAAGTCATTCATCATGATCAAGCAGGCTTCATCCCAGGGATGCAAGGCTGGTTCAACATACGCAAGTCCATAAACGTTATCCACCATATTAACAGAGGCAAAAATAAAGATCACATGATCCTCTCAATAGATGCAGAAAAAGCATTTGATAAAATCCAGCATCCTTTTCTAATTAGAACACTGAAGAGTATAGGCATAGGTGGCACATTTCTAAAACTGATTGAAGCTATCTATGACAAACCCACAGCCAATATTTTACTGAATGGAGTAAAACTCAAAGCTTTTCCTCTTAGAACTGGAACCAGACAAGGTTGTCCTCTGTCACCTTTACTATTCAACATAGTGCTGGAATTTCTAGCCAATACAATTAGGCAAGACAAGGAAATAAAGGGAATCCAAATGGGAGCAGAGGAGGTCAAACTCTCCCTCTTTGCTGACGACATGATCTTATACTTAGAGAACCCCAAAGAGTCAACCACAAGACTCCTAGAAGTCATCAAAAAATACAGTAATGTTTCAGGATATAAAATCAATGTCCACAAGTCAGTAGCCTTTGTATACACCAATAAAAGTCAAAAGGAGAAGCTAATTAAGGACACAACTCCCTTCACCATAGTTTCAAAGAAAATGAAATACCTAGGAATATACCTAACGAAGGAGGTGAAGGACCTCTATAAAGAAAACTATGAACTCCTCAGAAAGGAAATAGCAGAGGATATTAACAAATGGAAGAACATACCATGCTCATGGATGGGAAGAATCAACATTGTTAAAATGTCTATACTTCCCAAAGCAATCTACCTATTCAATGCCATTCCTATCAAAGTACCTACATCGTACTTTCAAGATTTGGAAAAAATGATTCTGCGTTTTGTATGGAACCGGAAAAAACCCCGTATAGCTAAGGCAGTTCTTAGTAACAAAAATAAAGCTGGGGGCATCAGCATACCAGATTTTAGTCTGTACTACAAAGCCATAGTGCTCAAGACAGCATGGTACTGGCACAAAAACAGAGACATAGACACTTGGAATCGAATTGAACACCAAGAAATGAAACTAACATCTTACAACCACCTAATCTTCGATAAACCAAACAAGAACTTACCTTGGGGGAAAGACTCCCTATTCAATAAATGGTGTTGGGAGAATTGGATGTCTGCGTGTAAAAGACTGAAACTGGACCCACACCTTTCCCCACTCACAAAAATTGACTCAAGATGGATAAAGGACTTAAATTTAAGGCACGAAACAATAAAAATCCTCAAAGAAAGCATAGGAAAAACACTGGAAGATATTGGCCTGGGGGAAGACTTCATGAAGAAGACTGCCATGGCAATTGCAACAACAACAAAAATAAACAAATGGGACTTCATTAAACTGAAAAGCTTCTGTACAGCTAAGGTGACGATAACCAAAGCAAAGAGACAACCCACACAATGGGAAAGGATATTTGCATATTTTCAATCAGACAAAAGCTTGATAACCAGGATCTATAGAGAACTCAAATTAATCCACATGAAAAAAGCCAACAATCCCTTATATCAATGGGCAAGTGACATGAATAGAACTTTCTCTAAAGACGACAGACGAATGGCTAACAAACACATGAAAAAATGTTCATCATCTCTATATATTAGAGAAATGCAAATCAAAACATCCCTGAGATATCATCTAACCCCAGAGAGAATGGCCCACATCACAAAATCTCAAAACTGCAGATGCTGGCGTGGATGTGGAGAGAAGGGAACACTTTTACACTGCTGGTGGGACTGCAAACTAGTACAACCTTTCTGGAAGGAAGTATGGAGAAACCTCAAAGCACTCAACCTAGACCTCCCATTTGATCCTGCAATCCCATTACTGGGCATCTACCCAGAAGGAAAAAAATCCTTTTATCATAAGGACACTTGTACTAGACTGTTTATTGCAGCTCAATTTACAATCGCCAAAATGTGGAAACAGCCTAAATGCCCACCAACCCAGGAATGGATTAACAAGCTGTGGTATATGTATACCATGGAATACTATTCAGCCATTAAAAAAAATGGAGACTTTACATCCTTCGTATTAACCTGGATGGAAGTGGAAGACATTATTCTTAGTAAAGCATCACAAGAATGGAGAAGCATGAATCCTATGTACTCAATCTTGATATGAGGACAATTAATGACAATTAAGGTTATGGGGGGGGAAGCAGAAAGAGAGAGGGAGGGAGGGGGGTGGGGCCTTAGTGTGTGTCACACTTTATGGGGGCAAGACATGATTGCAAGAGGGACTTTACCTAACAATTGCAATCAGTGTAACTGGCTTATTGTACCCTCAATGAATCCCCAACAATAAAAAAAAAGGAAAAAAAAAAAAAAAAAAGAAGCAAACATCAAAGAAATACACAGAGCAGATAAGCTATAAAAATGATTTTAGTTCTTTGTTTACATTGCAATCTGTCACACAAATTCCAGAATTTTACAGTTTAAGTAACTCTCAAAAAGATGGAATAGTTCACATTTCCGACATTTTTCTAACTGCCTATTCATTATTCCTAGAACTCGAAAGGGAGGATTTCACGGTTTTACCAGGTAAAGTTTAGTATCTTTCCACCATGATCATCAGGAAATCTAAACTTCTAGGCTACATCCTTAATTATTAGGCAGAAAATGGAAAGCAGCAAGGGCCTCTACTGTGATCCAGAAGTTTTAGATCAACATTATCTTCTTGAAATTTATTCCAGGTTTAGGTTATAATCTGCTAGCCTCCTGTTGCACGTGAACTCACTTCTCAGCTCAGTGGAAATGGAATGGATTTTTCATTGCTACTTAGGAAATAGCTCCTTAAATATGTATACATATTAACTGTTCCCTGCCTCTCCTTCTCTGAGTAAATTACTCTCAATTCCTTGAGACAATTATGAAAATAAATGGTCTCCTGTCCAGGATTTTAAATAAATCAGGGTAAGATTTTTCTTTTTTTTTTTGACACAGAGTCTCAAGCTGTCACCCTTGGTAGAATGCCATGGCGTCACAGCTCACAGCAACCTCAAACTCTTGGGCTTAACAGATTCTCTTGCCTCAGCCTCCCAAGCAGCTGGGACCACAGGTGCCCACCATAACACCCAGCTATTTTGTTGTTGTAGTTGTTATTGTTGTTTGGCAGGCCCAGGCTGGATTCGAACCTGCAGCTCTGGTGTATGTGGCTGGCGCCCTAGCTGCTGAGCTACAGGCTCTGAGCCATGGGTAAGATTTTTCTTTCAGGAATAATGGTTGCTGGCCCACCCAAGTCTTTGATGCTGACACTCCCTGCACAATGAGCTGCGTTGGTATTCTTTACCCTGCAACAAAGAGCACATATTTCCTATCTCACGGTTTCTGCAGCCGCTGTCTAGGCACAGTGTAGCTGGATCCTCCACCTTGGGACTCACAAGGCTGCAAACAAGGCATCAGATGAACTGCGTTCTCATCTGGGGTGCAGTTGGGAGAGGATTGGCTTCCAAGCTTGCTTATATTATGGGCAGAATTCATTTCCTTGTGGTTATAGAAATGAGAGCTTCTAGAGGCGGCGCTTTCTCAACATGGCTGCAAGGAGAATCCTTAGTGTGAATCTGTTGGCACCATGGAGTTTTATGTAAGGCAACATAATCATAAGCATGACATCCCATCACTGTTGCCATATCATAAACACGTTACCCTATACTCAAGTGAATACCAGAAGAGAGGTATCATTAAGGCCGGGGTCGCCTAGGGTCTGCCCACTACGGCAGTCTTGAATCCTTTCTGCGTGGAGATGGAGAGGATGTGAATAAACAAAAGCTAACCTATCTTTCATTATTTTAAATTATCTTTTCCTTTATTCACAACTCCCCCCCAAAAACACTTGTATCATTATAACAAAGCATAACCCAAAAGAGTGACTTAAAACAGCAATTGTTTTGCTTGTTATGCTGTGGTTCAGCAGTTTGGGCTGGACTCAGCTGGGATGTTCTGCTGGTCTCTCAGGGTCACTCAGATGGCTGTAGTCAAACTGCAGTTTGATTTAAGCTAAATGATTTAACGTGGTTCTCAAGTGGAACATGGTGCAGGCTGTAGGTTATTCCAGTGTTTCCAGCAGGCTGGCACAATCTTTTTCAAATGGCACCTGGTTTCCAGAGGCAGAGCAAGCTGTAAGGCTCAGAAGTTGGATGATATTACTCGTGCCACATTCTACAGGTCAAAGCAAGTATGAGGTGTGTCCAGATTCAATGAGTAGGAAAATAGACTCCACCTCTTTTCTTTTCTAGAATTGCCCAAAGTTCAAATGTGAGAACTCTTCAAGATTTCCCTGACAGATTATACAAAATATCAATTCTCACATACAAGATAATATTTTATCTGGTGAAAGATATAATGGCATTTGGGCAGCCTCTGTGGCTCAGTGGGTAGGGCACCAGCCCCATATAGCTAGGGTGGCAGGTTCGAACCCGCCCCTGGCCAGCTAAAACAGCAGTGGTAACTGCAACAAAAAATAGCTGGGTGTTGTGGCAGGTGCCTGTAGTCCCAGCTACTCGGGAGGCTGAGGCAAGAGAATCACTTAAGCCCAAGAGTTGAAAGTTGCTATGAGCTGTGACGCCACGGCACTCTACCGAGGGCGACAAAATGAAACTGTCTCGAAAAATAAATAAATAAATAAATATTTAAAAAGATTTAATGGCATTTAATGTTTACTATTGTTAAAAATATTTACTCAATGTTCACTTACATACAATCACCTATTTTCTATGGCTGTCTTTGCATGCTTGTCTTAAATATTGCTAGACTGATTTATTTAAAGATGTAAGTCTCACTTACCCAGTTTGGAGTGCAGTGGCTATATATATATTTATATATATACATATATATCACACTATAGTCTTTTGTTTATGAGACTCACTTTGTCACCCTTGATAGAGTGTGGTGGCATCACAGCTCACAACAACCTCAAACTCTTGGGCTCAAGCAATCCTCTTGCCTCAGTTTATCATTTATAGTAAAGATGGGATCCCCCTTTTGCTCAGGCTGGTCTCAAACTTGTGAGCTCAAGTGATCCACCCATCTTGGCCTCCCAGAATGCAAGGATTACAGGGCTGAACCACTGTGCCCCGCCCACACTGTAGTCTTGAACTCCTGGGCTCAAGCAATTATCCTGCCTCAGCCTCCCTAGTAGCTGGTACTACAGGCACGCACCACTGTGCCTAGCTTGCAGATTGATCCTTAATAAGTGTTCATCTGAAATATTGCTAGCTTATTTCCTTTTTCTTTCAACTTTTTATTTTGAATAAACATTTTGAAACACCTACTAAATCAACTATAAAAGTAACAGAAGAACACTGGGTGAATTGTTTTCCAGCCTGGAAGATGGGAAGCCTTTCTTACCATCACCCAAAATCCGCAACGATAATAGAAAATGTTGATAAGTGTGATATCATAAAAATAAAGATCACCTGCATGGGAAAAAAGTCAGACAGACAAGTGACAAATGGAAAAAAAATGTGCACAGAACATTAATATGTAGTTTGCAGAAAAATAAATACAATTTGCTCTTAACTATTTATGTATTTATTTATTGAGACGGAGTCTGATTATGTCACCCTCGGTAGAGTGTCGTGGCTCACACAGCTCACAGCAACCTCAAACTCTTGGGCTTCAGAGATTCTCTTGCCTCAGCCTCCCAAGGAGCTGGGAGTACATGCACCCGCCACAACGCCCGGCTATTTTTTGTTGCAGTTGTCATCGTTGTTTAGCAGGCCCAGGTGGGGTTCAAACCTGCCAGCCTCAGTGTATGTGGCTGGCGCCGTAACCACTGTGCTACGAGCACCAAGCCTGCTTTTAACTATTAAGAAATTCTTGACTTTATTCACAATAAAAGACAAACATTAGGCTGGGTACGGTGGCTTACATCTGTAATTCTCGCACTCTGGGAGGCCAAGGCAGGAGGACCACTTGAACTCAGGAGTTCAAGATTAACATAAGCGAGAATGAGACCTGGACTCTACTAAATATAGAAAAATTTAGACTAGGCGTATAATCCCAGAACTCTGGAAGTCCGAGGCAAGTGGATTGCCTGAGCTCACAAGTTCAAGACCAGCCTGAGCCAGAGTGAGACCCCCATCTCTAAAAAATAGCCAGATGTTGTGGTGGGCACCTATAGTCCCAGCTACTGGGGAGGCTGAGACAAGAGAATTGCTTGAGCCCAAGAGTTTGAGGTTGCTGTGAGCTACGATGCCACAGCACTCTACCTAAGGTGACTGAGTGAGACTGTCTCAAAAAAAAAAAAATTAGAACTATGCTGATAACATTTCTCCAATTAGATGGACAAGTTTAGCAATACAACATATAGTCAAAAGTATGGGGAAATCAGAATAGTCACACACTGGTGGTGGGAGTGCAAAATGGAGGGCAATTTGATATCTACCAAGATTATGAATATGTTACTTTTTGTGTGTGTGTCAGAGTCTCACTCTGTTGCCCCAGACTAGAGTACATGTACTACAACCTCAAACTCCTGGGATCAAGCGATCCTCTGGCCTCAGCCTGCGCAATAGCTGAGACTGCAGACACCTACTATGACTCCTGGCTTATTTTTCTATTTTTAGTAGAGATGGGGTCTCAGGCTGGTCTCGAACTCATGTGATCCTCCAACGTTGACCTCCCAAAGTGCTGGGATTACAGGTATGAGCCCCTACACCCAGCCTGAATGTATTACCTTTTGATCTAGTAATTCCGCTTTTGTGAGTTTATCTTCCAGATTGATCTGCCAATGTATGAAATGACATATGTACAGGGTTGTTGTTGTAACGTTTGTAAAAGTAAAGGATTGGAAATAACACAAAGGTTCGTCAATATATGATGGGCTAAATAAACTGTAGAATATCCAGGGAATGGAAAACCATCAACTCTGAAAATGAATGAGAAAGTTTTCTGTACACTAATGTGGAACAATCTCTAACATATATTGTATAGAAAAATACAGAGAGCAGAAGAGTTTATAAACTATGCTGCCTTTTGTGTAAGAAAGGGAAGAATGAAAGAATATATATCCATATTTGCCTAAATATGCATTGTAAAACCTTGGAAAGATCCAGAAGAAACTAAGAAGTTACATGATTTGGGTGTTAGAATAGGGAGACAGTGGTGGGCATGTAGATGGTGTATTAGTTTTTCCCATGTAGCATCAATTTTTAAAAATCTACACATATGTGTATTTTATTTAGAGTCAATTTTAGATTTAAATTTTCAAAATATCGCATACCATATGATTTACCATACAAATGGTCTTTAGTATATTCACAATCTTGTTTGACGCATCACCATAATCAATTTCAGAACATGTTCACTACCCTCTCCAATACATACCCACCAGCAGTCAGTGCCCTTTGCCCCCAGCTGTAGGTAAACATTAATCTACTTTCCGTTGCTATAGATTTGCCTATTTGTTCCTCACTTTCCCCGCACCCACACATACATTTAATCCATTAACTCACTTACTTTGCCCCAGTGCCAATCCAAACATCTCCCTTTCCAACTGTCACCATACTTTATTTGGTTTCATTTCTATAAATGTTCTATTTCAGTAACAAGTGACTTTCTGCCAGTTGCCCATGGCCACCATCCCTAGCCGACAGGGAATTTCCTAACCAGTTTTCTGCTTTGTCACTTATGAGGAAGCAGAGCACTGGCTTTCTCTCTGTCACACCTGCTGCAGGGCAGAGGAGCTGCTCTCAAGGCATATGACTGGGTCAAAGGCTCTAGGGTCTGTTCTCATCTTCTAGCCAAGTTTAAAAGATAGAATTTTGGGGGATGGGGGGTGGGGGAGGAGTTATTTGTCCGTTTGCTTTTGAGATGGAGTCTCACTCTGTTGCCCAAAGGAGAATGCAATGGCATCAGCCTAGCTCACAGCAATCTCAATCCCCTAGGTTCAAGTGATCCTCCTGATTCATCTTCTCGAGTAGCTGGGACTAGATTTGCCTGCCACAAGACCCAGCAAAATTTTTTTTTCTATTTTTAGTAGATATGAGATCTTGCTTTTGCTCAGGCTGGTCTTAAACTCCTCAGTTCAAACAATCTTCCCACCTTGTCCTCCTAGAGTGCTAGAATTATAGGCATGAGCCTCTGCACCTGGCCAGAAAATTCATTTTCACCCTAACTATAGAAGATCTGATTGAGGAAAATCTGGGAAGATTGGTTTCTCAGTCTACATGTTTGCTTAGCTACTAAGTATTTGCTTAAATACTGAAGTATTCTACTTCAGATCCAGTAACCAACCCAGTCTATGCTATTGCTCAAAACCAGAGTGAGGCCAATAGATGGCCTACTGTTCTTTTAAAATCTTGCCATCCCGGGTGGCTCCTGTGGCTCAGTGAGTAGGGCGCCGGCCTCATTTGCCGAGGGTGGCAGGTTCAAACCCAGCCCCGGCCAAACTGCAACAAAAAAATAGCCGGGCGTTGTGGCGGGCGCCTGTAGTCCCAGCTGCCGGGGAGGCTGAGGCAAGAGAATCGCGTAAGCCCAAGAGTAGAGGTTGCTGTGAGCCGTGTGACACCACAGCACTCTACCGAGGGCGGTACAGTGAAACTCTGTCTCTACAAAAAAAAAAAAAAAAATCTTGCCATCCCACCATCCACCACCATTACCACTCCACACCCAGTTAAGAAGTGGAGACTATTTCTCCTCCTCTTGAACCTGAATCAAGCTTAAGACTGCCTCAACCAATGGGATTTGGTGGAATTGACGTTAACTTCCAAAGTATGGTCATAAAAATATGCACGACTACTTTGTTCTCTTGGTATGCTTACTCTTGCAACCCAGCTACCACAATGTAAGGAGACCTAAGCACCCTGTGGAGAGGCACACGCAGAAAGGAACTAAGGCCCCTGGCCCACAACCTTGGCTGAGTTCTCAGCACCAGATTGCCAGACACATGAGTGAGCTATCATGAAAGCATCCAGTTGAGTCATCCCATCTGATGCCATGTGGAACAGATATACACCATCAATTCATAAGAAATTGATGAGGGCAGGCACAGTGGCTCACATCTGTAATCCTAGCACTCTGGGAGGCCAAGGCAGGAGGACTACTTGAGCTCGGCACCTGTCACTCAGTGGCTAGGGCGCCAGCCACATACACTGGAGCTGGCAGGCTCAAATCTAGCCCAGGCCTGCCAAACAACAATGAGAACTGCAGCCAAAAAATACCCGGGCATTGTGGTGGGCACCTCTAGTCCCAGCTACTTGGGAGGCTGAGGCAAGAGAATCGCTTAAGCCCAAGAGTTTGAGGTTTCTGTGAGCTGTGATGCCATGGCACTCTACCCAGGGCGACAGCTTGAGGCTCTGTCTAAAAAAAAGACCAGCATAAGCAAGAGCGATACCTGGCCTCTACTAAAAATAGAAAAACTTACTGAAGGTACAAACGAATAAAAAAAAAAAAAGAAAAACTTAGGCCAGGAGTGGTGGCTCACGCCTGTAATCCCAGCACTCCGGGAAGCCAAGGTGGGTGGATTGCTTGAGCTCACAAGTTCAAGACCAGCCTGAGCCAGAGTGAGACCCCGTCTCTAAAAAATAGCCGGGTGTTGTGGGCACCTATAGTCCCAGCTACTCAGGAGGCTGAGTCAAGAGAATCATTTGAGCCCAAGAGTTTGAGGTTGCTGTGAGCTGTGATGCTATAGCACTCTACTGAGGATGACAAAGTGAGACTCTCTCAAAAAATAAATTAATTAAATACATTAAATAAATAAATAAAAATAGAAAAACTAGCTGGGTGCTGTGGCAGGCGCCTCTAAGTGCCAGCTACTCAGGAGGCTGAAGCAAGAGGATTGCTTGAGCCCAAGTATTTGAGTTTTCTATGAGTTATAATGATGCCACAGCACTCTACTCAGGGGGACAGAGTGAGATTCTGTCTCAAAAAAAAAAAAAAGTGATGAAATACCATGAATACACGAGTGGATTAATAAAATGTGGTATATGTATATCATGGAGTGCTACTTGACTATAAAATAAAGGGGAACTAATACTTTTTGTAACAACTTAAATGGAAATGAAGACTATTCTAAGAGAAGCTTCACAAGAATGGAAAAACAAACACCATATGTACTTATTATTAAACTGGAACTAACCAGTCTACACCCATGTGCTGATTTGGTAGTAAAACTCAATGGAAAGCAAGCAGCTGGGAGGGGACAGAAGGAGCAGGGTAAGTTCACTCCTGATGAGTACAATGCTCACTGGATGAGGGACACACTTATAACTCAAGCTGCACAGAAGCAATTCATGGAACTGAAACAGTAGTACCCCCATCATATTCTGAAATATAAAAAAGGAAATTGATGGAATAGTTATCAGCAACAGATAACTAAAGCACAGGGTAGGGAGAGTTTGCTTGGCTCAACCTTCTCTAGAGAAGTATGGTATATATTTAGGTTCAAAGGGCTCCCTCTTCTTGAGGTAAATCAGTCAACTCATCAAGTAAGAATTGTTTTAATTACCAATAAGACTCAACTCTTCATTAGCATCCTTTACCCAAGTAAGTAATTTAGCAAGAGCTGAAACTACACTCATTTCACAGGTTAGAGACTTTAAACAGGAAAAATTAAGTCACTGGTGGATGCAGTGGCCAGAAGCAGTCTGACTGAGAAAAATAATCAGGTTAATGCAGCAGTTGGGAAGAGGAGATGTTCTTAAGAGACAGGGTGAGAACCCTCCTATGGTGAGGGTGGAAAAAAAGTCAAACTAGGTAAGTGAACTGAGCATGAATTTAAGGAGTCCCCACGGAAATCATCTCTCTTGGCTTTTTAGCACTTGAGGAGGACAGGATGAGGTCAGCTACCAACAAGCTGCTCACACAAGGAGCTCAACACATTGCTATTATGTGGGACTTGTTTTCAGGAAGGATAGAATGCATCAAATGATCTCCCAAGAATTACTGAAGTAACATAAAAACATTTTCTTTTTTTTTTTTTGAGGCAGAGAGTCACTTTGTTCCCCCTTGACAGAGTGCCATGCTATCACAGCTCACAGCGACCTTAATCTCTTGGGGTCAAGCAATCCTTCTGCCTCAGCCTTCTAAGTAGCTGGGTCTACAGGCACCCACCACAATGCCTGGCTAGATTTTCTATTTTTATTTATTCATTTATTTATTTATTTTTATTTTATTTTGGAGACTGAGTCTCACTTTTTCACTCTCAGTAGAATGCCATAGCATCATGGCTCCCAGCAACCTCATACTCTTGGGCCGAAGCGATCCTCTTGCCTTAGCCTCCTGAGTAGCTGGGACTACAGGTGCCCATAATGCCTAGATTTTTTAAGAGACAAAGTCTCACTCTGGCTGAGGCTGGTCCTGAGCTCAAGCAATCTGCCGGCCTCCGCCTCCCAATTGCTGGGATTACAGGTGTGAGCCACCAGGCCCAAGCAGTTTTTCTATTTTTAGTAGAGACGGCATTTTGCTTTTCCTTAGGCTAGCTTCAAACTCCTGGACTTAGGTCATCCACCTGCTTCAGCCTACCAGAGTGCTAGGATAACAGGCACGAGCCACTGTGCCCAGCCTTTTTTTTAACTCTTAAAAGTGATCAAATATTTCCTCTAACCTACTTCAGAGGAAGATAGCTCACTCTTTCTAATGCTTGCAAAGTATTTCACAATACGAACAAAAAAATGTACTCTTTTCACAATAGTATTTAAGTATTTCACAATATGAACAAAAAAATTTTATTCGGTTCTGTAATATTGGACATTTAACTTGTTTCTAAATGTTCACTATACCAACAGTACTGCCATGAACTTCCTTCTGCAAACATCTGTGTGCCGAGTGTTTCTCTGAGATAGAGTCCGTGTCCTAAGTTAAATATGAACTGACGAATAAAGCAGCTCATTTCCTGGTTTCCTCTGACAGCACATGTACTTTCTGACATCCTTTTTTCCTTTAACTGTTAACAAAGACCTAGAATGTGAGAAGAATAATTGGGACATAATTTTATTCTCCCAAGGAGTTTCTTTCTTTCTTTTTTTTTTTTTGAGACAGAGACTCGCTATGTTACTCTCAGTAGAATGCTGTGGCATCATAGCTCACAGCAATCTCAAACTCGTGGGCCTACGCGATTCTTTTGCCTCAGCCTCCCAAGTAGCTGGGACTCCAGGCACCCACTACAACGCCCAGCTATTTTTTTTTTTAGTTGTAGTTGTCATTGTTTGGCAGGCCTGGGTTGGATTCAAACCCACCAGCTTTGGTGTTTGTGGCTGGCGCCCTTAGCCTCTGAGCTACAGGCGCCGAGGCACCCAAGGAGTTTCTTGATAAAGACACCCTTGAAAATAGGTTTGCCTTTCTTGGTAAGCCTACTATTTTTAGTTCTTTGGGCAAAGTTTACACTTTTTTTGAGATGAAATTTCTCATTATGTTGCCCAGGCAGGTCTTGAACTCCTGGTCTCAAGTGACTTTCCTGCTTTAGCCTCCCAAGTCACTGGGATTACAGGCATGAGAGGTTTTGCCTTTTACAAAGGCCAGACCAGTGAGAGGTTACAAAGGCAACATTAAATATAAATAAATTCTTGTTGTCAGATGGGCCTTATGATCTGAATTGTGTTATACCTATTCTGTTCGTAAAACCATGGCAGTTTTTTCAGCCATGTCAAAGACATACCCACAATTCTGAGGTGTGCCTCCATCCTTAACCATAACCCCTAGGGGATGGGGGTGGTGGTGACAATCTCATTCCAATTACTTCTGACATCTCCCCCATGTTCTTCATGACAAGATGGTTTATTTGTTTGTTTATTTATTGATAGGCATCTTTCACATTGTCTAGCTTTTAAAATAAAGGAGAGTTTTCTTCGTTTACAATAGAAAAACAAGCCTATAAAAGCCATTAGAATTTTAACTAAAAGTTGGACCTCTAGGCAGGAGCTCATGATGTGTAATTAAGACCTGGAAACATGAGGTTGAGGAAATCGATTCTTTGTCTGATATGATTTAATGGCTGAAACAAAGAAGATGAAGTATCAGGGGGATCAGCCCCATCATCTCCCCACTGTGCTAAGTATTCCATCAGGAGGAAAGAAAACAGTGACAGGATGATGTGCTGTGACAAGGAGGTCCTGCCATCTTCCCTTTCTGAGCTCATAATCCTCCCCTCCTTCTCTCCTTGTCCTCTTCCAAGGAGCAAGAAAGCTGACACACATGCTCACAGCGCTCCCAGGTTACTCCTTTTATACTTCTCCTCCCCAGATAAATTACTGCCATGGGATATCTCAGTTACATGTGTGTGTCTATGTGGATGTATTTGGAATCAAATAATTCATACCAACCCATGGCTATGACTATGTGCCTTTTTAAACTTTTTACTTTTAATACATAAAAGTTTTAAATGTTTTAAAACATAAAAGAAAGTTGCAAAAATAACAGAAAACTCCCACATGGTCTTTATTCAGAATACCCCATTTTTTTACATTGTGCCACATTTATTTGATTATTCCCGCTTGTTCTCTTCCTCTATAATTGTTTAGTTTTTCTGAACTATTTAAAGTTGCAAAGATTGTCAACAAGTATACTTCCTTTCCTTACATAACCACAACATAGTTATCGAATCAGAAAATTTAACTTTGAGCTATACTTTTATCTACTCTACAATCTATATTATAATTTTATCAGTGATGCCTATCAAGTTCTTTATAACATTTCCCCCGCTATCCAAGCTTCAATCAAGGATCATATCTGCATTAAATTGTAATCTATCCTTAATTTTCTTTAAAACCTGAGCCACCCAGCTATTTTTAGAGATGAGGTCTCACTCTGGCTCAGGCTGGTCTCGAACCTGTGAGCTCAAGCAATCCACCCACTTCTCTCGGCCTCCCAGTGTGCTAGGATCACAGGCATGAGCCACCACGCCCGGCCTAAACTTTTTCCATTTTTAGTTATCTGTCTCTTCTGCTTTTGTAATTGTTTTAACAATCATAGCTAGATTTTATGCTTTATTGTCTGCAGAGAAAATTCTCTTTAGTTTTCTTTCTCCAAATGTTCTTAATACGCTCACATATTTCTTTTCTTCTCTTCTCTTTTTTCTTTTCTTGACAGAGTCTCACTCTGTTGCCCTAGATAGAGTGCTGTGGTGTCATCATAGCTCACAGCAACCTCAAACTCTTGGGCTTGAGCAATCTTCTTGTTTTCAACCTTTGGAGTAGCTGGGATTACAGGGCTAGTTTTTCTATTTTTAGTAGAGATGGGTCTCAAACTCCTGAGCTCAAGCAATCTGCCTCGGGCTCCCAGAGTGCTATGATTACAGACCTGAGCTACAACGCCCAGGCCAATGTATTTCTTTTCTAGTTGAACTCTAGAATTACTTTGTAGAGGCCAAATTTAGAGATTCAATTTTAAGACAAACTTGAGGAAAACTAAGACCTTCTAAGAGCATGTGTATCTCTCCACTTATTCAAGCCTCCCCCTGTATCTGATGGCTTTTATTTTGAGGCTTATTTGACTGTAGAGTTCTTGAAGGTAGACCCCCATCTTTCATTCATTTTTGGATATCCAGTAGGGCATAATACCTAGACATAGCAGGTGCATCAAATGTTGGTTTACTGGCTGAATGAAAGGTTACTTTGAACTCTCAAACTACCCTCCTGTTAAAGATAATCCACCTGCTCTGTCTCCTCTGCTATATTTTAAGATCTATGAGGATGTGGGAAGTGAGAGTGAAGATAAAAATTTTTCCTTGTTAAAAATATGTAAAATAATTCTGCTACTAGGAGTAAAAATGAAATAATTGTCACCCTTATATAAAATTTGAAGAATTAATTTTCACTTGCACACAACTACTGGATTTTGCCCTCCAAGGAACAGCTACATTTATGACTAACATTTTCTATTTATGAATACCAATGTTAGTTTACTCATTCCAGTAAATGAGATCAGTTGTTGGGTGAAAATGTGTGTTTAGAAATGTTGATGATACTTCAGGGAAATATCCACTGACCCAGCCTTGCACCAAATTCACACAAAATGAAAATAGAACTAGTGAAGAAATGTTAATTCGAATTCTTTTAGCCTCTTATAGAATGAAAATGTCATGGTTTTTCAAGCCACATTTCAGCTTTGAATGACTAAGTAAAGGCTGTTGGTTTATTATACAGAATATAAACCTAGGTGTGCAAAAACATGATCTTGATTGTTTATAATGAGATTTAATTTCTATCTAAAGCCTTCATTCTGTCTTTGTCTGAAAAGTTAATCTTAGTCAATTTGAGTGTCACCATCAATTTAATGATTTCAGTTGCTTGGGGTTTTCCCACTTCTCAGAGCTGTACCCAGGCTCCAGAGGGAGATGGTCTTACGATACTAAGATGTGGCCATGGGATGGAAGGTTAAGTAGTGAATTCCTGTCATCTTCTGTTGTCTGAGAATTCATTTTGAATAGAAGTTGGACTTTGCATACCAGAAGCAAGGCTTAATTACCCTCAGCACAGATTCCAGTTCTCTGCCTCCTTCCACTTTTGCCTAATAAACCACTTCCCGGTATGGTGACCACCCTCTCATGGGACAGCTAGATAAACCTACTTGATCTCCCCGCTGACCCCTGCACTCTGCATGTACTGTGTCCTCTCAGTCACAGCGTGACTGCTGCATGCTGTGCACCCACCAACTAGAACCCCTGGCAGGAAACACACCTAGGTAAGACCCTGGACCCACATGTTCCTCTCCCTCACTATTGCTCCCCTCTTGCGGGCCTTCCACCATCTACCCTACCAGCCCTTTCCAGGCACCTGGGGAATTCTATGAAATGTTATTTTCCCTGGGCTACAGATGGGGAGTGAGACACAGGTCCCCTCTACTCACAGATTCCCCAAATCAATGTCATGGGTTGAATGTCCTAACATTCGTCTGGGCATATTCAGGACACATTGTACAGGGCAGGGTGCTATGGCCCTGCACTTGCTCTCTCAGACTCATCTCCCCAGATCCTCTTTAGTCAAGACAGGTGGGGGAAGAGGACACTGAGTCCTTCAGAGGAATAAAAGTGTTAGACACAAAAGAAAACATATCTGTTAACTGTTTAAAGTACTTGCCACCACTTTTTCTCCAATGGTTTGAATCAGATGAAGCTTAGTTTACATCCTGTGTAAACTATTAGGTCTTAGTCTGCCCAGCATTTGGAGGGGAAGCATTAGCTACACCAACTTTCACAGCATGGTGCAGTGTTCCTAGGGTATATACTCCAAACCCCTTCACTCAGTGCCCTCTCTGACCCCCTCCTGGCACGCAAATACGCATAGAACATCACTGTATGTTTCACACTATTCTAATCTCTCTATGCTTATTAATTCATGGCATTCTCATAAAATCCCGATGAGGTACATAACAGTATTATCCCCATTTTATCCCCATTCTCCAAATGGAGAAACTGAGGTAAAGAGAGAATAATTAATTTCCCAAAGTTACAGAGTTAGTAAGTCACAAAGTCAAGATTGGAATCTATATAGTCTAGGTTCAGAGTTTATGCTATTGATCACTATACTGTGCTACAATGGATTAAAAACAAGTGTTAGCAAAAAATGAAGGAATTCCAATTTTTTCTAAACATTTAGTTTAGAAAAATTGGAAGATTTTATGATAACATATTTTTCATAAATATTTTATCTAACAGTTCTGTTGACCAAAAAAAAAATCTGATTTGTTCAATGCATAGTCACTTCTTTAAAAAGAGCCGTGTTTCCAAAACAATCATGTAA
This sequence comes from Nycticebus coucang, assembly GCF_027406575.1. Lineage (NCBI taxonomy): Eukaryota > Metazoa > Chordata > Mammalia > Primates > Lorisidae > Nycticebus > Nycticebus coucang. Next base: position 169,770,842 of record NC_069780.1, on the reverse strand, counting down.
AAAAATTAAAATATGTAATATTTTCAGACCAGGCATAGCAGCTCATGTTATAATGCTAGCACTCTGGGAGGCCAAGGTGGGTGAATTGCTTGAGCTCAGGAGTTCGAGACCAGCCTGAACAAGAGCAAGACCCCCATCTCCAAAAATAGCTAGGGTTGTGGCAATCCCCTATAGTCCCATCTACTTGGGAGGCTAAGGCAAGAGAATCACTTGAGCCTAAGAGTTTGAGGTTAGGCACCACAGCACTCAACCCCAGGGCAACTGAGTGAGACTCTGTTTCAAAAAAAAAAAAATAAATAAGTAAACATAAAAATAGAAACATCATCTGGGTGTTGTGGCAGGTGCCTATAATCCTAGCTACTCCAGAGGCTGAGGCAGGAGGAACATTTGAGCCCAGGAGTTTGAGGTTACTGTAAGCTAGGCTGATGCCATGGTATTCTAACATGGGGCAACAGAGTGAGATTGTCTCAAAAAATTTTATGCATACACACACACACACAGCGTGTCTATAAAGTTCATGCGCGGTGCCTGTGGCCCAAAGGAGTAGGGTGCTGGCCCCATATGTTGGAGGTAGTGGGTTCAAATCCAGCTCTGGCCAAAAACTGCAAAAAAAATAAAATAAAATAAAATAAAAGTTATCTATTATAGCTCTATTAAAAAGAACTGCCAGGCTTGGTGCCTGTGGCTCAAGCAGCTAAAGCGCCAGCCATATACACCTGAGCTGGTGGGTTCAAATCCAGCCTGAGCCCACCAAACAACAATGATGGCTGCAACCAAAAAATAGCCAGGTGTTGTGGCAGGCGCCTATAATCCCAGTTACTTGGGAGGCGGAGGCAGAGGCAGGAGAATCACTTGAGCCAGGAGTTGGAGGCTGCTGTAAGCTGTGATGCCACAGCACTCTACCCAGGGTGACAGCTTGAGGTTCTATCTCCAAAAAAAGAAAAAAAGAACTGCCAGCTCTTGCAATATTTTCCCACTTTAAATTTCTCTTTTAGCTTGTCTCTGGTACAACAATAAGTAGCTTTATTTCATGAAATTTATGATTTATCCTCAACATAAGGTACTATATTAGCCAGCTCTTGCTGTGTAACAAATTACCCCCAAATTTCCATTTTTTTCTTTTTTGAGACAGAGTCTCAAGCTGTCGCCCTGGTTAGAGTGCTATGGCATCACAGCTCACAGCAACCTCAAACTCTTGGGCTTAAGTAATTCTCTTGCCTCAGCCTCCCAAGTAGCTGGGACTATAGGCACCTGTCACAATGCCTGGATATTTTTTGGTTGTAGTTGTCATTACTGTTTGGCAGGCCCAGGCTGGATTCGAACCTGCCAGCTGTGGTTTATGTGGCTGGCACCCTAGCTGCTGAGCTGTAGGCACTGGGCCCAAATTTCCTATTTTAATACAGCCAAATGATCTTTATTCTCTCACAGTTTCTGTGTGTCAGGATCTGAGTTTGGTTTAACCAGTTGAGTCTCTTATAAAACTGCAGTCAAGGTTTGGGATGAGCTGTAGACATAGTTTCTGGTGAAACTGCAGTCATCTCACCATTCAGCTAGGGGAGGATCCACTTTTTTCCCCCCGGGGTGGTGGGGGGATCCATTTCTGAGCTCCGTCATGTGGCCTTGGCAGGCCTTAGGTCCTCAGTGGCTTTTAGCTAGAGACATCAGTTTCCTGCCATGTGGATCTCTCCATAAGGCCACTCACAAAATGGTAGCTTGCCTCCCCCAAACCAAGGGCGCCAAACAAGAGAGGGGGTAGTGGAGAGAGAAAGAGAAAGTCACATTCTTACGTAATTTAATCACTTTGCCATGTCCTATTTGTTAGAAGCAAGTCCCTAGGTCTAGCCTATACTTAAGGAGAGAAGATTACCCATGGACATGACCACTAGAAGCCATTCTGAGGCCCCTGCTCTACTGAGTAATTTTCTTCTTCCTGTTTATTACTGTTGTTACTATCCTGTCCTTATAAGAAGGTCCAGCTAATCAACCCAGTCCTGACGGTTCATGCTTTAAGTGCATCCTGTATTATTCCACTAGTATAATGATGTGCTTCTTAAAAATAAATACACAAGGCCGTGTTGGGGGAGGGAGTTTATAGCAGTCTTAACGTTTGGATGTGTTCAGGTGTTCAGGTGTTTGGACTCCCAGACCAACAATCTGTAACAATTGGAGGCATGAAGTTTCCCTGCCTTGGCTCATGCCTACCTCCTGCAGTACATACTTGAGAGCTCTTTGCCCAACCCAAGCTCTATTGAACACCAGTGAGTTAGACCTAACTATGCAGGAAAAATGACTTAAGGTTTCCCATTGAGGGTCCAGGCTAGGAAATGTGGCTCAGCAGAATAGCAATGCCGTGGGAGTGCCGGGTCTGCTGTGCCTCCAAGATTTTATTTTTAATTGCCTTGGGTACTCAAGCTCGGGTGTGAAAAGGGTGTGTGAGGGACGGGAGCTTTGCGTGTGGAAGAAGAAACGCAATTGTGGTCATGATCACAGAACAGCTGCCTGAGATAATGCTGTGCTAACCACTCCCCACCCCCCAGCTTGGCAAGTCACTTCGCCCCACCAGGCTTGAGTTTATCCTCTGTAAAACGACAGGTGTGAAGCAAATATTCTACATCAGGGGTCCTCAAACTACAGCCCCGTGGGCCACATGAGGTGTTGTGATTGTATTTGTTCCCGTTTTGTTTTTTGACTTCAAAATAAGATATGTGCAGTGTGCATAGGAATTTGTTCATAGTTTTTTGTTTTTTTTTAACTGTAGTCTGGCCCTCCAACGGTCTGAGGGACAGTGAATTGGCCCCCTGTTTTAAAAATTTGGAGGACGCCTGCCTACATTTTATGGGTTAATGACCGGTAGGAAGAATTTACGAGATAGCTAATAAAGAATGAATGGGTTTAAGTGTTCAAAATGAGAGGAAGAAATCAGTGCCAATTTATGATGTTACTGCAAACAATTTATGAGATTTTAAAAATAGCATACTTCTTTCTAGTTTCAATAAAGTTGCATGTTGTTGTGAAGATTATTGTTTTACAAATACAGAGTTCCCATCCTTCTGGTTACAACCCCCTGTACTATTCCTCTCTTCAATCCCTCTCCCTCACTTGCATGTACCCCTACATGCTCGTTCATACACGAGCGATCGCCATGCTAGTGTATGGTGATTCTGCCCATCTGCAGCTATCCAGGACGGGATAGTGTACTTGCCCCAGACTCTGGAGATTTGGATCTGAAAACAGAACAAAGTTCAGTCTTTCTTAGAGTCCCAGGACTATAAACTGGGAAGTCAGGGGCTTCCAGGGGCTACATTATCCCTCTAAGAAGAGAGGAAATGAAGTAGACAAACTGAGAGAAGCCACTAAGATGGAGAAAGAAGGCAAGCCCCATTTGCATTTCTGGTTCCAGTAATTGCCAAGGCCTCATTTTCTTGTCGATGAGTCTCTGAGCTAGAACAGGATCTGTATGATAACTTCTCCTCTTTGGTTAAAGCATAACTGATTTGGGTTTCTGTCTTTTGCAACCAAAGGCGGGGCTGGGGAGGTGGGAATAAACAGTAAGTAATGGATAAGTTCCAAGAAAAAAGGACCAATGAAAAAAATATAAAGAACCTCTGGCTGGATGCAGTGGCTCACACCTCTAATCCCAGCTCTCTGGGAGGCCAAGGCGGGTGAATTTCCTGAGCTCAGGAGTCGAAACTGGCCTGAGCAACAGTGAGACCCCGTCTGTAAAACTAGCTGGGTGTTGTAGTGGGCGTCTATAGTCCCAGCTACTTGGGAGGCTGAAGCAAGAGAATCGCTTAAGTGCAAGAGTTTGAGGTTGCTGTGAGCTACAATGCCACGGGCACTGTACCAAGAGTGACAAAGAGAGACTGTGTCTCAAAAAAAAAAAAAACAAAACCCCTAAAATAGGTACTTCTAATATATATTGATAAGACTAAAACATAAAGAAGAAAACCATGGCTCAGCGTCCATAACTCGGTGGTTATGGCACCCACCACATACACTGGGGCTGGCGGTTTCAAACCTGGCCCAGGCCTGCTAAACAACCCTGACAATTCCAACAAAAAAATAGCCAGGCATTGTGGCAGGTGTCTGTAGTTCCAGCTACTTGGGAGGCTGAAGCAAGAGAATCGCTTAAGCACAAGAGTTTGAGATTGCAGTGAGCTGTGATGCTATGGCACTCTAGCAAGGTATAGTAAGACTGTGTCTCAAAAAAAAAAAAAAAGAACAAAACCACAGAAATAACCAATAATTCTACCACTTTAAGATAACTTCTCTTAACATTTTGGAATATTTTTTTCCTGCTACTTTCTATGCATTTACATAAAATAAATTAGAATTTTGACTTTTTTTTTTTTTTTTTGAGACAGTTGCGCCCTCGGGAAAGTGCCATGGCATCACAGCTAACAGCAACCTCAAACTCCTAGGCTCAAGCGATTCTCCTGCCTCAGCCTCCCAAGTAGCTGGGACCACAGGCACCTGCCACAACGCCTAGCTATTTTTTTGTTGCAGTTGTTCAGCTGGCCCGGGCCGGGTTCAAACACGCCACCCTCAGTGTATGTGGTTGGCACCCTAACCACTGTACTACGGGCACCGAGCCATTGACATGATTTTTTAATTTGTGTTTTTTTTTTTTTTTTTTTGTAGAGACAGAGTCTCACTTTCTGGCCCTCGGTAGAGTGCCGTGGCCTCACACAGCTCACAGCAACCTCCAACTCCTGGGCTTAAGCGATTCTCTTGCCTCAGCCTCCCGAGTAGCTGGGACTACAGGCGCCTGCCACAACGCCCGGCTATTTTTTGGTTGCAGTTTGCCCGGGGCCAGGTTTGAACCCGCCACCCTCGGTATATGGGGCCGGCACCTTACCGACTGAGCCACAGGCACTGCCCTTAATTTGTGTTTTTTAATTTAAAGATTATATTGTGAGCATTTTCTTGTATCAATACACATTCTTTTTTTTTTTTTTTTTTTTTTTTTGTAGAGACAGAGTCTCACTTTCTGGCCCTCGGTAGAGTGCCGTGGCCTCACACAGCTCACAGCAACCTCCAACTCCTGGGCTTAAGCCATTCTCTTGCCTCAGCCTCCCGAGTAGCTGGGACTACAGGCGGCCGCCACAACGCCCGGCTATTTTTTGGTTGCAGTTTGGCCGGGGCCGGGTTTGAACCCGCCACCCTCGGTATATGGGGCCGGCGCCCTACCGACTGAGCCACAGGCGCCGCCCAATACACATTCTTCACAACTACAACTTTTATGGGTGGTGCCTGTGGCTCAGAGGAGTAGGGTGCCAGCTCCATATGCCGGAGGTGGCAGGTTCAAACCCAGCCCCTGCCAAAAACTGCTAAAAGTAAAAAAAAAAAAAAAAAATACAACTTTTATGTCTCTGACAATTCATATTTATGAGATTTTATAAATGTACCCATGTAGTGTGAGCGCAAGAAATAATTCAATTTGGGCGGCACCTGTGGCTCAGTGGATAGGGTGCCGGTCCCATATACCGAGGGTGGCGGGTTCAAACCCGGCCCCGGCCAAACTGCAACAAAAAAATAGCCAGGCGTTGTAGCGGGCGCCTGTAGTCCCAGCTACTCAGGAGGCTGAGGCAAGAGAATCGCTTAAGCCCAGGAGTTGGAGGTTGGCTGTGAGCTGTGTGACGCCACGGCACTCTACCAAGGGTGATAAAGTGAGACTCTGTCTCTACAAAAAAAAAAAAAAAAAAGAGTAATTCAATTGGCTTTGATCTATTTCTGAGGACAAGATCTGTGATGTAATTAGCAGGAAAGAAGAAAACTGGTTAATGTGGGTGGGCATGGTGGCGCACATCTGTAGTCCTAGCACTCTGGGAGGCCAAGGCAGGAGAATCCCTTGAGCTCAGGAATTTCAAGATCAGCTTGAGCAAGAGGGAAATCCAGTCTTCACTAAAATAGAAAAAGTAGCCTGGCATTGTGGTAGGCTCCTATAGTCCCAGCTACTTGGAGGTTGAGGCAGGGCGATGGGTTGAACCCGGAAGTTTGAGGCTGCTATGAGCTAGGCTGAAGGCATGACACTCGAGCCTGGGCAACAGAGTGAGACTGTGGAAGGAAGGAAGGAAGGAAGGAAAGGAGGGAGGGAGGGAGGAAAATAATGGTTAATGCAAAGGAGTGGGGAGGCCTTGATTTCTGCTAAATGGGAGAAAGAATAACGCCTTTGCGTAGTGTACTTTCCATGGAAAACTGATCATTGGTAAAAACCACTGTTTTTCCTTCACTGTTTGCCCAAAATAGTACTAGGTAAAAAAAAAATAGTTTCAAGAAAATAATAGTCAACATTTACTGTGCACTCTGTGTAGCAAGCACTGTGCTATGCACCTCAAAGGGATCATGTTTTAAAACATTCAACTATTTATACATAATACCTAGTTAATAGATAGATATTTCAGATTCCCCTGTTGATACTCACTGTAAAAAGACAGATACTAACATAATCCTAGATAGAGTTTTACAATGAATAAAAAGTTTATAATAAAACTAGCACTATCTTAATACAAAAGTTAAGATGAAGTATCAAAGTCAAAGGCAAGACCTGATTAAATTCCCATAGCATGAGGCCAATTTCACACACCTGAAAACAGATTGGTGAATAATGTGCCATAGCTTCTCTCCTCAGGGTCTTTTCTCAAGTTTTCTCATCCTTGTTTTAATCCTGTGAGGCAGGCAGGGGTCAGGTGACAAGGGCTCCTGAAAAGGGGGTTAAGGATTCATACCTTTATCCTCAGTGGCAATTAGAGTGGCATGATCCGCCTGGCGTTTTAGAAAGATGTTGGCTTCAGAGTAGGAATCAGATGGAGAGAAACAGGTGGAGAGAAGCTGATGGAAGAGTCCAGGCTGGCTGGGGCCAGGGGTGACAGTGGGATGGAGAGATGTGGAAGAACTCCAAAGATGAGGGCAGGGGGCTTGATGGGGCTTGGGGTGAATTAGAGCTGAGGGGAGGGAAGCAGCACATCTGGAACAAGCCCCAGACTCCCAGCTTGGACAGCTGAGTTGGTACAGCTTTTTGGTATAGAAAGCTCCGACCAAGAAGCCAGTCTGGAGGGAATAAAATGAGTTTCAACCTGGACCTGTAGTATCTTGGGTGCTTTGTAGGACCATTTACATATATAAGGCAAGGAAAGCCCCAGGAATGGATAGCATCACCCAGGAAGAGGGTTAAGAATGAGCAGGGGCCCGCAGAGGGCAGAGGAAAGAAATCTCCCCAAGAAGCTGAGAAAGCACAGCCAGAGGGATGGAAAGGAAAGCAGGAGGGTGCAATGTGTCCAGGGGGAGAGGGTCTCCCGAGAAGGAGGACGCGGGCCCAGGGCTTGACAGCTGAGGGGGTCACCCAGGCCTGACAGATGCTGACAGAGGCCTGCTGATGTCCACTCTCTCCTCCTTGGCTTGTCATACCCAGGTCTAACTAAAAGGCAAGATGAGAACTGAAAGGCGTCCTTTGGGTTTGGTGACCTGGAGTGGACAGAGAAGTGAGTGTGAAGTGGGATGGTGAAAACCCACGTGAAGGTGTGACTCTTTAAGAAGTTAGGCTGGGGCCAGGCACAGTGGCTCACATCTGTAATCCTAGCACTCTGGGAGGCCGAGGTGGGTGGATTGCCTGAGCTCAGGAGTTCAAGACCAGCCCAAGCAAGAGTGAGACCCCATTTCTACTAAAAATAGAAAACTAGGCTCAGCACTCATATCACAGTGGTTACAGTGTCAGCCACAGACACTAGGGTTGGCAGGTTTGATCCTGGCCCAAGGCCTGCCAAACAACAATGACATCTACAACAAAAAAATAACTGGGCGTTTGGCGGGTGCCCATAGTCCCAGCTACTTGGGAGGCTGAGGCAAGAGAATCACTTAAGTCCAAGAGTTTGAGGTTTCTGTGAGCTGTGACACCATGGCACTCTTCCTAGGGTGACATAGTGAGATTCTGTCTCAAAAAAAATAAATAAATAAAAATAGAAAAGTAGGCTCGGTGCCCATAGCTCAGTGGTTAGGGCACCAGCCACGTACACTGGGGCTGGCAGGTTCAAACCTGGCCTGGGCCTGGTAAACAACAATAACAACTACAACAAAAAAATAGCCGGGCATTGTAGTGGGCGCCTGGAGTCCTAGCTGCTTGGGAGACTGAGGCAAGAGAATCACTTAAGCCTAAGAGTTTGAGGTTGCTGTGAGCTACAATGCCACGGCGGTACTGAGGCAACAAAGTGAAACTCTGTCTAAAAAAAATAAATAAAATATAAAAATAAAAATTCGGAGGGAGGGGGTGGGGCCTTGGTGTGTGTCACACTTCATGGGGGTAAGACATGATTGCAAGAGGGACTTTACCTAACAATTGCAATCAGTGTAACCCGGCTTATTGTACCCTCAATGAATCCCCAACAATAAAAAAAAAAATAAAAAACTGAAAACTAGCCGGGCACAGTGGTGAGTGCTTATAGTTCTTGTTACCCGGGAGGCCGAGGTGAAAGGATTGCTTGAGCCCAAGAGCTGGAAGTTGATGGCTCGGCGCCTGTAGCTCAGGTGGCTAAGGCTCCAGCCACATACCCCAGAGCTGGCAGGTACGAATCCAGCCCAGGCCTGCCAAACAACAATGACAACTACAACCAAAAAATAGCCAGGCGTTGTGACGGGTGCCTGTAGTCCCAGCTACTTGGGAGGCTGAGGCAAGAGAATTGCTTAAGCCCAGAGGTTGCTATGAGCTATGATGCCATAGCACTCCACCCAGGGTGACTGCTTGAGGCTCTGTCTCAAATAAAAAAAAAAAGAAGTTTGGCTGGCCAGGGGGAAGGGGATGCAGGGTGGGGGTGAGGGTAGGCAGCATAGCCTGAGGAGGAAGATAGGATCAAGGCACCTGTCTTGTGTCTTGTTTTACCACAGGCTAGACCAGGTCAGGGTCCTGTAGGACCAGAGACAGAAGGTAAGGGAGCAAATGTTTTTGAGTGGATAACAGGGGAGCAATAGCCAGACACAGGTACAAGGCCTGGGTCTGGATGCAAGGAGGCCAAGTGTTCCACTGAGACCAGAGGATGGCGGCATATGGTGGGATAAGGGCAATGGGAAGTCAGTGCTGACCCAGAGAGTGGACCAGGGGCCACAGCCTCCCAAATAAATCGGCTCAGGCTGATCAGCAGAGCCAGGGAGCGTTTCCCTTCCTATTTTTGTTATTAATAAAATGCCCCCTTTAATCTCTGATGATGCTCTATTCCCAAATATCAAAGGTGCTCTTTTTATAATAATGTAATTAATCTGAGACCTAATGGTTTAAATTCATCTCCTCCAGAATGAGCTTCTTTGACACGTATTTACTGAGTCACAATTAGATAGTGGGGTTCCCAGGCAGGAATTCACCCTTTCTATGCACCACAGGAGGCGTCTAATTAAAATGAAGCTCAATGGCCAGTAGCCGACATGGAAAGACAGGCCCCCAAAAGAAACTCACAGCTGTGGGCAGCTTCCCTCTCCCAGCCCATTCTCTCTGAGACTCAAGAATACTTTCAACCACCTGGTTTAAGCAGAGGGGTACCCCCAAAAATGGGTTGCTGGGGTACAACGACAGAACTGTATCTGTGAACTAAGCAGCTGAAGGGGTCATGCTGGAATTCATGTCTCTGAGTTCTCTTTGTCTTGACAACTTGGCTCCTTTCAACCTGAGTCAGTCCAGAATAAGTTCTCCTTGTGACTAGAACACACTGAGCCCTTATTCCCTGGCGTGTGCTATGTTATTACGAAGAAAACCGGCAAGGTTTGAATCTGCTCACACAGTAGAGCTATACACCAAACTGGTTATGCAAAAGGCAGGAAATGGTATGTGTCATGTTACATTTTTCTTACCACCTACTATAAACAGAGGCTAATTTCTTGGCTTTTAACGCAATTAAAAAAATTACGAAACATTTCTTTCTTGAATAGCGTTCTGTAGCTTGAAGGATTTTGGGGGTGGTGCCACATGTTTGAGATTGTTATTGTGCTTCAAAGGGCTGGCAGGGCTTCTTGAAATCAGATGATGAACACAGAGATACTCTGTATATTAAAAGCATTGTGCAATTTTTTATTTTATTTAATAAAAATTCCAGTTTCACATTAAGGATGGAGTCACATAATTATCTAATTATCTAATTAGTCTGATCATTTCTAGTGAGGTAAGGGAGAGTGCAAGTCAAATCTTCAAGAATTCTGGGAAATCAGCCGGATAAACAGAAACCCTGGGCCAGCATGAAACTCGACGCCCTGGATGAAGTGGGAAAGGCATTTAGAAAAGGCCACCAGGCTCTGGGGATATGTTAATAGAAATAGTACCCCTGTATACACGTAAAGAGGGGAGGCATAGGCAGCCCCACAGCGGGGTTGTGGAGAAATGGGGAGTTTATCCTGAGGTAGGAGAGGGGTGAAAGCATTAGTGAAGCATGGGCTTGTGAAGGGGCTGTTGGGGGCATTGAAATGCCCTTTACAATGCCCTCTGCGTGGCCCTGAAAAGATGCACTAGACCTTTCCCGTCTTAGAGCAATTTCCACATGACACCACTACCCCTCCATCCCCAGATGCAATATGTTTAACTTAATCACAGGAAATTGACATTTTTATTGTAAAGAGTAGTCATACATTGCATGACTGGTTCAAAATGGGAATTGCATATTGGTTCAAAGTGGTTAAATATTGACAACCCTCTATCTTAGTATATTACTGTGGCAGTCTATATGTTTATCTATATGAGTGTGGAGCAAATTATGAAAGGATACAAGGTGAACGTGTGGCAGAGAGGAGAAGGAAAGGGGAAGGCAAGGAACAACAACAACAAAATGGAGACTATACCGGGTGGCGCCTGTGGCTCAGCGAGTAGGGCGCCGGCCCCGGCAAAACTGCAACAAAAAATAGCCGGGCACTGTGGTGGGCGCCTGTAGTCCCAGCTACTCAGGAGGCTGAGGCAAGAGAATCACCTACGCCCAGGAGGTGGAGGTTGCTGTGAGCTGTGATGTCACAGTACTCTATGGAGGGCAACAAAGTGAGACTCTATCTCTAAAAAAAAAAAAAAAAATGAAGACTATACCAAGAAAGAAATATGTATGTGTGTGTATATACTATATATTTAGAGAGAGGAAGAAAGAAAAAGAAACCCAACGTGTATAACATGGTCCTATTATGAAAAATTGTTTGCACACATATATATAAATACACTGTCAAACAATGCTCCAGAGTTGGGGTGTGACCATCACAATAAGCACCTGCCATAACACTTGGCTTTTTTTTTTTTTTGTGGTTTTTGGCCGGGGCTGGGTTTGAACCCACCACCTCCGGCATATGGGACCGGCGCCCTACTCCTTGAGCCACAGGCGCCGCCCCCACTTGGCTATTTTTTAGAAATGGGGTCTTGCTCTTGCTCAGGCTGGTTTCGAACATGTGGGCTCAGGCAATCCACCTGCCTCAGCCTCCCAGAGTGCTAGGATTACAGGCGTGAGCCACCATGCCCACCAGGACGGTGCCTTTTCATACTTTTGTGCCTTGTTCCTGAGGTTCTTCCACGGAACGAACCCTGGACAGTCATTTCCGACATTTTCCCTCTTGCAGGAGATGCTAAAAAGGAGAGCCAGGACATTGTTCCTCCTCCCAGTCCTCACCTTCCTGGTCAGCTAAATCCCTGTGTCCTAAACTTCAAGAGTTAATAGGGTCTTTTTGTTCAGGGCTACCCTACCTAAGCCTAGGATTGGAAACTGTAACTGTGCCAGACTCGGAAACTGTGGAAACAGAAAAGTATAAGTCCCATGCTTTATTTATATTTTATCTTATTTATATTTTATTTATTTTATTATTATTTTTTTTGAGATAGTCTTACTCTGTTACCCTGGCTGGAATGTTTTGGTTTTTATAGCTCACAACAAGCTCAAATTCTTGGGCTCAAAAGTAGGTGGGACTACATGCACCTGCCATGACACCCACTTTTTCTATTTCTAGTAGCGATGGAATCCCACTCTTGCTCAGGCTGATCTTGAACGTGAGCTCAGGTGATCCACTTGCCTTGGTCCTGCAGAGTGTTAGGAATACAGGCATGAGCCACTGTGCCCAGCACAAGTCCCATATTTTAAAATTCTGCCTTGGGGGCGCCACGTGTGGCTCAGTGGGTAGGGCACCCCCAAGGCAGAATTTTAAAACATGGGACTTGTGCTGAGGGACATATACCGAGGATGGCGGGTTCAAACCCGGCCCCAGCCAAACTGCAACAAAAAAACAGACAGGCGTTGTGGCAGGCGCCTGTAGTCCCAGCTTCTCGGGAGGCTGAGGCAAGAGAATTGCCTGAGCCCAAGAGTTGAAGGTTGCTGTTAGCTGTGTGATGCCACAGCACTCTACTGAGGGCAATAAAGTGAGACTCTGTCTCTATGAAAAAAAAAAAATTAAAATTCTGCCTTGGCTAGAGATCACTGTTGAAGGCAGAGGCTATAAGCCTCTGTTAGAATTTGAATTAAGAACCTTAAAAATATGTGAGATTATTGACAGTTGCTATGAAAAGACAAAGCCCTGGGCGACACCTGTGGCTCAGTGGGTAGGGCACCGGCCCCATATACTGAGGGCGGAGGGTTCAAACCTGGCCCCGGACAAACTGCAACAAAAAAATAGCCAGGCATTGTAGCAAGGTGCCTATGGTCCCAACTACTCGGGAGGCTGAAGCAAGAGTATCGCCTAAGCCCAAGAGCTGGAGGTTGCTGTGAGCTGTGACGCCACAGCACTCTACCGAGGGCAATAAAGTGAGACTCTGTCTCTACAAAAAAAAGAAAGAAAAGACAAAGCCCTGAACCAGCCATTATACTTTTTATTTTATTATTTTTTTTGAGACAGAGTCTCACTATGTTGCCCTTGGTAGAGTGCCATTGCATCATAGCTCACAGCAACCTCAAACTCTTGGGCTTAAATGATTCTCTTGCCTCAACCTCCCAAGTAGCTGGGAGGTGTCTGCCACACACCCGTCTATTTTTGTTGTTGTTGTTGTTACAGTTGTCATTGTTGTTTAACTGGCCCGGGCTGGGTTCGAACCTGCCACCCTTGGTGTATGTGGCTGGCAGCATAACCACTGTGGTACGGACACTGAGCCCAGCTATTATACTTTTTAAATAAATGGGTAAGACAAACATTAGTATTTGCATGCCAGTTATCATAAAATCCAGACTAAATCTGTACTTATTTCATATGTTATCGCAGCTGAGTTTCAGTCTAAGTCCACTTACTAAAAAGGGAAAAGCACTTGCCTATAATTCTGAAAGTTCCAGGGAGGGTGTGACTGACCTGTATCCCAGAGATCAAACATGTAGGAATAAATGTAGCAGGGTGTCTCGGCCTCAGCACTGTGGGCATTTGGGGTCAGATCCGTCTTTGTTGTGGGGGGCTGTCCTGTGAACTGTGGGCTTTCGCAGTGCCCCGCCCCCACCCATTAGATGCAGTAGCACTCCTGCCACAAGTTGTGGCAACCAGAAATTTGCCTCCAGATGTTGCCAAAAGTCCCCTGTGGGATGGAGGAGAGAACAAAACCGCCTCTCATAGAGACTGACTGGATTTGTTAGCTTCCTTTGTTAAAATGTTTATTGTAGAGCAGTGCCTGTGGCTCAGTGACTAGGGCGCTGGCCCCATATACTGAGGGTGGCAGGTTCAAACCCGGCCCCAGCCAAACTGTAACAAAAAAATAGCCGGGCTAGGTGGCACCAGTGGCTCAGGGAGTAGGGCACTGGCCCCATATACCGAGGGTGGCGGGTTCAAACCTGGCCCTGGCCAAACTGCAACAAAAAAATAGCCGTGCATTGTGGCAGGTGCCTGTAGTCCCAGCTACTCGGGAGGCTGAGGCAAGAGAATCGCTTAAGCCCAGGAGTTGGAGGTTGCTGTGAGCAGTGTGACACCACAGCACTCTACCAAGGGTGATAAAGTGAAACTCTGTCTCTACAAACAAACAAAAAATGTTTATTGTAGAATGGTTTATTTAAAGTTATAAATTATGTTTGTCATAGTGGTTGATTTTATCCAACAACCTTTTTTTTTTTTTTTTTGTAGAGATAGAGTCTCACTTTATGGCCCTTGGTAGAGTGCCGTGGCATCATACAGCTCACAGCAACCTCCAACTCCTGGGCTTAAGCGATTCTCTTGCCTCAGCCTCCCGAGCAGCTGGAACTACAGGCGCCTGCCACAATGCCCGGCTATTGTTCGGTTGCAGTTCAGCCGGGGCCGGGTTTGAACCCGCCACCCTCGGTATATGGGGCCAGCGCCTTACCGACTGAGCCACAGGTGCCGCCCAACCTTTTTTTTTTTTTTTTAAGACAGAGTCTCAAGCTGTTACCCTGGATAGAGTGCTGTAGTATCACAGCTTACAGCAATCTCCAACTCTTGGGCTCAAGTGATTTTCTTGCTTCGGTTTTTTTTTTCTTCTATTTTTAGTAGAGATGGGGTCTTGCTTTTGCTCAGGCTGGTCTCTAACTCGTGAGCTCAATCTACCTTTCTCAGCCTCCCAGAGCGCTAGGATTACAGCCGGATTACAGCCGTGAGCCACTGCACCAAACCTACCCATCAACTTTTTAATAATTAACTTACTATCTATGACTTGACTATTTTGTAACTTAACTAGCCGATAAATGGCTAACCTTCCTTGTTAGCATCAAGACTTGTGGTCTTAACTTTTTTCTAAGTGTGTTTCTGATGTCAAAAGACAAAACTCAATAAATTTGAGCTTGGGTTTTACTAGCAATTCATGAATCAGGCAGCACACAATCTACAAAATACAGGTGCTCTGTTGGGCACAATAGGACAGTTGGTTTTTCTAAGGTAGATTGAGCAGGAACAAGGGATTAGAATAATACAAGAAGTCGACTGGTTAACATCAGGTTACCTTTCTTATAAGGGTTAAAGCAGAGAGAACACTTCCTTATAATGCCAGATCAGGTGGACTGGGCTGTTTCAGACTGTATGCTATGAATCTCCTGTCTTTAAGAAAAAAAATGGTCTAGGGATTTTCCTACTCTCTTAACATTTCAGTTTAATTACATGGCACTGAGCACGAGTGATTCCATTTTGGTTTGCTCTAGTTAGGGCTTAGAGCAGCTCAGTCCAAATCAGAGCAACTGGGGCTCCTATGAAAGACCTGCTCCCATAAATTTTAACCCCGATAAATCTTATAACTCTAATTATTAAAAAAGAAAAAAATAGAAATGATAGTTTTTCTCCATTGACAGGGAGAGAGGATGTTCCTAACCCACAAGACTCCAGCTGGATTCCTTGGGACTAGAAAAGAGTAGCTAAATATTCTGGCATCACCTCACATTAAGAAGCCTGGCCCCTGGGTGGGGGTGGCTAGACCAAGCCAGCCAGGGGCCCCAGCTCTAAGCTTTAGCAGCTTCTCCTGGAGGGAATGATGTCCATTTTCCAGTGGGCCCTATGGACTGCAGCACTGTGCCCCTCCCATGTTTCTGAAGTCCCTGCATATACCACATATAATCCCAGGAGCAACCTCAATCTGTGGGGAGAGGAGTGGGTATATAGGAACCTCATTCCTCATAGTTCTGAGCAAAGCTCCCATAGGAGCCCCAGTGGCTCACAATAATCACTTGCTCCCTTAATACACTGGTGTTTTTCCTTTCCCATCTCTGCTGTTTCTCCCTTCAGATCAGTTTGGGGATAAGCTGTTCTCAGTCTTCTCCTTGAGGCTACTGCAGCAGCATTCCAAGCAATGGCCTTGGCCCCCAGGGTCAGTTCAGGCATAAAATGTGGTCCATCTGCATTCTTTCCCTACCCAAGAATGGCATGCACTTATGCCCTCTCGGTGCTGGGGTGAATAAGCAAGACATTCACCAGGCCCCTACCAGGCCCCAAACTTCTGAGAAGACAGTTTGAAAAGTACTCCATTTAGAATTTCGTAAAAAGATTCAGGGTCATACAGCCTTTTATAAAACTGGCTAGCAAAACTGGCACACTTTAAAAAAATAAGGCCAAAAAGCTTACTGTGTATACATCCATATGATGATACACGTCAGATCCTTTAATTGCCATTAGTAGACAGTGTAATAGGAGGATTCAGAAAGAACAGAGCCTGGGTCTGAGCAACAAAACCATCTGAGATCTCTGTCTTTAAATAGACAAAACCACCACTCAACAAATTACTTTTCTCTTCAATATATAAATGACATTTAAAACATTTATTTTGGATTACCCATAGCCATAGCTAGTCTGCTTATCAACATACTCAATGTGTAGGTATTTAGACACATTCCTTACCCCGGAACCCTTGGCACAAACCAGTAGAGTGGGTTCCCCATCCTAATATTTTTCAGGGTGATATACGCGTGTGTGTGTGTGTGTGTGTGTGTGTGTGTGTTAGGAAGGTGTATGTGGAAGGTGGGCACAAAAGCCAGGCATCCGGTTCCTGGGCGGGGGATCCAATCTGTCCTACCTCAGTGATGGCTTTATAAATACCCCAGGGCCACAGTGGGACAGGAGCACAACAAGGACTTTTCTTCTGGTGAGCAATTTTGACACTAAGCGCAGGAGGGGCTCAGAACACAGGCTTCAGTCAGGCCCTCTGTACCTCCAATTCCCTCTTAAAGACAGAAAGATGTGACAAAAAGGCACAGGGGCCAGCTCTTAATTGGAGCTAACCCCTGTCCTGTTTCACATGGAATGGAGGAAGTTCCACTACTTACTCTCCCTATGAGTTCCCTATGTCTTCACCTGGATGTCAAGGAACAAGCAAAATTAAGAGGAAGAGACAGTTGAGTCCACCAAAGTCCAAGAGCAAAAGAAACGTGGAGAGGAAAACTAGAAGATGCTGAACTCTAGGCCGGGTCATAACTACTACTTGGGAATTTAATACAAATACCACCAAAAAAAACCCATCTGAAATAAATGTAGGAATGAGAGCTTATTAAATTCAAGGAATATCTCACAGCCAGCTTTCTGGACATAGAAGAGCAGGCCTGGTCAGACAGGAAAGGGTGGCGGGGACAAACAGCAAAGCGGGGGCGCCTTCCCTGCAGTGGGAAAGGCCAAGAAATGGGACTTCTCAGAACACACAGGAGTGAGGTGTCTCGAGCTAATAAGAATTAAACCAAACTAATTAGAAACGAATCCTACTCTCATAAGCCATCTCCCTCTGTGCTAGCTTGCTTATCCTCTCTGGAAGGAAAAACAAATCCTTTTCCTAACTTTCATGGTTTGAATGAACTAAGATCTCTTCTAGCAATCCTTATTCCAGAATAATGGAATTCTTTCTAATCTTGCAGATCCCCATTAAAAGCAGTGAGATAGCAGGGGCTTTAAAAACTCTTTTCTTTTAATAACCCCGTAGGGCCTCTATTTTAAATTTCTTTAGCATTTCACCACCAGCTGAAATTTTAAATATCTAGTTATTGGTTCCCCACCACCAACCAGCCAACACACACACGCGCGCGCACACATTCAAACTCCACTGCTCACTGCTCTGTCTCCTGCGCCCTGTCTGGTAACCAGTACATGCTTAACATTTCTTAAATTCATCTGCTTTACCAATCACACCAAACTCAGTACTGCTTGTAAATTGTGCTTTAATGTCTGCAATCAGATATGACGCAGTGAGATACAAGTATAAACTTTCATTGTGCATCCAGAAAATAAAAGGCATATTTATACAGATTTAGCCCAACAGCTTATTCCCTTATAAAGAAAAAATGGAATTTAATTAAAGCTAGTTTATCTTCAGTGTAAAAACTTGGAGGTATAAACAAACTCAAGGTATTATATACAGTAAATTAATGTACATTTCCAAACTTGCACATTACAGCATTTTAAACAAATTAAATGGTCTCATTTTAGCTTTTACTAATTAAGCATAAGATCCACATCTCAATCTTGGATAAAAATTTCACAATATATAAACTCACTGAGAATTCTGTACACAAATACAAGTTATAGAAATCTGATTTCAAATATAAATACAAAAACTGTCATGACCTTACCATGTTACAACAGCTTACTTATTTTTCTATTTAAAAAAAATCATAGAAAAATATTTCACTGCACATTCAACTGCTATGACAAGGGCCATGACCTTGTGCCTTTAAACCATACTTGTGAGTATAAAGCATCACACCAGGCATTTTTGGAATGAAAATTACTAAGACTGAAGAGGCTACCATATAAATAGGTTATAATATAGTAAAAATATTTAGCTCCATAGTGTACTTGGGAGACAATGGGGCAGAAAAGTGAGTGGAGGTTAGTGCTAACTTAAAAAGGGCCATCGAAGGTACGTGAAGGTAGCTAAGGAACTAGTTAGTGTACTTCAAAAGATCCCTACCGCAAGCCTAACACTGACCTTGCTGTAACTCTTAAGGCAATGAAGACTGAACATGTGTTTGGCCCCACATGCATGAATCCTGCCCTCCCCTCGGCCTTTGTCATCCTAACAGACCACTCTGGCTCTCGAGTTAAAATGGAGTGGGGAGCACAGCAGAACAACCTAGCCTACATACAAAAGACGATTCAGTGCAAACCTAGAAACTCCTCTTCGTCAATAGTAATTTTTTTTTTTTTTTTTTTGTAGAGACAGAGTCTCACTGTACCACCCTCGGGTAGAGTGCCATAACGTCACAGCTCACTGCAACCTCTAACTCTTGGGCTTACATGATTCTCTTGCCTCAGCCTCCCGAGCAACTGGGACTACAGGCGCCCACCACAACGCCTGGCTATTTTTTTGTTGCAGTTTGGCTGGGGCCGAGTTTGAACCCATCACCCTCGGTATATAGGGCTGGCGCCCTACTCACTGAGCCACAGGCGCCGCCCGTCAATAGTAATTTCTTATTGCCATTGAGCAATTGAAAGTTTTGCTAAACAAACAATATTCAAACTGGACATCAAACTGTATGAAAGGCAAACATTCAATCTAAAACATTCTAACATGAGTGTCTTTCCCCTTTCCTTTGTGGGATTTGACAGGGTTCCACTGAGAATGAAAAAACTAATCCTTACAAAATATGCTTTCCTACATTTTAAAAAAGAAAAAAAATATATATATATATATTTCATTTAGACAGTAGATCCAAGAAGGTGACCAGGCATAGTCAAGTTTCTTCTATGGCTTTTTAAATCACTGAGGTATTTATTACATGATAATCACCACTTTTGATATTTATGTTTACCTACTTTCCTATGAAAACCACATTCAAAAGTGACCCCACCAGTCTATAAGGGTTACAGAACGCGAGGAAGCTGGCTGAGGGGCTGCAGAGAAGCACATCACCAAAAAAGGCAAAGCAATTCATTCTAAACAGTGAGAGATTCAGAGGGATGGAAGCTCCTCTGGTCAAAGAGATTCCCCCCAGTTTAACCATCTGGTTTAGCAGCAGGACACTAAGACCATGTGCCCCAAGGTGGCAGTGCGAGGGACAAGAGTGAGTGGTGCAGAGCAGGTGGAGGAAAGACCTGGAGCTATCAGCAGAGGAGAGAAGGTAAGGTGTTGGCTGGCCCACCGCCAGCATGAAAATCGACACAGCTTATGAAGGAGGGAGGATGAAGTGTCAAGATGAGTGACAGTGCTGGAATTTCCCAGTTTTTCTACAGGCAAGAGGACACAGAAAGGAAAAATGCTATGGTTTAAGTAAATGCCATGTATCTTAATACCTCTATTTGAATCATTCAATTTGCCATATAAATATCACATAAAGCTAAATTTGCTCCTAACTGAAGATTACAGAGAAACTTACTATTTCCAAAGACTGGATAAATTTATCTTGGCACAGAAAGGATCTGAAGATGCATCAAGTCCAAGAAAATCTTAGTGAAGCCCTTCCCATTTGTAAACCAGCCAGTGTGGGTTCTAATACTCAGGCATCAGAAAACCGCCACAGTCCTGCTGCTATGGGTCAAGTAATTTAATAACACTTTTAATTGCATAGTCTTTCAGAACCATAAAAAATAACAAGAAACAGCACTTTTCCTGAATGCCCAGATTTACCCCCAACAGAGCGCTGGGCTAATGACTGTCCTACAGCTACTAACTGTAGCGTGACTCCAATCCAGGGATCAGTTGTCCCAATCTCCCATACTCCTCTTTCACAATTACGACAGGTCACACGTCCCCTAGGTCCACAAACTCATCTTCTCGTTTGGCCAAGTCTTCTTCATCTCCCAAAGCTTTCCAGCCGCTGGTAGGTAAAACAGGCTTAGAGGAGTGTCGCTGCAGCAAAGCAAAAGGAAATGAAGAGGACAGGCGGGCAGAGTTCCTCGACAGGCAGGGGGCCTCTGCCTGGGGCACCTCCTGGCTGTGGTGTCTTTCCTCAATTTTCTCTTGTAAGCTCTGCACTTCTTCCATCATTTCCAAGAGTTTGCTCATAGTGGCCACTCTGCCACCACCTAGAATCTGGGCTTCTGGAATCCATCGCATGTAGCGCTGGGCCCACACTCTGATTTCTGGGCCCTCTATGTGGGGCAGCAACAAGCCGTGGTAATCAGTGGGCTTACTGTGCCAGCTGTCATAGAACTCTCGGAAGTTGTCTTGCAGGTCGTCAGAAGAATTAATAAGTTTGCTAATTCTCTTGCCCAGAAGGTTTTTAATTAAATGATCTGTTTCTTCCCTGAAAAATCCTCGTTTGGGAGATGACTTAGATTGGGTGAGTGGCAAAGAAAGCTGTCGTTGATGCTTTGAGAAAAAACACACATAAAAATCTCTGGTTAACATAAGATCCACAGTGAAAGTTGTTACCGTCCAGCATAATCCTGCTTTAACAAGTTTGGAGACATCAGAATGATGTGAATTACTCATTAAAATGAGTAATTGACAGAATGACTCATTAAAATGCTGCCAGGTAAAGACGACCATAGACGTGGCGTCAGAAACAAACGGGGAGACCAGGTGTGTGTGGCAACTGTGTATAGAGGCACACTGGGACACACAAGAGGGTAGCTGTCACATCATACGGATACCAAAGGACACAAGTACTTCTGAAGAGCCACTTAAGATAGGTGAATGATTTAGGGACATTTAGAACATGTCTATTCATCTTTTGAATAAAGCAAAATGTTTCCTCTTTGAGAACTTTAGGGCTGTTAATCACTATAAAATTGTTTTTTTTTTCTGAGATAGAGTCTTACTATGTCACCCTGGGTAAAATACTGTGGTGTCACAGCTCACAGCAACCTCAAAGGGAAACATTGGTGTATGTGTGGCTGGTGCTCTACTCACTGGGCTACAGGCATTGAGCCAATCACTACAAAATTCTCAACACCTGCAAGGAAGCAGGGCTAAACCACCTGAAGATCCTGAAATACTCAGCAGCACATCAAGCATCCAGTAGGAGTTTAAGCCTAAGGCATAAAGATTGTTTGGGGAAAGAAAACAGAGGGACGGCTTGGTACCTGTAGCTCAGCAGCTAGGGCACCAGCCACATACACTGGAGCTGGTGGGTTCAAATCCAGCCCGGGCCTGTCAAACAACAATGACAACCCAAAAATAGCTAGGCATTGTGGCAGGAGCCTCTAGTCCCAGCTACTTGGAAGGCTGAAGCAAGAGAATCGCTTAAGCCCAAGAGTTTGAGGTTGCTATGAGCTAAGACGCTACAGTACTCTAAAGAGGATGAAAAAGTTGAGACTGTCTCAAAAAAAAGAAAAGAAAATGGAGGGAGGCAGGTGGGAACAAAGGAATTTGAGGAACCAGCTTAGCTGGAACCTGCCCAGAATAGAAAGTTTGAGAGCATTTAGGTATTTTTCCTCCTTGGTAATTCTCTCTGAGGCCAAAACAGAGTGTTATTTTGGGTACACTGTGAAACGGTTGTGGAGATGGGTAAAGTGGTCAGAGGATCACAATGTTGCCCAGTGCTCAAAGAAGAAGGTGTAAAAAAAAAAAGTAGGTAGAAACTGTTTCTCTTCAAATCTTTTGCTCCTGAGATGTTGAAAGAATGAACAGATAAAAGATTTACTCTCGGGTGGCGCCTGTGGCTCGGTCGGTAAGGCGCCGGCCCCATATACCGAGGGTGGCGGGTTTAAACCGGCCCTGGCTGAACTGCAACCAAAAAATAGCTGGGCATTGTGGCGGGCGTCTGTAGTCCCAGCTGCTCGGGAGGCTGAGGCAAGAGAATCGCTTAAGCCCAGGAGTTGGAGGTTGCTGTGAGCTGTGTGATGCCATGGCACTCTACCAAGGGCCATAAAGTGAGACTCTGTCTCTACAAAAAAAAAAAAAAAAAAAGATTTACTCTCAGGCTAGCCCTATAACTCTCTAATATGTTTTCTGCAGTAGTTCTTCCTTCTAAAAAATTTTCCTATTATAAATGAAATATTTTCTTGTGGAATATGACATAACAATAAAATTTTAGAAAGGCAAAGCCATTCACAAGAGCACAACTCAGAGATGAGCAAGATTTCTGAGTGCCCACAGGAGAGATGAAGTCCAGGAGTCGGGGGGCCTCTCTTCACAATGGACAAAGTGTGTCAGGCAGAGCAGGTCACTGGAGAGGACAGACAAAGCCTGTCACTGAGTGCTTCGTGCCTACCAGGCTCTGTGCTCAGTGTCTTATGTACGTCGATGGCCCTAATCCTCAAAGTCATTATTACTGCCTCATTTAACAAATGGAGAAACTGAGGCACGGGGAATAAGTAATCTGCCAAAGACACCAGCTACCAAATGCCAAGGCTGTTTTCAAAGACAGTGTGGCTCCAGAGCCTGGGCTTTTCACTGAACTGTACTTGGTCTTGGAAGCCCCTTTCTCAAGCTCCTAAGTGAAAGGTACAGGCCAAGGCGGAGCAGCACAGGCTCAAGACCTGTGGCTGAAGCTGAGAGTGCACAGCTGAGTGGACTCCTGTCTCTGACGTGGCCATTCACGGAGCAGCCCTGCATGTTCGCTGGTAAGCTGCAGCTCCCTTAGGGCCTCTACAGCACTTCCTCAAGGCCACCAGTCCATTCAGCTCAGTGACCCAAACCCTTCAAAGCTCCCTGTTGCCCCAGTGCAGCTCTGCTCTAGTGCAACTGAAATCCTCCACCTGCCAGCTATAACCTCTCCGAGCAGCCTGCTCCTGGGGTCCAGCCTGCCCGCTCCTATCTACCAGGAACTGGGACAATTAGGAAAACTGAGTCTGAGGAAAGAAATGAAGTCCATTCTTAGAAAGGAAAGGCTTCATTTTCTCTCTTGTAAAATAAGAAGTGGGCCTTGCTGTCTCTGAGATCCCTTGTCATCTGGCATGGGGCAGTTCTGTGACCCTGATTGGCTCCCCTGAGATTGTGTGCGCAACCACCAGGGGGCACAACACACTGAAGAAAAGCTGGTCTCTGGCCAAGTCGCTCAGGGCTCAGGGCAGTGCTGGTCAAATCGGTGGCAGAATCGGCTGAACCAGAAAGAGGAAATGCACCTCCGGACCTGAGCAGAGTGCTGAGCATTCAGCAGCTAACACTGTGTCTGACCTCTGGCTTTGGCTCACCGCTAACACTGTGTCTGACCTCTGGCTTTGGCTCACCGAGGTCCCCAATCCCCTTTAGAATGCAATCTACTCCCACACCCGAACTAGCCAGGCTCCTGCAGCCCCCAGACCAGGTGGGATCGGGAAGGCAGTAGAGAGAGCAGGACACACCCTGACTTGCCCTTACTATCACTGCTCTCCATTTTGTGGGGTTCATTGGGGAGAAATTCTGGACCTGGAGACAAAGCTAGGAGATACTGTTTAAATAAAATTACCAAGAACTTTGGGGTTTAGCAATTAGTAAAATCAAGAACAACTATCTGAAAAATAAATCCTTAACATTTGTGGTCCGTAGCATGGGTTAGCAAAGTGGCAGCCTTTGGCTAAATCTGGCCCAGTACTGAATTTTCATGAATACTGGAACACACACCCATGCCCACCTATTTACCTATTGTCTAGGGCCACTTTTGCACTACAACAGCAGAATGGGAAGGTTGCCAGAAACTGATGGCCCTTGATAGAAAAGTTTCCCACCCCCTGGTATATAAGGTACAGCCCATGAAGAAAAGTCTCACTATTAGTACACAAATGGGTATCTGCTGAGTATGATCAATGTTCCTTTCACTCCACTAACCACACACACGGGGGTAAGAGACAGGATCCCATACGCCCAACTACAGCAGCAGCACCTTCGTGACATTCGCAAATGGCCATGTCTCATTAGGGCAAAGGATGATTTGCTAAATGCAAAGGATTGATTCAAAAGGGCACTGACAAATTGCCTAACAACAGAGCTCAAGGCTGCAGGCTGTCTCAGCGGGTGAAACACACGCTGGCAGACAAACACCCTACATCACATTTATCCTCACTCACACGGGTCCTGCAGCAGACATAGGGGTTAGACATTTTGTGCATCTTACTTTGAAACGTGTTCCTTTCCGTTGGCCTTTGTCCAGTTTTGGCTTTTCCACATAGAGAGGGTTTTTGAGTAACATCTGGGCTTTGGGTTCAAACTGTACAGACCAGTCCCAAACGGTGAGCAGACTCAAAGGCTTGCTTTGTGTGTCCTGGCTTTCCCTACCCTGCCAAAACAAGCACAGGTCGCCATGGCATCCAGGAGAGCAGAGGAGGGCAGACACAGAATTCTGAGAACAAACATGGGGAAGGGTACTCCTGCTCTGTCCAGACAATGAATACTCACGGG
Source organism: Nycticebus coucang (assembly GCF_027406575.1). Classification (NCBI taxonomy): domain Eukaryota; kingdom Metazoa; phylum Chordata; class Mammalia; order Primates; family Lorisidae; genus Nycticebus; species Nycticebus coucang. Next base: position 169,746,259 of record NC_069780.1, on the reverse strand, counting down.
CATTTCATTCTCAGAGGCTGAGGCTAGCAGTGGTTATTCACTCAAAGCTTGCAGATGGGAAGAGGGTAAGAAGGATGCCAGCCACTGCGATGGGCACTTTTATCCCTCATTAGCTAACTACTATTTTTCCAATTTTATATTTGAGGAAACTGAGACTCAGAAAACTGAAGTGAACTGCCCACAAAGCTGGGCTCTGAAACCAGACCTGTCTGACTCAGAGGCCCAGGTTCTGCTGTTCCCACCCTGCTATGGAATTTGGTAAGCTCCTAGCTCAAGCAAGCCCCAGGCCAACAGAAGGCTGGTCAGCAGCACTGAGATTAGCTGAGAATGTGACACCCTTGGGGCATAACCTCAAGAGGGTCTAAAGGAGTTTAAGCTGGAGAGTAAAAGCCCAGCTTCCCTTTACAGAGCAACTCCAGTCATCAGGCCAATGGAAGAGATGGCCTTTGGTCTGTTTTACAAAGGACAGCTTTTAATTTTGCTTAATCCCCCAGCTCCAACATCACTTCCAGCTCCAATATTTACCATGACCAAGGGTCAGCTACTCATTCATCCTTTCCTCAGCTTCCTCAGGGATAATAATGACATGAGGATCAAATACTAACACCCAGAGAGCACTTACAACAATGCCTGGCACATAGTCAGTGGTAAACAATATCATTTTTAGCATCAATTGTTATTGCACTCTACTTGTGGGACAGAGCTTCTTTAATACACAGGTTCTTAAGAGGGACTCTTACCACATTAGTATCTTTTTGATGAGGTGAATTAAAGAAGAAGGTGCTAAAAATTGGTATGTACAAGCTATCTGACAAAACAGTCAGGTAAGTCTCTGTGAATTCAAACGCTGGGGGATGCTGGTGCACCAGCTGCCAGACACAATCTAGGAAAAGCAGGAACACAGGAACCTATGTGAAAACAAGATACACGTTACTTAGCAGGCACAGAACCCAAGGCATGCTGTCCTGAGCTCAAGGGGTAACAGTCTCAATAGCTGTGGCATAACCACTTCTGAACACTATGTTCTCGGGGAAACACAGTATATATCCATCCCATTCCATGTGTTAATATGCTCAATTGAAATCACATACTTAGGGATTAATGTCAGCATTTGGCAAAACCTTTCAAAGATGAAATATGGATTAGCATTAACAGAGGAGCATTTGCAATAAATTTTGATAATACAGAACACTAACTTAGAACCCGATTAAGCTAAATGTTATCTCCCCCCACTCCCTAAGAATTCTAGTCTTCTCATTAATAATGCTGTATTATAAAAATTGTACTCAGTATGATTAATTTTGTCAATAAATTATGAGGGAAAAAAGTTCCATCTCCCTGCTTGCCCACACAACTATGGTCATAAATTTGTTCTGGAGACCGAAATGAAATGAGAAGCCTCCCTGTACCTCCACAGTGAGTCCCCCAGGGTCGGGAGGGAAGGCAGAGCAGTAAAAATGTATCTTTTAAAATACACAAATGTAAATGAGTGTATTTTAAAAGTCTCCATGAGTCTCCTTTATTAGCTACCCAGAAGTGAGCTCTTGATTAGTGAAGAGAGTAATTTCTAGGGTGCATAATCATTTACAAAGTGCTTATCCTTCTTGATTCACCAGTGATCCTGCCAGGTAGGTCAGAGAAGCTGTTATAGTCTTTCCCTTACAAAGGAGGAAACAGAAAACTAGACATCATCAGAGGCTGGCCCGAAAGTCTTGCCCACAGCTCATAAGAGAAAGGTGAATGAGAATCCAGCTGTTTGCTGTTGTTGTTTTTTTTTTTTTTTTTGCCACAGTTTCACTCTCTTGCACAGGCTATGCCATGACATCAGCCTAGCTCATGGCAACCTCAAATTCCTATATTCAGGCTTGGCGCCCCTAACTCAGTGGTTAGGGCGCTGGCCACATGCACCAGGGCTGGTAGGTTTGAACCTGGCCTGGGCCTGCTACACAACAATGACAATATCAACAAAAAAAGTAGCCGGGAGTTGTGGCGAGTTCCTGTAGTCCCAGCTACTTGGGAGGCTGAGGCAAGAGAATTGCTTAAGCCCAAGAGTTTGAAGTTGCTGTGAGCTGTGATGCGACAGCACTCTACTGAGGGTGACACAGTGAGACTGTGTCCCCCCCAAAATTTTTTTTTCCCAATGTTCAAGGAATCCTCCTGCCTCAGCCTCTGGAGTAGCGGAGATTACGTGCCTGCCACAACACCTGGCTAATTTTTCTATTTTTAGTAGATGGGATCTTGCTCTTGCTCAAGCTGGTCTTGATCTCCTGAGCTCACCCTTGAGCCTTGGCCTCCCAAAGTGCTAGGATTATAGGTGTGAGCCACCACAAATGGCTAGGAATCTACCTCTTGAATTAACATCCACACTGCTGCAGTTATATTACAAATTACCTAGCTAGTTTTCCTTCAAAACTCCAATATGTTGATAATGACATGCTAATAAACATTCATATAGCAACTTTATATCAGACCTCATTTTATGTGCAATATCATTAAATAGAGTGGAAAATATTTAGACCTTGTTGTCAGTATGGGAAATGAGCTTGGACTCTCTTCCCATTACACCTGGTGACTCTATCAGTCTCCTTTTTCTCAAAATAAACACACTCCTCTCCAGAAAGTGTTAGCTCTGCATACCATGTTGTGTGACTCCCATCAACCTTTCAAATTAGTTCCTTCCAAGACTGAAAGATGGTGATTTCTATCCAGCTCAATGGGACACAGATGAGTATAGCTCAGGCCTGAGAGAAGCTACCTGGCTGAGAGAGAGAAGCCTGGGTTACCCCAGGAACCTGCCATGCCCCTAAGGGCAAGAGCCAAGGCTCTCACTGCTGCAACTTGCTGTGTAAGTTGTTCTGAACCACAGACAGACGTGAAGATTATCTAGAGCCACTGGTTCTTAACCATCCTAATGCCGCGACCCTTTAATACAGTTCCTGTGGGTTACTACCCACAGGTTGAGAACTGCTGATCTAGAGAAAGAAAAATCATGAGTCACTCTACTAGCATATGTCAACTCTGCAGTTGATTTGATTAAAGAACGTTTGTTTTCATTTGTTCTTCCACCAATCATCAGTAAGGCAGCCAAGGAGTTTAGATAGCTGCTGCCTAGACAAGCACACCACAATGTGGGGGGCTCATTTTCTGTAGGTGCTAGCTTTCCTGTGCCTGAATTCAGAGGCTAAGACCTGAAGTGATTCACCCAGGAAGAAGCAGCAGAGGCTGGGGGCACAGAGCTGCATATGTTACTGGCAAGGACTCGGTGAGGATGGCTTTAATATAACCCTACGCTCTATTTTGAAAAGGTTGATGTGAAGGAAAATTTATTTCATGTTATCATATACACATTGAGTATCCCTAATCCAAAAATCCAAAATCTGAAACTTCTGACAGCTGACATAACACTCAAAGGAAATTCTGGAATCAAAAAAATCCAAAATCCAAAATACTACTGGTCTGAAGCATTTTGGATAAGGGACACTCAGTCTATATTTTCTGTAAGACACCTGCATCCTCAAGATCCTTTTATTGCGGGCGGCGCCTGTGGCTCAGCGGGTAGGGCGCCGGTCCCATATGCCAGAGGTGGCGGGTTCAAACCCAGCCCCGGCCAAAAAAAAGATCCTTTTATTGCAAAGACTTTGTAGAAACTGTAGGAGTCTGAGTTACTTTATATTTAAGTTTTGCAAATCACTATTACTTCCATCATGACACACACACGCACTCACGCACATACCCTGTACACAGTTTAGAGGAGAAGACTCTGAACACACTTGTTAATATCCTTTTCCTCCAGGAAGAGTTTCATTATTATTTTGTCTAAAGGATCCAAAGTCATCACACAATAAACTGACCCTGGTTTTCCTAACAAACCTGCACTGCGTGTACTTTGCAAGCAGCAGCACTCCATCTGAAGGCGTGTAGCTGAGTAAACCAGAGGCTGAGTAGCTCTCCCTGTGATGGAAGTCCGGCTGCAGGAACTCACCTCTTCTTTGTCACTCTGGCGGAGGTGGTTGCAGCGATCCAAGAAACAGTGACCACCCATGACCCACTCCTTCTGGACAAGGCTCTGGAAACCAATCCTGGTTCTGTAGTGGGGGTCCATCATCACTTGCACCAGAGAGGAAATGAGGCAGCAGAGGTCAGATGCATTCTCCTCTAGGAGGGGCCAGCAGCAGAGCAAAGAGGAAGGAGGGCATAATGTGTTAAAAAGCTGCAGAGTGCTCTCATTTGCATAGTTAAAGAAGTAGCATTCACAGTACTGAGGTCTGCTGTTAAAGGTCACACTCTTAATTCTCCAAAGGCAAGAGTCAACAAAAAACAGGGCAATATTTTCAAAATGAAAGACAAATTGCTTCTAGCCTGTCTAGTATAGGCTCCAACATACGCTGGTACTAAATACGGATTTGCTTACCAAATGAATAAACTTCGCACTACAAACCCACTTTTCAGCACATGCGTGTCTAGTGTGCCACACAGTGGGAGCTGAATCACTCACATGATGACCTGCTGGGCTCTGCAGACCAAGTCTAAAGCCCTTTCCTCCTGGGGCATAGAAGCCTCTGCCCTTGAACTTACTGTTTACAGCTTGGCTGCATCTCAGGCTTATCTCAGAGATCCTCTCCTCCACTCCTAAATCCTTACTAGCTCTGCTTTGGAGAAAGTTTAATATTTCTAGACTGTACTATAATGACTTATTATTGGCTCCAAGGAGCTTTCCTTTTACATTTAAAGGAGCAAAGAGGGGCCTGGTTCTCCTTGCCTAGCCTGGGGGCAAGCCTCAACTGTGGAAGACCTGGGTTTAAAAGAAATAGATTTTTTTTTTTTTTTTTTGAGACAGACTCTCAATCTGTTGCCCTAGTTAGAGTACGATGGCATCACAGCTCACAGCAACCTCAGACTCTTGGGCTTAAGCGATTCTCTTTCCTCAGCCTCCCAAGTAGCTGGGGCTACAGGCATCTGCCACACACCTGGCTATGTTTTGTTGTTGTTGCAGTTGTCATTGTTGTTTTAGCAGGCCCGGGCTGGGTTTGAACCCGCCAGCCCTGATGTGGCTGGCGCCCTACCCACTGAGCTATGGGTGCTGCCCAAAGGAACAGATTTTTAATTTTATCTTCTAGCTATCAGTTTTCAAAACAAGTTTCATTTGTAAGGGAATCTTCCTTCTTTTATCTGAAGGGTCTTGATAACATACCTATAGGTGATGAGAAGAGGGGCTAAAGGATGAGATTCGGAGGAGAAACAACTCAGTAATCCATCCAGGAGTGAGGGACACCACAGTTCCATCAGTCAAAGACTCAGATTTCACTGTATACAATCTGTGCTCAGGGTGGTTTGGCCCTGGTCACTCCCTCTCTGACCTCCAATGATCTCTATCCCTCCACCTTCCTACTAGTCACTCAGTACTTAGACAACGCTCTGTCATTGTTGATTAGTGTCATTTCAATAACACACTAAAGGCAACTCTCCCATTTGGCTGTAAACTTCTAGAAGGCACAAGAGAGCTGTGCACAAGGCAGGTATTCAAACAATGTATTCAAATCTAAGCATCAGCATCAGATGGGCAAAGCCAAAGGAAGACACACTTTCCACTCTGCCCTAGGACCTAAGGCCTGCCAGTTATGAAGAACATCAGAGAAATGAAAAAAGCTTAGGGGTACAAGGCATGAAACAATCTACTTAACATGTAGTGTGAGGTTATATGAACAGTAGGTGATTTTTTAACTCATATCTACCCAGGCACAGCAACAATCGTTTTTGTATGGTGGTTTACACTTGCTTTTGCACATTCTGAATGTGTCATGTACAGCAAGTTAAGCCTACCAAGGAAAAGGAAATCATGGCCCAAGTTTCTATGGTAACCGTAGAAAAGTTGGCAAACAAAAAGACATAAAAATAACAATCAAATCATCTATGAGTCTCTGTATGTAAAAAGGATTACCAAACAATTTCAACTTTAACCAAGCTGAGTTAACATAAAAGAAAATCCAATGCATTAAGAAATGTGAGCTTTGGCTCGGCGCCTGTAGCCCCATACACCAGAGCTGGTGGGTTCAAATCCAGCCAGGGCCTGCCAAACAACAATGACAATTATAACCAAAAAATATCTGGGCGTTATGGAGGGTGCCTATAGTCCCAGCTACTTGGGACGCTGAGGCAAGAGAATCACTTAAGCCCAGGAGTTTGAGGTTGCTGTGAGCTATGACGCTACAGCACGCTACCCAGGGCAACAGCTTGAGGCTCTGTCTAAAAAAAAAAAAAAAAAAAAGGTGAGCTTTGGTAAAGATACCAAACGATTCCTTCTTAGGCTGTGAATAGTTCTGCCAAGTTCCAAGTGAAAGAATTTTATTTTAAACTGCAATGCTGAAATCTAAACCAAAGGAGTCCAAGGATAGAGAGAGAGGAATGGAAAAGATTTTTACACTAGCTTGCTCCATTTATAATATAATTTCACACACATAAAGCTACATATATAAAAACTGAATCTCAAGTGAAGAAAAACAGAAATAATCCTTTGTGCTTTAAATATGTTACCTAAAAGAAGAATGTTCATGTTTTGTGCTTCCACGCATTCTGTAATCTCTATTGCTTTTTTCAGGCAACGTCTAAATAGGAAAGAGACAAGAAAAAGGGGCGTTAGTTCTTGAGCTTGGTAACATAAACAAGTAGTTTAGAATTAGTCTGCATTAATCTTTAGTTTTTCCCTCTCATTTATTTTTTTATGCCAGAAAAGAAACTAATTACTATTTACACTATTCAGACAGTGGGAGATACTCATCTGCCTAAAAACTGAAAATTTTCAGAAGGGAAACCCACAATTGATGTTAAAATGCTCCTAGGTAATTTCTAAACTAGACATTCTCATTGAAAACTCACACCCAAGTCTGCTGGAGGGCCCTAGTAAGACAGATACCCACACCTGGAGAATGAGAGGCACGTACACAATGCTTTGCTCAAGGTGACCGGCTGGATGTCTCAGTGTGGCTAAAAAAACCTAATACGCTCAGAAATCCCTCTGTCTCCCTCTCTCTACACGTGTTATTCCCTTTGAGCCTACTGCCACCATGTGCAGCTTCTCCATGTCCCCATCTTATACCTTATGTCCTTCACACGTGCTACCCCTGCTTGCAGTGGTGCCCTCTCCTGTCCCCAGCAGCCCTCCCTCCCCACACCTGATACTTCATCTGGCTATGGATGTTCACCCTTCCTGGCGCCCCCACCCTGTGATGTTTTTTATTTACAATATTAACCACCGTTTGCCATTTTATATTCAAATTATGGAATACGTAGCAGGATATTCAAAGCAAAGTTAAGTGTCTGGAGGGCTGAGACTCCTTTCCACAGTACTCACAGCAAAACAAAGACAGCGTGTGTGCAAGCAGGAAGAAAGCCTTCCACCCCTTCCGCAAATGTAGCCTTAGGTAGGGCTATTCTTCCTCACCATCATTTGGTTTGGTACCTTACTTTGCCATATTTCATGGCAACATACAGGAGCCAGTCAATACATGTATATGAAGCAGGAAAGGCAATCTAACACTCTTCTCTGGGACTCTCAACCTAACCAAACCAATCATGACTAACTGACATTAACTATAATGTTTTAAAAAAAGAAAAACATTTAAATACGTAATAGATGTATAAGACACAATAAGACACAAAATTCAAAGAGGATTGAGTAAAGGGCCAGTATCTCTCCCATTCTCACCCCAGCTTCCTCCCTAGAGACCAGCACTATAGCCTCGATTATAATTCTGGGTTGCCAAGCCCTCTTCTGTAGTCTTTCAAAGCCTGTCTACACAGTGTATCTCCTTATAAGCAGGTAGCAGGTTTGTAAATTCCCATTAAATGTGCATAGAAGTAAAGAATAAATATAAAATCCTACTGAACCCTGAATAGAACATGTGATCTAAGAAAATTTAACGGTAAAATATCAAACCATTAAATTATATGGCAATTTGCTCTACTACTTTGAATTAGACAGTTATAAAATTCATGAGCAAAATAATGGCTTGAAATACCTGATTATGTCAAGCCAGGTACTGCTTTCCAACAGAGAAAACCATTTTATATCTGTGTCCCAAAATTCAGCACTGTTATCTGAAAAAAGGAAAAGGGAATTAAGATGTCAGGTCATCGTTTGCTCATGTGCCTGTCACAAAAATACCTATGTGACTCGGCTGTACTGTTTGGATTAACAGTTCCAGACTCAAACTGCAGAAGCCAGGCACAAGACTCCGTTTTTTTTTTTGTTGTTGTTGTTGTTTTTTTTTTTTTTGTAGAGACAGAGTCTCACTTTATGGCCCTCGGTAGAGTGCCGTGGCCTCACACAGCTCACAGCAACCTCCAACTCCTGGGCTTAAGCGATTCTCTTGCCTCAGCCTCCCGAGTAGCCGGGACTACAGGCGCCCGCCACAACACCTGGCTATTTTTTTTGGTTGCAGTTTGGCCGGGGCCGGGTTTGAACCCGTCACCCTCGGTATATGGGGCCGGCACCTTACCGACTGAGCCACAGGCGCCGCCCGTTGTTGTTGTTGTTTTTGAGTCAGACTCTCTTTGTCAACCTTGGGGAGGACTGCCATGACGTCATAGCTCACAGCAACCTCAAACTCTTGGGCTCAAGCAATTGTCTTGCCTCAGCCTCCCAAGTAACTGGGACTACAGGTGCCTGCCACTACACCTGGCTATTTTTTTAGAGACAGGGTCTTGCTCTTGCTCAGAATGGTCTCAAACCTGTGAGCTCAAGCAATCCACTCACCTTGGCCTCTCAGTGCTAGGATTAGAGACTGCATTTTAAGAAAAGGGCATTTCAGAACTTTAACTGAGGTTCAGTGCCCATAGCACAGTGGTTACAGCGCCAGCCACATACACTGAGGGTGTCAGGTTCGAGCCAAGCCCAGCCCAGGCCAGCAACAATGACAACTGCAAGAACAACAACAACAACAAATAGCTGGGCGTTGTGGCAGGCACCAGTAGTCTCAGCTAATTGGAAGGCTGAGGCACGAGAATCATTTGTGCCCAAGAGTTTGAAGTTGCTGTGAACTGTGATGCCACAGCACTCTACAAAGGGCAACGTAGTGAGACTGTCTCAAAAAAAAAAAAGAACTTCAACTGAAATGGTTTTTTAACTACAGAACCCCCTAGAAGAGTATAGTAGTCGATGAGATATCTTCATTGCTGAAGTAAGAAGTGCTTACAACATGTGTGCAAAGCCATGGTTCCCTATAATTCAACAAAGAGAGTGCCTTAGGCAGGAATAGTTGATATCCAGGCTGCTATTCCTAGAAGTTCAAGTCAGAAAGTTACCTGTGAGTGTGACAAATCTCATAGAGTGAAGACTCATTCAGGAGTGGAGAGAATCAATAAGTGACTGAGTACGATTGGGCCTGAGTCAAGTTCTAGATTGTTAAGGGTAGGTAGCCTAGGCAAAGAAATAGGAATAGCTGGGATGGGCACATTTCATTTTCTAGTTTGTATATTTCTGATTAATTGAAGTTTTTTATATTGTTAGAAACTGAATATGTCAGCTCAGCGCCTGTAGCTCAGTGGCTAGGGCATCAGCCACATACATGGGAGCCGACAGGTTTGAACCCAGCCCAGGCTTGCCAAACAACAATGACAACTACAACAAAAAAATAGCCGGGTGTTGTATGGGCGCCTGTAGTCCCAGATACCTGGGAGGCTGAGGCAAGAGAATCTCTTAAGCCCAAAAGTTGGAGGTTGCTGTGAGCTATGACACCACAGAACTCTACCAATGGTGACATAGTGAGACTCTGTCTCAAAAAATAAAATTAAATTAAATTAAATTTTAAAAAATAAAAATAAACTGAATATTTCTAATCAGGAAAAAAACAATTAAGGTGTTTCCACTTTGGGAAAAAAAGTCCACTAAAGAAAACACACAGATCATTCACTTTATAAATCACCATAAGTGAGTAAATACAGGTTCAAAAACTTTTAGAGCAGCAGTTCTCAACCTGTGGACAGTGGTTCTCAACCTTCCTAATGCCTCCTAATGCTGCAACCCTTTAATACAGTTCCTCATGTTGTGGTGACCCCCCAACCATAAAATTATTTTCATTGCTACTTCATAACTATAATTTTGCTACTGTTATGAATTATAATGTAAATATCTGATATGCAGGATGTATTTTCATTGTTACAAAGGGGTCCAAACCCACACATTGAGAACCATTGCCTTTGGGGGCCAAACAACCTTTTCTTTTTTTTTTTTTTTGTTTTGTTTTGTTTTTTTTGTAGAGACAGAGTCTCACTTTATGGCCCTCGGTAGAGTGCCGTGGCCTCACACAGCTCACAGCAACCTCCAACTCCTGGGCCCAAGCAATTCTCTTGCCTCAGCCTCCCGAGTAGCTGGGACTACAGGCACCCGCCACAATGCCCGGCTATTTTTTTTTTTTTTTTGGTTGCAATTTGGCCGGGGCCGGGTTTGAACCCGCCACCCTCGGTATATGGGGCTTGCGCCTTACCGACTGAGCCACAGGCACTGCCCCAAACAACCTTTTCATAGGGGTCGCCTAAATACATCCTGTATATCAGATATTTACAATACAATTCATAACAGTAGCAAAATTACAGTTATGAAGTAGTAACAAAAATAATTTTACGGTTGGGAGTCACCACAACATGAGGAATTGTATTAAAGGGCTGCGGCATTAGGAAGGTTGAGAAACACTGTTTTAGAGGCAGAAGTCAAAAATGCTCAACACTGGGCAACTGGTACGGCGGGGAAAGGGGAGAAGAGGAGAGTGGCTGTGTGATCACTGGCAGGACATGGAAGCAGGAGGGAAAACCTGGAGAGAGATGGAGAGGGGGCACGACATGGCCCCTCGGCTCTAGACACTGAGGCTCGGAGCCTCTGCATACTACCATAAGGAATCCAGGAAAAAGGCGCCAAGTTTCACCTGATCCACCTGGCATATCTTTCCCCATTTGACAGAAAGGTTTGGCTCAGTACTCTTTTTTTTTTTTTTTTAAGAGACACAGTCTTACTTTGTCACCCTCGGTAGAGTGCCATGGTGTCTGTCACAGCTCACAGCAACCTCCAACTCTTGGGCTTAAGCAATTCTCTTGCCTCAGCCTCCAGAGTAGCTGGGACTTACAGGCACCCACCACAATGCCCAGCTATTTTTTGTTGCAGTTTGGCTGGAGCAGCCCTACTCACTGAACCACAGGCGCCGCCCAGCATTCTTCTTACCTATGAGAAACAGCTGTTTGAATTTAGAGTATGCAGCCTGGATTTCTTGTAGCGATAAGAAGTTGCTTGACAGGTCTTCAGTTTTAACAATCTCATAGGGTGGCCTGTGGATGGTCTTGTAAATGCTAGATATCAAAAATGAATACAGTATTAGAAAAGCAAATGCAAATTTAAAATAGTTTATTTTTCCTGAGCACTCACTATGTGCCGGTCTGCTAAGGGCTGTATATGTGTCCTCCCATCTAACCCTCATGTAGGAGGTAACTACTGCAGGCCTGCTGTTCCTAGTCAAAGGATGTGGAAACAGAGGTGCCCAGAATAAAGCCACCTGGCTTTTGATGATCAAGTTCATACACTGATAGAACCATAATTTGGAATCTATTCCTTTTCTTGTTTTTAATTCATCTACTTTGGGGTTTTTAAATTTTTATTTTAAAAAAAATCTAGGTGGGCTTGGCGCCCGCAGCTCAGTGAGTAGGACACCAGCCAAATACATGGAGGCTGGTAGGTTTGAGCCTAACCTGGACCTGCTAAACAATGACAACTCCAACCAAAAAAATAGCCCAGCGCTGTGGCAGTGCCTATAGTTCCAGCTACGCGGGAGGCTAAGGCAAGAGAATCGCTTAAGACCAAAGAGTTTGAGGTTGCTGTGAGCTGTGACGCCATGGCACTCTACGAAGGGTGACATAGTGAGACTCTGTCTCGAAAAAAAGAAATAAATAAATAATAAATCTGGGTGGCAAGAAGTATGCCTCTTAGATTTGACTACTGTTAACATTACAGACATCATGCCAATTCCTCCCTAAAAAACTTCAGCGTGCATCTCTAAAAACAATGCAGTTGACATTCTTTTTTTTTTTTGCAGTTTTTGGCCGGGGCTGGGCTTGAACCCACCACCTCTGGCATATGGGACCGGTGCCCCACTTCTTTGAGCCACAGGTGCCAGTTGACATTCTTTTTTTTTGAGACAGAGTCTTAAGCTGGCCCTGGGTAGAGTGCTGTGGCATCACAACTCACAGCAACCTCCAACTCCTGGGCTCAAGCGATTTTCCTGCCTCTGCCTCCCAAGTAGCTGGAACCACAGGCGCCCGCTACAATGCCCTGCTATTTTTTGATTGCAGCCGTCACTGTTGTTTGGCGGGCCCAGGCTAGATTTGAGCCTGCCAGCTGAGGTGTACATGGGTGGCGCCTTAGCCACTTCAGCCACAGGTGCTGAGCCTGCAGTTGACATTCTTAAAGATTATGTTATACCAGCTTCTTTCAAAGTAATTAAAAACAGGCAGGTGGTGCCTGTGGCTCAGTGAGCAGGGCGCCGGCCCCATATGCCGAGGGTGGCGGGTTCAAACCCAGCCCCGGCCAAACTGCAACAAAAAAATAGCCGGGCGTTGTGGCGGGCGCCTGTAGTCCCAGCTGCTCGGGAGGCTGAGGCAAGAGAATCGCGGAAGTCCAAGAGTTAGAGGTTGCTGTGAGCCGTGTGACGCCACGGCACTCTACCTGAGGGCGGTACAGTGAGACTCTGTCTCTACAAAAAAAAATAATAAAAAAAAAAGAACAAAAACAGGCTCAGCACCTGTAGCTGGCGGGTTTGAATCCAGCCTGGGCCTGCCAAACCACAATGACAAATACAACAAAAAAATAGCCAGGCGTTGTGGCTGGTGCCTGTAGTCCCAGCTGCTTGGGAGGCTGATGCAGGAGAATTACTTCAGCCCAAGAGTTGGAGGTTACTGTGAGCTGTAACGCCATGGCACTCTACCCAGGGCAACATAAGACTCTGTCTCAAAAAAAAAAAAAAAACCCAGTAATTAAAAAACAACTGCTATATGCTGTATTTCCCTAGTACTAAGGTACTAGCAGGCAAACAGAAATGGACATACTACTAAGAACTATCCCCTGCTTCTTGGAATAAAAAGGACTGAACTAAACAAGAACAAAACATAAAACTAGTACTGACCCATCCAAGAAGCTCTTCTGGATTTGTAAAATGCCATCATCTTGTTCTCTGGGCAGTGCTGACATTTTCAAAAGGGCACTTCCATTGTGGCAGGACCAACACCATATCTGCAGAGGGGAGTAAAGATGTTCCAGACATAATATATACCCAACCAGGGTCAGGTAAGCTTAGCATTTAAATCCATACAGAGAAATTTCTAACTTCAATATGTAATGGTTGGATAGATTCAACTGTATTAAGCCAGAGAATATTTACTCACAACGAAAAAGACCAAGTCTTAAAAAAACAGGTCTAGGTAGTTGAACTCAGACTATGTTATGGTCTAACATACCTGGCTTCCATGCTGGTAACCTAGATGATAACAACAACATAATTAGAGGATAGTAGCTATCACTGGAGTGCAGCTTACTATAAGTTGGGCATTTTGTGTGAATTAATTAATTTAATTATCATGGTCATTCCCTGTAACAGAGATGATTATTATCCCCATTAGCAGCAAGAAACTGAGGCTCAAAAAAATGGAAGAACTTCCCCCAGTCGTACAGAAAGGAGCAGCAGTCTGACTCCAAAGGCCACGCTCTACCTGAATGGCAAAAAGGAGGCAGCACCATCATTAGAGAAAATTCACAGGAAGAATGGAAAGCTGGTTACTTGACATACAGTAAACACAGACTCATATATTCAAGGCACTGCGCTGGGTTGTGAGAAGGCAAAAAGAGGACTAAAACACTGTTCAGAGATAAAACTCTTTTTTTTTTTTCTTTGAGACAGAGTCTTGCTTTCTTGCCCTCGGTAGAGTGCCGTGGCATCACAGCTCACAGCAACCTCCAAATCTTGTGCTTAAATGATTCTCTTGCCTCAGCCTCCCAAGTATCTGGGACTACAGGTGTCTGCCACAACACCCTGCTATTTTTTATTACAGTTGTCACTGTTGTTTTAGCTGGCCTGGGCTGGGATTCAAACCCACCAACTTCGGTGTATATGGCTGGTGTCTTAACCACTGTGCTACGGGTGCCCAAGCAGAGAGAGATTAAACTCTTAAAAGGGAAATAAGCTTAAAAATATCCTAGAAAGTAGGATGTGGTATACAAAAAGAGGACAAGGAGAAAGAAACCACGTGAGTGACAGGCTAAGTGGGCATTTGGGCTTTTTTCTGCCTAGGTGACAGGTTAAGATGTTTAGACATTTTTCTGGACACAGTGGGAGTTTACATTTGTTCATTTTGCAAGAATGAAAGTAGACTGGAATTGATCTTGTGGCAAATTAATCTGCCAGCAGAGCCTAGACTGGAGGGCAGGAAGGGCTGGGTGGGTACGTGAGTACAGCTATGGACTTTAGGCCCTGCATGAAGGCCAGGCTAAGCATCCCAGAGTGGCTAAGGTCCACCCTTTGCTTTGCTGACCAAGCTATCAGCCTAGGTTCAAAGGTAAATAAACCTGGAAAGAAAAAACACCTTTTGTATGGGTCAGAGCCTGCGGCTCAAACGGCAAAGGCATCGGCCACATACATCTGAGCTGGCGGGTTTGAATCCAGCCCGGGCCCACCAAACAATGACAGCTGCAACCAAAAAATAGCTGGGCGTTGTGGCCGGCGCCTGTAGTCCCAGCTACTTGGGAGGCAGAGGCAGGAGAATAGCTTGAGCCCAGTAGTTGGAAGTTGTGAGCTGTGATGCCACAGCACTCTACCCAGGGCAACAGCTTGAGGCTCTATCTCAAAAAAAAAAAAAAAACAGGGCGGTGCCTGTGGCTCAGTGGGTAGGGTGCCGGCCCCATATACTGAGAGTGGTGGGTTCAAACCCGGCCCAGGCCAATCTGCAACAAAAAATAGCTGGGCGTTGTAGCGGGCACCTGTAGTCCCAGCTACTTGGGAGGCTGAGGCAAGAGAACTGCCTAAGCCCAGGAGTTGGAGGTTGCCATGAGCTGTGATGGCATTGCACTCTACCGAGGGTGACATAATAAGACTTTGTCTCGGGCGGCGCCTGTGGCTCAGTCGGTAGGGCGCCGGCCCCATATGCCGAGGTTGGCAGGTTCAAACCCGGCCCCGGCCAAACTGCAACCAAAAAAATAGCCGGATGTTGTGGCGGGCGCCTGTAGTCCCAGCTGCTCGGGAGGCTGAGGCAAGAGAATCGCTTCAGCCCAGGAGTTGGAGGTTGCTGTGAGTTGTGTGAGGCCACAGCACTCTACCGAGGGCCCTAAAGTGAGACTCTAGTCTCTACAAAAAAAAAAAATAATAAGACTTTGTCTCAAAACAAACAAAAAAAAAACACCTTTTGTAATTCAGCTGCCCAGAGAGGGAAACTTTTTTGTCATTCATTTGCCACATACAAATCACACGCTGCATGAACAAGCAGCAGCCTGAGCCAAGAGTTAGAGATCAAACTAGCCCACACAATGGTCTGCGCTACACTTAGAAAGTCACAAAGAAGAACCGTTTGGGGTTCCTGGGGAAGATGATGGAATTGCATTGGGTATATTGAGTTATGGGACATCCATGTGGAGATATTCAGGAGGCCCTTGAAAATGAGGATCATGACCTTAGGAGAGGAAGGCAGGCCTGGAGCTCTGAACATGGGAGGTAATGACACAAAACTGCTTTAGGAACTCCCTTCTTGGGGTCAAGCTGGACTTTAGGATACATAATGAGGCAGAAGTATTAGAATGCAGACAAATCAAAAGGTCCTCTGCACCCCTTTCTAATGTCAGACTAAGCAATGTGCAAAAACCCCTTTCCCTTACACACCTTTCTAATGTCAGACTAAACAATGTACAAAAACTACCACAGTTGTTAACCCACTCCAAGGGTGGCAGTATTTTGAATGCCCAAGCAGTTGTGCCTCTCACTCAAAGGGTTAGATGCTCCAGCCATGGCTGGATGCATGGCTGGATGATGGATTCTAAGAAAATTAAGAACTCTTGTTTTTTTTTTTTTGTAGAGATAGAGTCTCACTTTATGGCCCTCGGTAGAGTGCCGTGGCCTCACACAGCTCACAGCAACCTCCAACTCCTGGGCTGAAGCGATTCTCTTGCCTCAGCCTCCCGAGTAGCTGGGACTACAGGCGCCCGCCACAACGCCCGGCTATTTTTTGGTTGCAGTTCAGCCGGGGCTGGGTTTGAACCCGCCACCCTCGGTATATGGGGCTGGCGCCCTACCGACTGAGCCACAGGCATCTCCTGAAAATTAAGAATTCTTAACACTTTCTAACTCTTCTCCTGGGGCACGTGTAACTTCCAATCACAACTGTCTCATCTTACTATTCTTTGTCTGAAATAATAAATAGAAACAAACATAATTCTTGCTCAGAGAGAGAATTCTCATACAAATTTAGCAAAAAGTCTTCCATTCTTGCAATAGATTTCTCTCTGGAAAGGACCACAGAGATATCAGTACGAATTACTTAACAATATACAAGAATCACAGTTTGTTGATTCCATTTATTTTAGAAGGGGGGATTACTCACTATTTGGTGCATTTTAAGGTCTCTCTCTTAATAGAGTCAAAAACAGCTTTAGAAGAATATCTATAGTCAGAGGCTGGAAAGTAGTGTAAGTGAGAAAGACAGGATATAAGTCAGTTGAGAGTAAAAGACAAATGCAAAGAGATAATAATCAGTGTCAAAAACTGTAGAGATCTGAGGCTCAATGATTTCTGGGAAGAAAATATCAGACAGTGAGGGGAATACAAGTTTTGTTGGAAAAAAAAAAAATGAGTAAAGACTGGGCCATGGCTTATGCCTATAATCCCAACACGCTGGGAGGTCAAGGCAGGAGGATTGCTTAATGTGAGAAGTTTGAGGTTGAGTTACGATGAGGCCACTGCACGCTAGTCCAGGTGACAGAGCAAGACCCTGCCTTAAAAAAAACAAAAAAAAAAAAGAAAGAAAGAAAAAATGAGTAGGCTGGAACAGTGGCTCACACCTGTAATCCTAGCACTTTGGGAGGCTGAGGCAAGTTGATTGCTTGAGCTCAGGAGTTTTGAGACCAGCCTGATCTGAGACCAGCCAGAGTGAGACCCTGTCTCTACTAGAGATAGAAAAACTAACTGAGCTTGGTAGCGGTGCCTATCGTTCCACCTACTTGGGAGGCTGAGGGAAAAGGATCTCTTGAGCCCAAGAGTTGGAGGTTGCTGTGAGCTAAGATACCAGAGCACTCTACCCAGGGTGACAGAGTGAGACTCTGTCTCAAAACAAAAACGAAACAAGTAGAGAGAATAAATACATACTCTATAAATATGTTTGACAGTACAGAGCAGGAGAACAAGATAATAGCTGGAAACCTAAGGAAGTGTTCAAGAAGAACAGAATATACTGCAGAAAGGTAACCATGAAAGAGGGAAGGCCGACAGAACTGGGATCTAAAGTAATCAGAACCCAGACAGAGGGTCAGATGCCACATGAAGACAACAGGGGCACAGAGAGGAACAACAGGAGGCCAAGAAGATGGAAGCAGAGGGAGCTCTTATCCCTGTCCTGGTTCCCACTGAGGTGGGGGAAGGTCACCACTGAGAGTCAAGAATGATATTCCAAACTTGAAGAGCACAGGATGATACAGGAAGCAAAAGGAGTTAGACGAAAAACTGCTCAGTGGTCTGCAGTTTCGCTTGAATAATCTAAAGCAATGTTCATTAGCCCCAGAGCAAAAAAAGATAAATGCTCAGGGTTGGAGAAGAACAGCCAGTCAAAGAGCACAGAGTTCTCGAGAATGGCAGCAAGGACATGACTGAACTGACAAATTATGTAGTTCTTAGCTGAAAAGGAGTAAGTGAAGGCAGGGAAGAACAGACTGGGTGGAAAGCCAGGGTAAGAAACCGTGGAGATGTGGAAATGTTCTGAGGATATCACAGTAACAGCTGCACAATGTTGTAAATATACTAAATGTCATTAAGGGGAAATTTTATGTTATGTGTATTTTACCACAATCTTTAAAAAGTCTAAGACGCTCCCTAATCTAGCTCTAAGCCACCTCTTCAGTGTCAGCTCCTGCTGCATAGGAACTGTGACTGCTGATCTGAGCTTACACACCAGGTGCCCACACAGGTTAATGGTTCCCAAACCACTTGATGTTCTTAGACTCCTGAAAAATTACTGAGAACCCTGAAGAGCTTGTGTTATGTGAGTTATAGCTATTGGTATTTATTACATTAAAACTGAGAAACTTTAAAAATAATTTATTTTAAAATAATAACCAATTATACATTAATACAAATAACATTCTCTACACACAAAAATATTAGTAAGATAAAAGGCATTGTTTTATTTATTTATTTATTTATTTTTGAGGCATAGTCCCCACTCTGTCATCCTGGATAAAGTATAGTGATGTCGGGGCACTGCCTATGGCTCAAAGAAGTAGGGCGCCGGCCCCATATGCTGGAGGTGGCGGGTTCAAACCCAGCCCCAGCCAAAAACCGCATAAAAAAAAAAAAGTATAGTGATGTCATCAGAGTTCATCGAAACCTCAAACTCCTGGGTTCAAACCAGGACAACAGGCATTTGGTGCAATATCTAATTTTTTTATTTTTAGTAGAGATGGGGTTTCACTCTTGTTCAGGCTGGTCTTGAATTCCTGAACTCAAGTGATCCTCATACCTAGGCCTCCCAGAGTGCTAGGATTACAGATAGGCATGAACCAACTCACCTGGCCTCAACTTGAAATTTTAATAAGGCAAATATCAGTAGATACAACCCACATAAACAAAACCCCTCTGAGATCCTAAATAAGAGTATAAAGAGTCCTGAGACCAAAAAGTTTGAGAATTGCTACTCTATTTTTTATATATACATATATCATTCTCAGGAGCACAGACTCAAGTTGCCCTTGAATATACACTATTGAGAACTGCTACTCTAAATCAAAGGTTGCAAAGTGATGGAATAGTCAATTCCAGCCCAAAGGTATGTTTTTTAAACATCTGAATCAGCTGCATATATTTAAAAATCAGAAAAAAACACATAAAAAAATCTGTATCACTGGCTTCTCCTGAAAAATCAGGACACTTGGCAACACCCAGTCCATGTGGCACACAATGGCTAGTGCTGAAAACTGTTCCTAGACCAGGCAGAGTGCCTCTGGTTCACAACAAGGGTCACACTTATTACCTACCCTGTCTGGACATGTGACCCTTGCTTAACCATCCCTCCACCCACATAGGTGTGACCCTTTTGGTGAACCAGCCATGTGTACAGCACAGCATTTATCAGTAATTCTCATTTGTTACCAAATACCCTGTGGGTTTGCCAATTTCCAACCACCAATTAGAAGCTAGAGCAACTGCCAGAGTCTTGCTTTCTTTGATTAGTGACATGTTAACTATAGATCCCACCCCATTCTATTCTTGAGAACAAAGAAGCACTCCATGTTGTCGCTGGGAGAAAACACAACCATGCTTGCACATTAATAGTGTAGTCCAAAAAGAATCTTGAAGCCTACTACTCTTAGAGTGGTTCAGCTCTGGTTTAAAATGATTTAGGTGTCAAAGAAGGCTTCCTTTCAACACCAGACAGATCTGTGATCCTCTTAAAGCTTTTTAAACATTAAGCAGGCATTGTGGCTCATGCACAATGGGAGTGTAATTCTAGCACTCTGGGAGGCCAAAGTGGGAGGACTGCTTGAGGTCGGGAATTGGAGACCAGCCTGAGTGACAGTTAAGACCCCATCACTACTGAAAATAGAAAAAATTATGTGGGCATGGTAGAGCTGCTGGAAGGCCCAACTACTCAGGAGGCTGAAGCAGGAGGAGCTCTTGAGCCCAGAAGTTTGAGGCTGCTCTAAGCTATGATAATGCCACTGTACTTGAGCCACGTGACAAAGTGAGACTCTGCCTCAAAAGAAAAAACAAAGGCATGCTTTTTAACTGTATCTGCTTAGAACTCAAGAACATTTGAAAACCTTTAGAACTCTGTCCCAGTCATGTTTAAGAGACTCCTCTAGGGAATCCCTAAGATATTTTTGGATCTGTCTTGGACCGAGGACAAACTTTTCAGTGCCGAAGCCAAGAGCATCAAGCAGAACCACTTTGTCAGAATAGGCCACTGAGCAACCCAGACCTCTTAGGGTTTCCAGATGCACTTACTGGTATTCCACGACCCTGAAAGTGTTGCACATCCTCTTCAGAAAGAGGGGTGGGGACAACAAAGTATGCTGGCAACCTAGAAGAAAGAAATGTCATCAAGTTTTAATATTACACTTAATTCACAAAATATAAAGGCTCAACTTCAATGAAAAGAAGCTAAGCAGAGTGTTGCAACAAGAACCATATTCCCTGCTAAGAAGAACCAGCTCAGATGACCTGTTACTCTCAGTTCGGTGCAAATTACTCTGGACAAGTCAATGGGAATCTGAGTTCAAAACCAGACTCTGTCCCCGATTTTGCACAATCCTAGGTAAGTTTTTCTTCCTTTCCAGGTTTTTTTTCTCTTCTATAAAATGAGGGGATTAGAAAAATACAATACCTGGCTCAGCACCCGTAGCACAGTGGTTATGGCACCAGCTGCATACACCAAAGGTGGCAGGTTCAACTGTAACAAAAAAATGGCTGGGCGTTGTGGCAGACACCTGTAGTCCCAGCTACTTGGGAGGCTTAGGCAAGAGAATTGCTGTAGCCCAGGAGTTTCAGGTTGCTGTGAGCTGTGACGCCACAGCACCCTACCAAGGGCAACATGGTAAGACTCTGTCTCAAAAAAAAAGGTGGGGGGGGGCACCTGTGGCTCAAAGGCATAGGGCGCTGGCTTTATATACCAGAGGTGGTGGGTTCAAACCCGGACCTGGCCCAAAACTGCAAAAAAAAAAGACTATGATACCTAAAAGCATATGAATTCCACATTGGGAATGATTATTCCTATCATAGTAAGCATATAAACATCTATATAAAAAAATCAGTAATTATGATGATTGCTGCCTAAACATTTCTTTTTGTTTGTTTGTTTGTAGAGACAGAGTCTCACTTTATTACCCTCTGTAGAGTGCTGTGGTGTCACACAGCTCACGGCAACCTCCATCGCCTGGACTTAGGCGATTCTCTTACCTCAGCCTCCCAAGTAGCTGGGACTACAGGCACCTGCCACAAAGCCTGGCTATTTTTTTGTTGCAGTCTGGCTGCGGCCGAGTTTGAAACCACCACCCTCAGTATATGGGGCTGGTGCCCTGCCCACTGAGCCACAGGCGCATCCCGCTGCCTAAACATTTTATCAAGTGCTCTGAAAACAACATTTAAGTGCGCCTATGTGCCAGACATTGTTCTAATTATTTAACACAAATTATTCATCTTATCCTAACAATCTTATAAGGTATGTACTATTATTAAAGGAATTGAGACATGACACTGCTAAGACCCTTGCTGGTTTAGACAATTAGTAAATGTATGGTGGGGTTGGGACCTGAACTCAAGCAGCATGACCTCAATTTCTACAGGAGAAAATTTAGTCTGTAAAAAGAACAAATCTGTTAAGTAGCAGGACATGGTAGACTTAGGCTTTTTGAGTTGCAAGAATAAAGATACATGGGAACACCACTCTTCTTTTAGTCAGCAGATGTAGATTTCTACTAAAAAGAACCTGTCTAAATTCGGTCACTGTGAATCTATAAACATCTTTCCTCTAAAGAGCTACAGTGGGGTCAGAGACAAGATGGCTGACTGAAGCCAGCTTTCCACAGAGGCTCCTGTCCAGAAGGAGAGTTAAAGGACAGAAATTTAGCAAGTAACCTGGTGGATTAGAGAGAAGGTTGAAGAATGCACATCAACCCCAAGGATACAAATAAAAGGTACAAAATCCATCACCAAGCGGACAGGAGTCCCCTCCCCCATGAGAACGGCTCAGAGTGCCCCACAAACAAACAAGCGGAGTTCAAAGGTCTCCCACTACACTCCACGGGAGAGACCCTCTAAAAACTGGACCTACCTCCCCTACTAGGGTGCCATGGCGTTCTCCTGCCAGGCATAAAACTGTATAGAACTGTATATATTCTCTACCTGCAATTCTGAGCTCCCAGCACTCCCCTCCACTCTCACTCTGAGGTCTGGAGGCCTGTCCCCCAGGAGTCCAGATTCTTGGGTGATTTCTCAAGGGGTGTGGACAGGGCCTAGACTGCAGCTAGTCAGTGCTGATTCTGCGGCATGGCAGTGAGGATAGGACGCTAGGATGAGAGGAAACCACACCAGAGCGGCGGTGCCCTGAGGTGGAGAGCAGCAGCCAATTTTGGAAACAATAGGGCTCACTCCCGGATATTCCGAAGCCACACCCCCTGTCTCCCTGGGCAACCAGAGAATGCCGGGCATCTTCTCAGGTGGCAACCACTGTGGAACAGATCTGGGATGGAAACGCAGGCCCCGAGAGTAAAGGGTTTGCCTGAGGTGGTACCAGCCTGGGTGGAGCGTGGGGACTAGAAAACACGCACAGAGCTGGGAAATTCCCAGGGCAGGGCTGACCCAGAGGACTGCTTTACTGAGCCTAAGACATACCTTGTCCTCAGGGGATCGTCAGCCTATAGATAAAGGAAGGCAGGAGACTAGAACTGACAGCTAACTGAATACAAACCTGCAGGAGCAAAGACAGGGCTGGAGGCGCAGGCTCTGGAAACTCAAAACACCTTCTCTTCTGCAGGGGAATTTAGCAGGGACAGAAACAAATTCCCGCAAAGTTGTTCTGTTCTGTTCTGTCAGTAACATCAATCAGGGGCAGGGCTGGAACTGCGTGAACACCACCCAGCGTCCATCAAGCGCCTGAAGTTGTCAGGCCTCACCACCCCCTGCTGGATAGAGGCAGAGAGAAGTGGCCTGGCTGAGCAGATACAGATTTCCTTATAATTCAGGCAGGTGCAAACCCCTGGAGTATCTGCTCACGGGAGGCAACGGAGTAATAGCCCTGCAGGGCTATCAGTGACTGGGTGTGACAGAGGTGCAAGGTGGGGAAGGAGGCATTAACCTTCCCAGACAACTCTATTTACTGGGTGGGTCCTCCTGACTTCACGGAGCACCGGAGCAAGTCATATTTGAGTTGTCACCAGACCCCTGCGATTCAGTTCCCAGAGACATTTGAAACTCTCACACCTGAGACAGGTGCTGACTGAGACAATTGATTTGGACCTTTTGAACTGAGCCAATCGCCTGAGGACTATTCAAGTGGTGCCCTGGCTGTGTCGTTGTAGGAAGGTTTGATTTTCCTTTTCCAATTGTTGCCTGTGGGCTGTGGGGTGACTTAATTGCTGGTATTTCTTCACAGCTGAGACTTCAACACAGAGTAACTGTTTCACTAGGGTTGAACAGAGACCAGCTGAAAAGAAGACAGAACCACTTAGCCCCACCACACCAAATAGGTCCCCAGTTTCTCAGGCAGTAGCACTGTACTGGTCCTCAACAAAGCTCCAGAGGAAAAGTCAAACGGTGCAAAATAATCATGGGGCGAAATCAGTGGAAAAACTCTGGTAACATGAATAACCAGAATAGATCAACGCCCCCTGCCAAGGAAAGATATGGCAGATGAAACTGAAGATCCCATTCATAAACAGCTGGCCGAGATGTCAGAAATTGACTTCAGAATTTGGATTGCAAACAACACTAATAGAATGGAGAAAAATTTGGAAGTAGAAATTCGAAGAGCAATTTGAAAGTCAAAATTAGAAATTCGAGGAAAAATTCAAAAGTTGTCTCAAGAATATAATGAATTTAAAGACAAAACCACCAAAGATTTTCATGCACTGAAGCAAGAATTTGTAGCCCTCAAAGATCTGAAAAATACAGTAGAATCTCTCAGTAACAGAGTGGAGCAAGCAGAAGAAAGGATTTCTGACATTGAAGACAAAGCCTTTGAAAGCTCCCAAACTCTCAAAGAGGAAGAGAAATGGAGAGCAAAAATGGATCATTCTCTCAGATAGCTGTGGGATAATTCGAAGGCTAATATGGCCTCATTGGAATCCCTGAAAGTGATGAAGTGGCCTTGCAAGGCATAGAGGGCCTTCTTCATGAAATTATGAAAGAGAATTTTGCAGACATGCCAAGAGGTTCTGAAATTCAGATAGCAGACAGTTTCAGAACCCCAGGATGACTCAATCCAAATAGGACATCCCCCAGGCATATCATAATTAACTTCACTAGTGTTAATATGAAAGAGAAAATTCTGAAAGCAGCCAGATGTAAGAAATTCATTACCTACGAAGGGAAGAATATTAGAATGACTGCAGATCTCTCTGCTGAAACTTTTCAAGCTAGAAGAGGATGGTCATTGACTTTTAATCTTCTAAAACAGAATAACTTTCAACCCGGATCCTGTATCCAGCTAAACTGAGTTTCATTTATGATGGAGAAATTAAATACTTTAATGACATTTATATGTTGAAGAAATTTGCCATAACCAAACCAGCTCTTCAGGATATTCTCAGACCTATCCTCCATAATAACCAGCCCAATCCTCTACCACAAAAGTAAACTCACTCAGAAACTTTTGATCAAACTCCAACTTCCACAGTGGCGAAAGGATTAAAAATGTCCACTGGACTTTTGAAAAACTCGATACCCAAAATTTCACCAGATTTATCAATATTCTCCATTAATGTGAACAGCTTAAACTGTCCTCTACAGAGGCATAGCTTAGCTGACTGGATACAAAAACTCAGGCCAGATATTTGTGGCATACAAGAGTCACATCTTAACTTAAAAGACAAATACAGACTCAGGGTGAAAGGATGGTCATCCATATTTCAGGCAAATGGTAATCAGAAAAAAGCAGGTGTTGCGATTTTATTTGCAGATACAATCGGCTTTAAACCAACAAAAGTAAGGAAGAATAAGAATGGTCACTTCATATTTGTTAAGGGTAATACTCAATATGATGAGATTTCAATTATTAATATCTATGCACCCAACCAGAATGCACCTCAATTTATAAAGAGAAACTCTAACACTTATGAGCAACTTGATTTCCTCCAGCTCCATAATAAGTCGGAGATTTCCACACTCCTTTGGCAGTGTTGGATAGATCCTCCAATAAGAAGCTGAGCAAAGAAATTTTAGATTTAAACCTAACCATCCAACATTTGGATTTAGTAGACATCTACAGAACATTTTATCCCAACAAAACTGAATACACATACTTCTCATCAGCCCACAGAACATTCTCCAAAATCGATCACATCTTAGGTCACGAGTCTAACCTCAGTAAATTTAAAGGAATAGAAATTATTCCTTGTATCTTCTCGGACCACCATGGAATAAAAGTTGAACTCAGTAACAACAGGAATCTGCATACTCATATAAAAACGGAAGTTGAATAACTTTATGCTAAATGATAGCCGGGTCAGAGATGAGATTAAGAAGGAAATTGCCAAATTTTTGGAACAAAACGACAATGAAGACACGAATTATCAGAACCTCTGGGATACCGCAAACGCAGTCCTAAAAAGGAAATTTATAGCACTGCAAGCCTTACTCAAGAGAATGGAAAGAGAGGAAGTTAACAACTTAATGGGACCTCTCAAGCACTGGAAAAGGAAGAACATTCCAACCCCAAACCCAGTAGAAGAAAACAAATAACCAAAATTAGAGCAGAATTAAATGAAATTGAAAAAAAAAGAATTATACAACAGATCAATAAATCAAAAAGTTGGTTTTCTGAAAAGGTCGATAAAATAGATAAACCCTTGGCTAACCTAACCAGGAAAAAAAAGAGTAAAATCTCTAATCTCATCAATCAGAAAAACAAAGACGAAATAACAACAGACTCCTTAGAAATTCAAAAAATCCTTAATGAATATTACAAGAAACTTTATTCTCAGAAATATGAAAATTTGAAGGAAATTGACCAATACTTGGAAGCACGTCACCTTCCAAGACTTAGTCAGAATCAAGTGGAAATGTTGAACAGGACAATATCAAGTTCTGAAATAGCATCAACCATTCAAAATCTCCTTAAAAAGAAAAGCCCGGGACCAGATGGCTTCACATCAGAATTCTACCAAACCTTTTAAGAGGAACTAGTACCTGTATTACCCAACCTGTTCCAAAATGTAGAAAAAGAAGGAAGACTACCCAACACGTTCTATGAAGCAAACATCACCCTGATCACCAAACCAGGAAAAGACCCAACAAGAAAAGAAAATTATAGACCAATATCATTAATGAATATTGATGCAAAAATATTCAACAAGATCCTAACAAACAGAATCCAGCAACACATCAAACAAATTATACATCATGACCAAGTCAGTTTTATCCCAGGGTCTCAAGGCTGGTTCAATATACGTAAATCTATAAGTATAATTCAGCACATACACAAATTAAAAAACAAAGACCATATGATTCTCTCAATTGATGCAAAAAAAGCTTTTTATAATATCCAGCATCCCTTCATGATCATAACACTTAAGAAAACTGGCATAGAAGGGACATTTCTTAAACTGATAGAGGCCATCTACAGCAAACTCACAGCCAATATCGTATTAAATGGAGTTAAATTGAAATCATTTCCACTCAGATCAGGAACCGGACAAGGCTGCCCATTGTCTCCACTGCTCTTTAACATTGTAATGGAAGTTTTAGCTATTGCAATTAGGGAAGAAAAGTCAATCAAGGGTATCCATATAGGTTCAGAAGAGATCAAACTTTCACTCTTTGCAGATGATATGATTGTATACCTGGAAAACACTAGGGACTCTACTACAAAACTCTTAGAAGTGATCAAGGAATACAGCAGCATCTCAGGTTACAAAATCAACATTCATAAATTGGTAGCCTTTATATATACCAACAATAGGCAAGCTGAAAAAACAGTTAAAGACTCTATTCCACTCACAGTAGTGCCAAAGAAGATGAAATATTTGGGAGTTTATCTAACAAAGGACGTGAAAGATCTCTATAAAGAGAACTATGAAACTCTAAGAAAAGAAACAGCTGAAAATGTTAACAAATGGAAAAACATACCATGCTCATGGCTGGGAAGAATCGACATTGTTAAAATGTCCATACTATCCAAAGCAATATACAATTTTAATGCAATCCCTATTAAAGCTCCACTGTCATACTTTAAAGATTCTGAAAAAATAATACTTCGTTTTATATGGAATCAGAGAAAAACCTCAAATAGCCAAGATATTACTCAGAAATAAAAATGAAGCAGGAGGAAACACACTACCAGACCTCAGACTATACTATAAATCAATAGTGATCAAAACAGCATGGTACTGGCACAAAATCAGAGAGGTAGATGTATGGAACAGAATAGAGAACCAAGAGATGAACCCAGCTTCTTACCGTTATTTGATCTTTGACAAGCCAATTAAAAACATTCAGTGGGGAAAAGGTTCCCTGTTTAACAAACGGTGCTGGGTGAACTGGCTGGCAACCTGTAGAAGACTGAAACTGGACCCACACCTTTCACCATTAACTAAGATAGACTCTCACCGGATTAAATATTTAAACTTAAGAAATGAAACTATAAAAATACTAGAATAGAGTGCAGGGAAAACCCTTGAAGAAATCAGTCTCAGTGAGTATTTTATGAGTAGGACACCCCCACCCCCCACCCCGGCAATTGAAGCAGCTTCAAAAATACACTACTGGGGCCTGATCAAACTAAAAAGCTTCTGCACAGCCAAGAACACAGTAAGTAAAGCAAGCAAACAGCCCTCAGAATGGGAGAAGATATTTGCAGGTTATGTCTCCAACAAAGGTTTAATAACCAGAATGCACAGAGAACTCAAATGCATAAGCAAGAAAGGAACAAGTGATCCCATCGCAGTCTGGGCAAGGGACTTGAAGAGAAACTTCTCTGAAGAAGACAGGTGCATGACCTACAGACATGAAAAAATGCTCAACATCTTTAATCATTAGAGAAATACAAATCAAAACTACTTTGAGATATTATCTAACTCCAGTAAGATTAGCCCATATCACAAAATCCCAAGAACAGAGATGTTGGCGTGGATGTGGAGAAAAGGGAACACTTCTACACTGCTGGTGGGAATGAAAATTAATACATTCCTTTTGGAAAATGTTTGGAGAACACATAAGAGATCTAAAAGTAGACTGCCATTCAATCCTATAATTCCTCTATTAGGTGTATACCAGAAGACCAAAAATCACATTATGACAAAGATATTTGTACCAGAATGTTTATTGCAGCCCAATTCATAATTGCTAAGTCATGGAAAAAGACCAAGTCCCCATCGATCCATGAATGGATTAATTGTGGTATATGTACACCATGGAATATTATGCAGCCTTAAAGAAAGATGGAGACTTTAACTCTTTCATGTTTACATGGATGGACCTGGAACATATTCTTCTTAGTAAAGTATCTCAAGAATGGAAGAAAAAGTATCCAATCTACTCAGCCCTAGTATGAAACTAATTTATGGCTTTCACATGAAAGCTATAACCCAGTTATTATGTAAGAATAGGAGGAAGGGGAAGAGAGAGGGGAGGGAGGGGGAGGATGGGCGGAGGGAGGGTGATTGGTAGGATTACACCTGCGGTGCATCTTACAAGGGTACATGTGACACTTAGTAAATGTAGAATATAAATGTCTTAACACAATAACTAAGAAATGCCAGGAAGGCTATGTTAACCAGCGTGATGAAAATGTGTCAAATGGTCTATAAAACCACTATATGGTATATGGTGACCCACGATAGCATTAATGTACACAGCTATGATTTAATAATAAAAAAAATAAAGAGCTACAAATAAATCTCATGAGAAAAAAGGTGCTTATTGTGTTAAATAACAACAGAAAATAACTGTATGGTTTTGTAAAAGTGCTGCACATTTGACAGAGATCTGTTAAGTATCGAGTCATGGAAAAGATGGATATTCACAGTTAAACGATCAGAAGTCAAATGTGATCAACCCATGAGACCTAATCAAGTCATTGAAGGTGGAGCAACATGTTAAATATAACCACAGGGCTGTGGCCAACAAAATTCAGACTGTGGGCCCAGGCAAGGTGGCTCATGCGTGTAATTCTGTCACTTTGGGAGGCGGAGGCAGGAGGATGGCTTGAGCTCAGGAGTTTGAGATAAGCCTGGGCAACATAGCAAAACTAACATTTCTAACAAATAAATGTCATATATTATGCTGGATGTAGTGGCACGTGCCTGTATTCCTAGCTACTTGGGAAGCTAAAGTGAGAGGATCCTGTGAGCCTGGGAGTTTGAGGTTGCTATGAGCTGGGATTACACCATTGCTCTCTAGCCTGGGCAACAGAGTAAGATCCTGTCTCAAAAAAAAAAAAGGATCCAGGCTGTGGGAAACTACTAGATAAATGGCCTGGCTTCTTTAACTAATTTTAAGGAAAAAATATGATGGCATAAGAATCTACAAGTTAGGCTCAGCGCCCATAGCTTACTGGTTAGGGTGTTGACCACATACACCAGAGTTGGCAGGTTCAAACCCAGCCCAGGCCTGTTAAACAACAATGACAATTACAACAAAAACTAGCTGGGCATTGTGGTGGGCGACTGTAGCCCAGATACTTGGGAGGCTGAGGCCCAAGAGTTTGAGGTTGCTGTGAGCTGTGACACAACGGCAACATAATGAGACTCAGTCTCAAAAACAAACAAACAAAATAAAAACCTATAGGGCGGCGCCTGTGGCTCAGCGGGTAGGGCACCGGTCCCATATGCTGGAGGTGGCGGGTTCAAACCCAGCCCCAGCCAAAAAAAATAAAATAAAATAAAATAAAAATAAAAAATAAAAACCTATAAGTTACACAATTTAAGAAACTTATCAACTGTCTCCAAAATATCAATCTCATTAAATCTTTATTAATGATAAAACAGAAAACAAAAGAAAGGTATGTACTATTATTTATTCTTGAAATAAAGAAAGAGAAACTGCTGGCTCAGCACCTGTGGCTCAAGTGGCTAAGGCGCCAGTCACATACACCTGAGCTGGCAGTTCAAATCCAGCCCTGGCCCGCCAAACAACGACGGCTGCAACCAAAAAATGGCAGGGCATTGTGGCAGGTGCCTACAGTCCCAGCTACTTGGGAGGTGGAGGCAGGAGAATCGCTTAAACCCAGGAGTTGGAGGTTGCTGTGAGCTGTAATGCCATGGCACTCTACCCAGGGCAACAACTTGAGGCTCTGTCTCAAAAAAAAAAAGAAAAGAAAGAGAAATTGCTATAACAATTCATAAAACACTAGAGAAGATTTGAATCCTAACTGGATATTAAAGAATTAATGTGAAATTCGAAAAGTATGGTAATGGTTTTATGGTTATATATGTTTACTTAATAATAATTAGTCTTTAATTAGACATATATGAAAATATTTATGAATAAAACGTCATGAGCTCTGGGATTTATTTCAAAATAATACAAGGGAGGGGGTAGTCGGCGGTGGTATGAAGCAGGATTACCGACAAGTTAGTAATTGCTGAGTCTGGGTAAAATGTAAAGGGGAATTCATCAAATCCTCTTTTCTTTTACACTACTTGAAATTTTTATAAAAAATCCTTAAAGGTAGTTAAGAAAAAAAAAAAAACTTTCCGGGCGGTGCCTGTGGCTCAGTAGGTAAGGCGCCGGCCCCATATACCGGGGGTGGCGGGTTCAAACCCGGCCCCGGCTGAACTGCAACCAAAAAATAGCTGGGCGTTGTGGCGGGCGCCTGTAGTCCCAGCTGCTCGGGAGGCTGAGGCAAGAGAATCGCTTAAGCCCAGGAGTTGGAGGTTGCTGTGAGCTGTGTGAGGCCACGACACTCTACCGAGGGCCATAAAGTGAGATTCTGTCTCTACAAAAAAAAAAAAAAAAAAAAAACTTTCCACATGACTGTGATGTAAACCCAGTCTGAGAACCACTGGTCAAGGCTAAGATACCTTAATCCATCAAACAGTGAAGAATATTTGGCTCCTAAAGAGCCTGAAGTATCTTCTCACACAACTGCAGGAATGGGGGAGTGCTACGGCACCCCTTCTGCAGGTGTAGTCAGTAAGTAAAACCTCTTCACAGGTCAATGGCTCTAAAATTCAGTCTACTCACTAAAATCAATGAGACCATTAACAAACCACCAATGCCCAGGCGCCAGAACTATTAAATCAAAAGCATAAAAGCGCTTGAATTATTCACCCAGGATGAAAACTGTTGTTCTAGAGCAGCGGTTCCCAACCTTTTTGGTACCAGGGACCAGTGTGTCTTATGGAAGACAATATTTCCATGGATTAGGGGTGAGGAAGGATGGTTTGGGGATGATTCAAGCACATTACATCTCCACCTCAGATCATGAGAGAGCTGGTGTGTGCACTTCTCATGAGGAGTGTGCAAGCTATATCCCTCATATGCACAGATTATAGCAGGGTTCACGTTCCTATAAGAATTTAATGTCAAAGCTGATGTGACAGGAGGCGGAGCTCAGGCGGTGATGTGAGCAGTTGTGGGAGCAGCTATAAATACAGACGCTTTGCCACCTTGCTTGCCCGCTGCTTACTTGTTGCTGTGCAGCCATAGACTGGTACCAGCCCATGACAGCCCTAAGTGTTGGGGACTGTAGTTCTAGAAGACCCTGATACTCAAACTACACCATGGCATGAACTGGAAGCTTATAAGGAGACCAGATTCTTAGCGATTTTCTTGCCTCATCCTCCCAAGTAGCTGGGACTACAGGTGCCTGCCACAATGCCTGGCTATTTTTTGGTTGTATTTGTCATTGTTGTTTTGCAGGTACAGGCTGGATTTGAACCCACCAGCTCCTGTGTATGTGGCTGGCACCCTAGCCGCGGAGCTACAGGTGACGAGCCTCTCCAGTTAATTTTCTATTAGAGTTTTTCACTCAAAAAAGTCAGAAACAGGCTCTGCGCCCGTAGCTCAGTGAGTAGGGTGCCAGCTACATACATCAAGGCTGGCAGGTTCAAACCCGGCCGGGGCCTACTAACGAACAATGCCAACTGCAACCAAAAAATAGCCAGGCGTTTTGGCAGGTGCCTGTAGTCCCAGCTATTTGGGAGATTAAGGCAAGAGAATTACTTAAGCCCTAGAGTTTGAGGTTGCTGTGAGCTGTGACGCCATAGCACTCTACCAAGGGTGACATTATGATACTCTGTCTCAAAAAAAAAAAAAAAAAACCCAAAATGTCAGAAACAGCCAGGATCCATGGCTTATGGCAATAATCCTAGGACTTTGGAAGGTTGATGTAGAAGATCACTTGAGGTCAGGAGTTTGAGACCAGCCTAAGCAGAAGTAAGATACTCGTCTCTGCAAAAATAGAAAAATTAGCCAGCCACAATGGCAGAAACCTATAGAGTCCCAGCTACTCGGGAGGCTGAGGAAGAAACATCACTCAAGCCCAGGAGTTGGAGGGTGCAGTGACCTATGATGATGGCACTTTACTCCAGTCTGTGCAACAGAGCAAGACTCTGTCTGGAGATTGAAAAAAGAAAAGACAGTAAAAAGTTAGAACCCAGTGTATTAGGAAGTGCAGCTTTCCTCACCCAGCAGAAGCAGCTGTACACAGAGGAAGAGCACTGCCTCTGAGGATGTCCTTTCCTACCCACACAGTTCTGTGGAGTTTTTGCTGGGAGACTCCCTGTGGATACAAGCAATTAATCCTCTCTCCTTGCAAAGCCATCATTCTAGTCATTAGGATGAGTTTAGAATACAAAGTAAACAGCCCTCCAAATACAGCATTTTTTTTTTTTTGAGACAGAGTCTCTCTTTGTTGCCCTCGGTAGAGTGCCATGGTTTCATAGCTCACAGCAACCCCAAACCCTTAGATTCAAGCAATTCTTTTGCCTCAGCCTCCCGAGTAGTTGGGACTACAGGTACCTGCTACAACACTGGGCTATTTCTTTTTCTTTTCTTGAGCGATGAGGTCTCGCTCTGGCTCAGACTGGTCTCGAACATGTGAGCTCAGGCAATCCACCCACCTTGGCCTCCCAGAGTGCTAGGATTACAGGCATGAGTCACTGCACCCGGCCACAGCGTGATTTTAATTCATGCAAAATTGTATGATCCACTCAGGCACAAGCCTGGAGCAGCAATGTCTCCCTGTGCCAGCACCATTTCAGAGGTCAACCTCTGTGTTGTACAGACCCTACAGGGATGCATACCTTCCTATGTCTTTACAGGGAGGTGGGATGAGAAAAAGGTGTTTGGGGAGGAGAATAAAAAAAGAAAAGAAATAGGGGCAGCGCCTGTGGCTCAAAGGAGTAGAGCACCGGCCCCATATACCAGAGGTGGGGGGTTCAAACCCAGCCCCAGCCAGAAACTGCAAAAAAAAAGGAAAAACACACACTCAGTTTCTTTTCTTTCTTTTTGAGGCAGAGTCTCAAGCTGTCACCCTGGGTAGAGTGTAATGGTGTCACAGCTCACAGCAACCTCAAACTCTTGGGCTTAAGTGATTCTCTTGTCTCAGCCTCCCAAGTAGCTGGGACTACAGGTGCCCACCATAACGCCTAGCTGTTTTTTGGTTGTAGTTGTCATTGTTGTTTGGCAGGCCTGGGCTGGATTTGAACCAGCGAGCTCTGGTGTTATGTGGCTGGTGCCCTAGCTGCTGAGCTACAGGCGCAGAGCCTTTTTTTTTTTTTTTGTAGAGACAGAGTCTCACTTTATGGCCCTCGGTAGAGTGCCGTGGCCTCACACAGCTCACAGCAACCTCCAACTCCTGGGCTTAAGCGATTCTCTTGCCTCAGCCTCCCGAGTAGCTGGGACTACAGGCGCCCACCACAACGCCCGGCTATTTTTTGGTTGCAGTTTGGCCGGGGCTGGGTTTGAACCCGCCACCCTCGGCATATGGGGCCGGCGCCTTACTGACTGAGCCACAGGCGCCGCCCTGTTTTTTTCTTTTGAGACAGCGTCTTACTCGGTCACCCTGGGAAGAGTGCCGTGGAATCATATAGCTCACAGCAAACCTCAAACTCTTGGGCTCAAGTGATTCTCTTGCCTCAGCCTCCCAAGTAGCTGGAACTACAGGTGCCTGCCAAAACGCCCAGCTATTTTTAGAAATGGCATCTCACTCTCGTTCAGCCTGGTCTCAAGCTTGTGAACTTAAGCGATCCACCCACCTTGGCCTCCCAAAGTGCTGGGATTATAGACGTGTGCCATCGTGCCTGGCCCCAGACACTCAGCTTCTTATTCTTATCCAAACTGATTGCAGCCCCCATCTAACTAATGATGAGACTCTCATTAATTTATTCATTCTTTCTCCTGTTTAGGGAGCACCTCTTAGAAGCCAGGCAATGTGCTTTGTAGTGAGGATAAACAAGGAACAAAAACAGACTTTGTCCTTGATTTCACAGAGCTGGACGTTGCAGAAACATTAACCAAATAATGATACAGATAAAAATAAACTCTTGATTGCAGGAAGTGCTATGAAGAGGGGCATACAGTGCAGTTACAGTACTCACAGGAGACCTGACCTAGTCCTGAGACATCTAAGAGCTGACCAGTGAAATGGAGTTAATTACATTCATGTAGCTAGAAGCAAAAGGCACTTCCAGACAGGAGACTGCTAGGCAAGGCCTGTGGCAGAGAGGTCGGTGTGGCCAGAGGGGTGTGATACAAAGTTGGAGTCATACTGTGAAGCACCTTGGAGTACAAAGGTGTACTTCCTGCTGTGCCAAGAACAGCAGGAAGCCATTGAGGCAGGAGTGAGTATGACAGGATGCATGTGGAGAGGCCCCCCCCAGGGCCTCCTATGTGGAGAACAGAGGTTGGGGGATGGGAGTGCATGGGAGAAGACCATACGGCCAATTATGACAGTGGTCTAAGCCTATCCAGTTGTCACCCCATAGAACAGAAAAGCGTTTTAAGTGGGAAGGAGGAAAGAACCAGGTAGGACTGAGAGTGACAGTGGGGGTGGAAGGTTGGCGTAGGGCTCTGCAGGCCCCTCCCACTGTCACGACAGCTTATGCTATGATGGGGGGAACTAACCCTGTAAATATTTGAGATTGATCAAAATCAAAACTGATCTTAAGAGGCCTCAGAACTGTGAATACAAAGACCTTTGAAAACATATTTTATAACACTGTTAGCAGGGTGCTAGGGAATATGGTCCAAAATGGTAAGATTCAAGTTTCTAAAAATACATAATGTAGGTCAGATCACATCCTGTGCAGGCTCAAGCTCCCCTTGGTTAAAGCCTCTGGGCATCACCAGCCAGTGGCCTCTTCCTCTCCCCACCCTCATCACCTGTTGTTCTTTCTCCAGCTCCCTCCTCCCTGTTCTGGGCCTCTCACCAGCCCATACACAAGCCTCTGCCGGCATGCTCTTTCCTGCAACTCATCCTTCACTGCCTTCAAGACTGTGCTCAAAGGCCACTTAGGCCTTCCTGACCAGCTCTCCCTCCATCTCCTTAGCACTCCCTAACCCCTTGCCTGAGCTGTTTTTCTACACAGCGCTTGCCTTTTAATATATCATAATCTATTTATTCTATTAACGATCTTCCTCCCACTGGAATGAAATCCAGGACAGAGCTTTTTAGGTGCTCTGTTGATAGCTAAGCTATATCTCTAGTAGCTAGGACATTGCCTGGCACATAGCAGGCACTCAAAACTTTTGTTGAATGTCTGGGAGGTCAAGGTAGGTGGATTGCTTGAGCTTGTGAGTTTAAGACTATCCTGAGCAAGAGATCCTGTCTCCAATAAAAAAATGAAATCAACTGAGGCAGAGGGATCTCTGAGCCCCAGAGTTTAAGGTTGCTATGAGCTATGACACCACGGCACTCTACCAAGGGCGACAAAGTGAGGCTCTGTCTCAAAAAAAAATTTTTTTTTGTTGTTGAATGATTAAAGAAATATATAGGATAAAATTCAGAAATGCCTCTATAAGTTTTATATTTAGATTCTATATACAATAATGGTAACAATAACAAAAAAGACACTTTTGAGTATTTTTTTTTTTTTTTGTAGAGACAGAGTCTCACTTTATGGCCCTCGGTAGAGTGCCGTGGCCTCACACAGCTCACAGCAACCTCCAACTCCTGGGCTTAAGCGATTCTCTTGCCTCAGCCTCCCGAGTAGCTGGGACTACAAGCGCCCACAACGCCTGGCTATTTTTTGGTTGCAGTTTGGCGGGGGCCGGGTTTGAACCCGTCACCCTTGGTATATGGGGCCGGCGCCTTATGGACTGAGCCACAGGCGCCGCCCGAGTATTTTTTTTTTTTTTTTGAGACAGATTCTTACTAGGTTGCCCTCAGTGGAGTGCCGAGGAGTCACAGCAACCTCAAAGTCTTGGGCTTGAGCGATTCTCTTGCCTCAGCCTCCCAAGTAACTGGGACTACAGGCACCTGCTACATCGTCTGCCTATTTTCTAGTTGCAGTTGTCATTGTTGTTTAGCAGGCCAAGGCTGGACTTGAACCCACCAGTTTTGGTGCATGTGGCTGGAGCCCTACTCACTGAGCTACAGGCACTGAGCCACACTTTTGAGTATTTAAGAGACACTAAGAATTTTTTTTCTAATATCAGTATTGATATGGAGAATGAAACTCTCACACGCTGCTGGTAGGAATGTAAAATGCTGTAGTCTCTGAGGAAAACAGTCTGGCAGTTCCTCAAAAAGTTAAACACAGAATTAACATACGATTTGGCAATTCTATCCTTACTTTATATACCCAAGAGAAATAGAAACATATTCACACAAGAATTTATATACGAATGTTTGTATTAGTACATTCAAAAGAGCCAAAAAGTGAAAACAGTCCAATTGCCCATCAACTAATGAATGGATAAATAAAATATTATACCATGAAATATAATTTGTCAATAAAAATGAAATTCTGATACATGCTAAAACATGAATTAATTTTGAAAATATTATGCTAAGTGAACAAAGTCAGTCATAAAAGGCCACATATTATATGACTCCATTTATATGAAACGTCTAGAACAGGCAATTCTAGAGACAGAAAGTAGATTAACGGTTGCCAGAGCTTGGGAGGAGGACAAGAGAGGTTTTTGAGGGGGAAATGGGAAGTGATTACTAGTGGGTAGGAAAGGCTTTTTGTTGGGGGGGAATGCTGAAGATATTCTAAAATTGGCTGTGATAGTGACTACACAAGCCTGTGAATACACTAGAAAAGATCATACACTTAAAAGGGTGAACCGTGTGGCACATGCCCCGCATTAAAAGCTTACCTCTCACAGACTTTATAGCCTTCATTGACACTCACTGCTTTGTACTTCATGTTGCCTTTGGTCCGCTCCAGTTCCCAACACCAGTCCTTCAGCGTGTCAAACATTACTGTATGGTTCTTGGGATTAGCAGCTAACAAAACAAAATTTAAAAGATAATCAAATCTTTTCAGGAAGGCTGGAATTTTCATTATGTGAAAGTCCCTCCTAAGGTCCTACTTTCCTCCACTAAGTCTAATTTTTATCTAAGCAAAATAAAGGCTTAAGCCTAACTTTGTTTCATTTCTTGGTTAGTAATCCAAAATTATGACTAAGAGTGTCTTTTTATTCTGTAGGAAATGGATTGTTCTTGTTCCATTCCTTGCAAGAGTAATTTATAGCTCCATTTTCAGTCATCTGACCATGAGATAATTTATATAACACAAAAAGATTGTGTGAAGCATTAAAAGACAGACTTGGCACAAATGCTAAAATGCTGAAATATTTTTAGCCCTACCAATATGTGCATAAGATGACAAACTGATGTCAATAGCATCTCAGATTCTTGAATGTAAATCCTCCTTCAGTTTGATCATGCATTGCCTATAAGAGGATTGGCCAGTGTGACAGCTGGTTACTAAAGGCCACAAACTGATCAGACAGTCATGGTAAAGGTCAGGGCCTGCTAGCCAAGGGCTGCATCAGGGTGATGGGTACTTTTGCCCCTAACCCAGCCCTGCAACTACCCACTAGGATTTGGCCTAGGTTATAGCAGACATGTCCTTGGTCCTCTCCCAAGTCACAACACTGCTTGTGGAGGATAGGGGTGGTGGTGGCATGCACCAAAATAGTCTTGGGTATTTACACAAATTTTCTACCAAAGTATGTTTAAACCTTTGTACATCTAAAAAACTCAAACCTGGCTAGGGCTCCTATAGCTTAGCAGCTAGGGTGCCAGCCACATACGCAGAAGCTGGTGGGTTCGAATCCGGCCCGTGCCTGCCCAACAATGATAATAACTACAACAACAAAATAGCCAGGCGTTGTGGTAGGCACCTATAGTCCCAGCTACTTGGGAGGCTGAGGCAAGAAAACTGCTTAAGCCCAAGAGTTTGGGGTTGCTGTGAGCATGTGATGCCATGGCACTCTACCCAGGGTAACAGCTTGAGACTGTCTCAAAAAACAAACAAAAAAAATCTACACCTTCTGGGAAAAATAGTGATAAAACTAGCCTACCTGCTCCTTTTAATAAAACCAGATCATAGCAAAAATAATAATGATGGTAATAGTTAATGTTTATACAGCACAGTGTACCAGGTAATATTCTGAGCATACTACATATTTTTTTTTTTGAGACAGAGTCTCACTATGTTGTCCTGGTAGAGTGCTGTGGCATCACAGCTCACAGCAACCTCAAACTCTTGGGCTTAAGTGCTTCTCTTGCCTCAGCATCCCAAGTAGCTGGGACTACAGGTGCCTGCCACAATGCCCAGCTATTTTTTTTGTTGTAGTTATTTAGCTTAGTGGGTTCCAACCCACCACCCTCGGTGCATGTGGCTGGCGCTGTAACCACTGTGCTATGGGTGCCGAGCCGCATATTACGTTTTATGAACATAATCCTATAGGGTAGATGATACAATAGGTAATATTATTTCCTTCATTTTATAGATGAGGCACATAAAGGTCAAGTAACTTAGCCAGGTCACAGGGGTAGGCAATCGTGGAACTAGAATTCAAACACAAGCAGATATAAAGGAAATTTCCGTAAAGTGCTAATGCAAAAAATAAAATTTCCCCTTGGACATAAGTAATAACATACTACCATTCAGCACAGTAGGCCATTTTCTTTCTTTCTTTCTTTTTTTTTTTTTGAGACAGAGTCTCACCATGTTGCTCTCGGTAGAGTACCATGGCGTCACAGCTCACAGAAACCTCAAACTCTTGGGCTTAAGCAATTCTCTTTGCCTCAGCCTCCCAGTAGCTGGGACTATAGGTGCCCACCACAATGCCCAGCTATTTTTATTTTTATTTTATTTTTGAGACAGCGTCTCACTATTTTGCCCTTGGTAGAGTGCCATGACATCACAGCTCACAGCAACCTCAAACCCTTGGGCTTAAGCAATTCTCTTGCCTCAGCATCCCAAGTATCTGGGACTACAGGCACCCACCACAATGCCTGGCTATTTTTGTTGTTGTTGTCATTGTTGTTTAGCAGGCCTGGGCTGGGTTTGAACCCACCAGCCCTGGTGTATGTGGCTGGCACCCTGACCACTGCGCTACAGGCGCCCAGTCAGTATGCCATTCTCTTAGCAATAAAGGCAAGTATTTCCCAAAAATGCCATGTAATAAATAAGCATTCAGGACCTCTCAGCTGAAATTTATTTGTGAATTAAGGCAGGGAATAATTAAAGGTATTCGGATTGCAAACCACCCACTTTTACAAACTCCTATTCAATGAAAAGCTAATTCATCAATTACCATCTGTCAGTCATAACCCTTACTTCTCAAAAAAAAAAAACTATATACATATAGATAGATAGATATAGGGGTTGGAAGGAAGAGAGAGTAATGAGGATGGAATTAAAATCGAATAAAAGATGCTACATATATCCTGGGCCTCTGGCACAAAAAGCCACCAGAAGGTAATAAAACTGCCAGGGTCAATCAAGGTAAGAATCTTGGCATGCTGACCAACATGCTGGCAACCTGAGAAAGTGCCCTATGTTAGGTACAGAACAAGAATCAGAATATAAGGAAGAGACAGAATTCCTAAAAATAGATGATGATTTTTCAAATGTGCACTCAGTAAATGTTTATATAAATTATAGTAATCAAAAGAATCATATTTGTGTATCTCATGTTGCCACAGATATAAGTTAGCGCCTAGTTAATCAGCACTTGGATATATAGCTACAGGAAAAAGATCTGTCATTCACAAAGACAAATTTAAGGAACAAATTTTATGTTCAGCCTTTTATGAATACAAGGTATATTTTATGTCAGTGTAATTTTTTGAACATACTCTTCCTGAAAAAAATTCAGTATTACTCTCAAGTAAGTCTCATTTAATGACTGTCCCCCTTATGTCATACATTTAACAATTTATAATCTTCACAGACTCAAGGTCTTGAAGACTTCAAGGTCAGGAGGTACTGGTGTCTTCTAAAATAAGAAAATAGGCTCAGCGCTTGTAGCTCATGCGGCTAAGGCACCAGCCACAGACACTATAGCTAGCAAGTTTGAATCTAGCCTGGGCCTGCCAAACAACAACAATGACAACTACAACCAAAAAAAAAATAGCCAGCATTGTGGTGGGCACCTGTAGTCCCAGCTACTTGGGAGGCTGAGGCAAGAGAATCGCTTAAGCCCAGGAGGTAGAGGTTGCTGTGAGCTGTGACACCACAGCACTCTACCCAGGGTGACAGCTTGAGGCTCTGTCTCACAAAAAAAAAAATAAATAAAATAAAACAAGAAGACAGAGGCACCAAGAATTAAGTGTCATCCCTTGGATCACAAGTGAGAAAGCAGCTGGGCCAAGACTTGAACTCAGATGGGATAGACACCTTTTCTACCGATCTTTTCTACTAATTACTGCAATTCCCCAAATGCAACATGTTCTCTGAGATATCCATTTCCGAACATGCCAATCCTTTTGTCTCAAATACTGCTCTAAGCCTATTGGATACTCTTACTTCCTCCACTACCAGCCAAGGCACAGCCTTCTCCCACTGATAGTCTGCCATTACCCAGAGAGGATGGGCACTTCCATCAGAAGACACATCACTCTGGTGCCTCTCCCATTTGACTTTAAATTCCTTGAGGGCAGGGATTTAGTCCTGTTTGCCTCCATATAAACACAAGGCCTGGCCTACAGCAAGCATTCAATAAATGTTCAGTAAGTGAGCAGATAGCAACAAAACAACCCTGCATGCCAAAAACATTTATTACAAAATTTTGTGCCTTTTAAAAGAAACTGCCACAACTGTCCTGACAAAGAGCATATAAGACTCAGGATCACTAAACATCAACTTCACCTTAAAAGTAATAGGCAGAGCAAGTGAACAGACAGAGAGAGAGAACTAGAGAAAGATGAAACAGCCACCTGTGAAAACATGTCCCATGCTAAGCATGGTTAATGGCTAATTCATATGGCCAGAGTTTCTTACTTAAAAGACTGCTTTCTTTTTCAGCAAAGTGAAGAAAAAAAGATTTGGAACCTTAGGTTTTCTTTTACCAAACTAGTTTTCTGATGTTCTTTTCTTATGTACAACTGCTCCCTTTCCCCCTAAATATTTGCTATAAAGCATGTTCTGGATATTTTAAAGCCTTCTAGAATGCAAGACATTCTCTAGAGTCAAACAAAACAAAATCAAGTATAATTAAGTGGAAAAAGAACACAAGCACAGGCCAGTTATTTTAAACTGGTTTCAGTTTCGTGTCTTTCTAGCAGTGGTTCTCAACCTGTGGGTTGCAATCCCTTTGTAACAACGAAAATACATCACGGCATTAGGAAGGTTGAGAATCACTGCCTACAACAGTCTTACATTCCCAGTTATAATATATTGATTTTATCTTTCATAAGAAGCACCTGAACAAATCCTAACAATAAATTAAAACAAAGATCATAGGGGAAAAAAAAGTAGAAACCTTCTGCATGAATAACTCAAACAAAAGTGATGTAGACCACCAACGGCTAGAGAAAAGAGGCAAAAATCCCAAAACAACCCATGGATGGCTCCCCACACTGGTTTCAGGTGAGAATTGGAAGGGTCTGGCCTACTGTCAAGTTGAAACCCAGAAAAGACTTACCTGTATTGTTTTGTGCAGCAGTTGCATAGGAAAACAGAAACAATCGTTTAAGCAGTTTAGGAGCCTGAGTATGATGAATTATGCCACTGACAATCTAGAAAAGAACCAACCAATGGCTGTAGTTATTCTTTTGACAGATGAACTCTTAAGAGAGGTAAGAGTCAGGTGTCTAGGGCTCTAATGAACAACATGTTAACTCTTACAGAGGTCTGTATCAATAATGTTAGCTCTTGAATAATGCCAAAGCAAGAGAATGCTAGCTGTTTTGTTAGGTTTCTTAAAAACTCTGAATTTCTATGGAAATTTTAAAAACCTAATCTAATTTCTCAAAAGCAAAGTGTTGGCCGGGCACCGTGGCTCACACCTGTAATCCTGGGACACTAGGAGGCTAAGGCTGGTGGATTGCTTGAGCTCAGGAGTTTGAGACCAGCCTGAGCAAGAGTGAGACCCTCTCTCTATTAAAAATAGAAAAAATAGCTGAGTATACAGTTGTAGTCCCAGCTACTGGGACTGAGGCAAAAGGACTCCTCAAGCCCAAGAGTTTGAGGTTGCTTTAAGCTATGAAGCCACAACACTCTACCTAGGGCAACAGAGTGAGACTCTGTCTTAAAAAAAAAAAAAAAGACCAAGTGCTAAAACCCTTAAGCACCATATGAAGTCAGGTACTTGGAAAATTTG
Organism: Nycticebus coucang; assembly: GCF_027406575.1. Classification (NCBI taxonomy): domain Eukaryota; kingdom Metazoa; phylum Chordata; class Mammalia; order Primates; family Lorisidae; genus Nycticebus; species Nycticebus coucang. The sequence goes on along the minus strand of NC_069780.1, from coordinate 169,703,588 downwards.
GCTTATCAAACACTTGCAGCTGATAATGAGCTTGAGCAACATAATGAATCCTGTCTCTACAAAAAATATAAAAGTTAGCCAGGTGTGGTGGTGCATGCATTTAGTCCAGCGGTTCTTAACCTTTAATACAGACCCACAGGAACTGTATTAAAGGATCGCAGCATTAGGAAGGTTGAGAACCACTGGGAGTCCCAACTACCTGGGAGGCTGAGACAGGAGGATTGCTTGAGGCTAGGAGTTTGAGGTTGCAGCAAGCTATGATGACACCACTGCACTCGAGCCCATGAGACAGAGCAAGATCCTGTCCTCCCATCCCCCGCAAAAAAAAACTTAAAGCTGATCAGCTGATAAGAGATAATAACAAGACACTTAGCAGTTCTGATTGACTTGTGGCTTTTAAGAACTTCTATAAAATGAGGGAAAGAAATCAATCTGTCATACTGTTCATCCATTATCCCCCCAAAAAAATATATTTGGACAGATGACTAAAACCATCATTCAAACTGAAGTTTTTGGCTTTTCAGAGAAATTTCCATATCTACCCTACTCCTGCCCCCTCAGAATAGATACCTGAGTCTTGTTTATTATTCTAACTTAATGATTATACTAAGTAAGCAGTTATCTATAAGTGTCCATAACTCACTGTAGCCAAGACAATATACACGAAATGGCCTTTGACTAGGTTCCCCCTGAAACATTTGCTATGAGAGTAGCCAATTTGAGACCTTCAATATCTTAAGAGAAACCTTGGAAGTTATAACAAATATCAAATAGAATCAGTCACTTTCTGAGTTCACCCAGTTATGTATCTCAACTTGCTGTGGCAACCAGGAGATTAAGTTTACTTAATCCAAGAGCATCTCCAAGAGTGTATCTGATGACTTAGCCTTTTTTGACTGCCTGGTATACCTCCTCTTTCCACGCACAACCACTACCTCCCAGAGGTAAACTCGTTTCTTTAAAGGAGTTGGAAATCACCACTACTACCTTTTGGAAAGGCTGTCAGAGGTGGAGGAAGAGGGATAAACTTTTAGCTGTCCATTATTCCCTTTCCCCAACTGCCTGCTGACCTGGTTTACCCACTCCCACCATTTAGTGACTGTGGGAATAAAAACATCATGAATGGAAAGATTAAATGTACTGTGTGCCAAGATGATATACAGGCATGCTTTCTCAAATTACCCCTCATATTCTAATCAAAGAATATAGGATTCTAACCAATTTCGTCTTCACACAGTGAAAGGTCTCCCTCAACTTTCATGCAATGTAAGCAAACACTGCAACTCATGGGAAAACCTGATGGGAAATACAACCTAGGCAAGTAGTTACCCTTTTGACTTCTTCTTCCTTTGTGTACCTCAGACAGAAATGAAACACTCGCAGGTCTTTGCAGTGGATGATGAGTCTCTCAGGGTACTTCTTCAATTGTCCAAACAGAGTTTTTTTTTTCTCATCAAACACTACGGATCAATGATGAAATCAGGAAGGGAAATTGTTATATGGCAATAAATTAATGCTGAAGAAATAAGGCAGACTATTTTTTTCCCCCTTGGGTTTTTTGTTGTTGTTGTTGTTGTTGTTGTTGTTGAGACAGAGTCCCACCCTATGCCCTTAGCAGAGTACAATGGCATCTTAGCTCACTGCAACCTCAAACTCGAGCTCTGGATATCCTGCTGCCTCAGCCTCAGGAAGCTGCTGGGATTACAGGCACTCACCCCAGCGCCCGGCGGGGGTTTTCCTTTTTTTATGAGTCTCCCTCAGATAAGTCTTGAACTCCTGAGCACAAGCAATTGACCTCAGCTTCCCACAGGGCTGGGATTACACGTGTGAGCCACTGAGGCCAGCATAAGGTAGACTATTAACTTCCAAGGATACAAAAGTAAGAGGAAAGGTACTGTCTGCCTACTGGGCGACTGTCTTCAGCAGGGGCCCTGGCTTCTGAGAGCAGTAAGGGTTATTCATTCCTCTGGAGTAAACACATGGCCAAAGCAAAATGGCCATTGTCAACAGAACTGACTCCACTGACCCTAAAGAAAACTCAGCTCTGAAAACTGAGATTATAAAAGACGGAGGGGATGGGAGGCTGAGGTAGGTGGATTGCCCTGAGCTCAGAGGTTCCAGACCAACCAGACAGAATGAGACCCCGTCTCTTAAAAAAAAAAAGATGGAGGGCAGATTGCTAGGGATCTGCTGTGGTGATAACCTCTGGCTTTATGGCTCCTTTGACACCTCCCTCCCTGTCTCAGAATTTGGACCACTCACTGCCTCCTGGTGTTGAGATCATAAATGGTTACTGAAGGACATGTGAAGATGCCCTGAATACAAAAATAGAGCAGTGGAACAGAGAGAGGCTTGGCAGGAGATGCTTGTTTAGTCAGCAGGAAAGATATCCTAATGCAACACAATAAACCTTTATCAGATCAGCTAAAACTTATACAGCTACCATCGATAGCAACAAGTACAATCAACATCATAATGGCTTTGTGTGGAGTTCCAAGTTCAAGTTCCTCCAACTAAGTGACCCCAAACATGCCACTTCACATCTCAATTTTATCATCCATAAAACTAATTTAAATAAGATAACGTATGTGAAAAAAAATTAGTAAATCACAAAGGGGCCTAAAATTATTATCATCATTATCAGCTATACTTTCAAAGGCTGGTAACACTCCAAGGGAAAACTTACCTCCATAAATTTGATCAACACAGTGAAGTGTAATGTCATTTTCTCCTATAAGCTTATTCTTAAATTGAGTTTCCTAAAAAATTCAAAAGAAAACAACTGTGACTCCTCTCTGTGCACTGTTTTACTTTTACAGGCAGAGCAAATCATTGTTCTCCACTCATGTGTTAAGAAAAGTGAGGGAATGCAGCCATATCCCTAAGGAAAGGGAGCAGTGAGGTGTGTGAGCATTTGCTTTTTAAACTTGACCAAAACATGCTATTTCTGGGCTGCTCCCAGACAAACCCAACATGCCACACACGATCACTTTGAGAAGTGTGGAGAAGGGATGAGCACTTCTCCACACTGTGAAAAGGCAGCTACCTGAAGCCAGCTTTACGACGAAAACCTGGGGAGAAGCACACTTCTGGTAAATGCTGTCTTTGTACAGGACTACGAACCAAGACCAGACAGAGAGGCAGCACCAAGGCTGCTGTTTAAAGAGGAAGGGTGCTAACAGATTTTTGAGAATGGATAAAAAAATTAAAAATAAATAATTAAACGGCAAGGGTGGTCTGGGAAGGCTGGCACACTGGAGCCAGAGAAAAGCCTTAGCAGGGCTTCCACCAACACATGGAGTCTCCTAGGGGTGTGGGTAATTCCCTTACTCGACTGCTCCTTCCTCCTAAGGAGGGGCCAGTCTTACAAGGACACTGCTACTACTTCGTAGGTTAAGATTAAACATACAGTGAACCCAAATTCAATGGCTGCATTCACCATCATTTTAATCATTGAACTCAGTTGCTGAATTTGAGGAAAAGTTCAGTTTAAAAAAGTATATATATAGGGAAATAGTATATTTGGTTCCAATGAGTGATATATACCACACTGAAATACAGTAGAAAATTAAGAAAAAGTTGACAACGTCAATCTGTGAGGTCGAAGCAAGCCAGCACGACATGAAGCACAGATGGGAAATCTCTAAATGGTCCTACCACTTAAGATACTGCAGGACAGACAGCAGGCCAGTGATGAGAGGACTTCTGTCTTTTGTTCGTGTTTATGGTGTGCCCTTCAAAATTATAAAGCTGGGGAAAAGACAAATTCACAACGGCAGCATTGCTCCCAAACTCAGCCAATGCACACAGGACTTCTGTCCTTTGTATTTCTGTGCCAGGGGTAGAGTAATTGAGAAGCTGAGGAAAAGACTAACAGAGCCACAACTGCACTGCTGCCCCCAAGGCAGCCAAACGCATACATACATCATTGTCCAATGTAGATTCATCAGCCCCCAAGAAAGCAATCTTGAAGTCTGTGCAGACCAGTCTCCCGTAGACCCCATGCTGACAGGAATCTTCCTGGACATATTTCAGAACTGTGCTGGCCTCGCAAAGCAGTTGCTCACCTGGGAGAAATCAAAACAAGTCCTCCTTAAAGACCTCAAGAAAGATACAGCACGCAAACACTGAAAGCTCTCCAGCCCCATTTACAAAGGACAGACACAGTACAGCGCAGCACTGCAGAACTTCACCATCTTCAGCCCAGCAGGGGCTACAGAGGTAGGGGAGACTGGGAAGCAGAATAGTTGCTGTCAGCAGGTGAAGTCAAGATGGATGAGGCGCCTCCCTGTGGGGCATTTCCCTGCCTTCTCACTAGGAATAACGGAAGCTTCCAAATAGGTGGTAATAATCTCAGCTGCACTTTCAAGCATAGATGTTATTGTTTGTATTATTCTGACCCACGAAGACATTCCACAGAAGTGATACCATAATAAGCCCTCAGCATGCCCCAGATCAGACCCCGAACCCACCTTCCTATGAGGGGCCGTTTCTAACAAAGTTACTGCTAAGAGACAGCAGGGTGTCTCCCTGGCCCAGGGGCTTCCAGGCCGCTTCCTCAAACACGAGAGGTGCTGTCACCTCCCCAAGTGTGACCACTCTCATTCTGGTTCCATGATGAGAGGAAAAAGGAGGTCAGAGGTTTCTGGGGGAAAAAAATGCTTCCTCTCTTTCTTAGTTGAGAGTATTTCCTCTCAATGTGTCACCTGTCCTGTTCCCTCTGGGCATCCAGCCCACGTGAGAAGCTGTAGTGCCTGGAGACAGAGAACTTGTCTTTAAAGTCAAAAAGATTTAGGATTGGGAGATAGGTAAGTATTCATCTCTTTGTACAGGACTAAGACCAGACAGAGAGGCAGCACCAAGGCTGCTGTTTAAAGAGGAAGGGCACTAACAGATTTTTTTAGAATGGATAAAAAAATTAAAAATAAATAAACAGCAAGGGTGGTCTGGGAAGGCTGGCACACTGGAGCCAGAGAAAAGCCTTGGCTGGGCTTCCACCAAAACACAGGGTCTCCTAGGGGTGTGGGCAAATCTCCTGCTCAACTGCTCCTTTCTGTCTAGGGAGCAGAGAAGCTTGAGGACAAGAAAAAAAGACTACGGGGGAAATGAAAAACTAAGTATAAACACTCTGCAACAACAACAACAAAAAAAATGGCATATTCTTCTCATCCAACAGGTAACCATCTCTGCCCTCAGAATCTCCCTCTGGGTATCTCCTACGAGGTCTTTAAGTTTACTTTTGGTTCAAAATTAATTTACTCTAGCTTTCAATATAAAAATAAGAGTTTTACATACTCAAAAGAAACATGTATTATGGTGCTGGGATTTTTTGTTTGTTTTGCTTTTTTTAATCGTTCAAGGGATTAATTATCTCCAGCTGAAACACTAAGGAAATACAGGAAGATGGCTCAGTCACCAGGTCAACCTCGAGAGAGACCACAGAGTATGAAGAAAACAATGAGGTCAGGGCCTCATCAGAGCTTAAAATAGATCCACCAAAAGTGCCTCAGCCAAGTCGAAGGTGGAAGACACGTGAGCAAGGCTTCCTGTGCTTTCAGCTCTCGACGTCAAACAGCTTTTAATGATGAGGCTCTTCACAAGACCAGGCCGGCCCTCCCATGGTCATGCACCGAGATCCAATACCGTATCAGCATGCACTAGCTAACACAACATTCCTTGTGAAACCCTCTGCAAACACGGCATACTGGGCCATAGTAATCAATGTGTATGTACCAGGTACAGAGTCTGGAATCATGAGAATTGGGAATCGCAAATTATCTTAGTCTAGTTTAGGGAACTGAGGTTCAGAGAAGTTAACTGCAAAACTCACCACTGCACACCCAGAAGAGACCATCAAGTAATCCCGGAGAGAGGAGAATAGACATAACACTAAACTAAAAATGAAAGTTAATTCCAGAATCTATGAGCCAGGCACAGTGGCTTGCGCCTGTAATCCTTGCACTTGGGAAGCTGAGGCAGGCAGATCAACTGAGCCCATGGGTTGGAGACCAGCCTGAGCAAGAGCGAGACCCAGGCGTTGTAACAGGTGCCTGTAGTCCCAGCTACTTCGGAGGCTGAGGCAAGAGCATCAACTGAGCTAAACAGTTTGAGGTTGCTGTGAGCTATGATACCATGGCACTCTACCAAGGATGACAAAGTGAGACTACGTATCCAAAAAAGAGGGCGGTGCCTGTGGCTCAGTGGGTAAGGCGTCAGCCCCCTATACCCAGGGTGGCGGGTTCAAACCTGACCCCAGCCAAACTGCAACAAAAAAATAGCCAGACGTTGTGGTGGGTGCCTGTAGTCCCAGCTAGTTGGGAGGCTGAGGCAAGGTAATCGCCTAAGCCTAGGAGTTGGAGGTTGCTGTGAGCTGTGTGATGCCATGGCACTCTACCATGGGCAATAAAGTGAAACTTTGTCGCTAAAAAAAAAAAAAAAAAGTTGATTCCAGAATCTAGAACCCCAAGAAAAGGGAAAACAACAGATGATGTGAGTTAAGGCTTAGGTCATCATTACAGAAAAAAAAGGCTTTGACTCAAAGAACTCAAATTAGATCTCCCATTTGACCCCTACAATTCCCAAAGTAGGCATCTACCCAGAAAAACGATAGCTCAATTTACAATTGCCAAAATGTGGAAACCACCTAGATCAACCCAGGAATGGATTAACAAACTGTGGTATATGTATACCATAGAATACTATGTTCCCTAAACTAGACTATTCAGCCATAAAAAAAAAAAAAAAATGGTGAATTTAAATCTTTTGTTTTAACCTGTATGAAGTTGAAACCCATTCTTTTTTTTTTTTTTTTTTTTGAGACAGAGTCTCATTATGTCGCCTTCAGTAGAGTGCTGTAGCATCACAGCTCACAGCAACCTCTAATTCTTGGGCTTAAGAGATTCTCTTGCTTCGGTTTCCCAAGAAGCTGGGACTACATGTGCTTGTCACAATGCCCAGCTATTTTTTTGTTGCAGTTTTCATTGTTGTTTAGCAGGCCCGGGCCAGGTTCAATCTGCCTGTCTTGGTGTATGTGGCTGGCACCCTAACTGCTGAGCTACGGTCACCGAGCCATTGAAACCCATTCTTTTTAGTAAAATATCACAGGAATGGAAAAGCAAATATCCAATGTACTAAATATTAATATGAAGCCAGTAGATGATCTAATACACACCCACATAAGAGAAGAACTTAGGAGAACATTAGAGAAAAACTCAGTTCAAGTTGGGGGGAGGGGGTTTGGTGTGCTGTGTGTTTCTACTTAATGAGCACAATGTAAGGGTACATGGCACACCTTTTAGGTGCAGAACACAACTATAAGAGGGATTCTACCTAACAAATGCAAATATTGTAACCTAGTTGTGCCTTCACATTAACCTGAAATAAAAGAAAAAAAAAACTTTCGAAATTTAAAAATATCAAAAAGGTCACAGGAGTCCAATATACTTTACCAGATAAGGTGTATCCGTCAGAAACTTACACAGATTGATATCCCCTCAATAAACTGGAAGAAAATAAAGAATTCCAGAAAGAAGCCTCTATTGTTTTGGGAAAATGTACCTAAAAATCTTACCAAAAAAAAAGTTATTTCAGACTGGGAAAAAAGAAAGAAAAAATTAAATACACAGATCACAGAATATTCCATATGGAAAGGGGATAACATCAAGTTGCTTCTGTTCCTGAACTCAGAAATGGTTAAAACTTAAGCTAAAACTTCCCTCCATCTCAAAAATATTCAGCCAATCCAGGTTACTTCATAATGACTGAAGCTCTAGGTTGGTAAACCCCAATGTCCCTGTACGTGTGCTTAAATGCACAAGCAGAGGTGAGGCCACCCACCAAAGACAGAGCTCAAGACAGAGTCAGAAAGAGAACAGAAGACCTGGGAGGCCAACTCAAGGACAGGAGGAGAGTTTATGGTGCAGGCTCTAGAGGGAACTGACATTTTCCTGACCAACACACTGAATGGGCCCAACTGGGATGATCTAAAAAAGGCTTCATTTGCTTGTGAAAGAGATGAGAATTTCCCAGGCTTATTTTCTTTAGCTTGGGGGAGGAGGAAATTCTTTGCAGATGTTGTAATACTCAGGGCCCAGGTGCGTAGTTACTGAACTAAAGACCTTCATATTTTTGTCCAACTCATTACTGTCACATGCAAGAGAATTAAAACAAAGGAGTTCATATATAGCAAGACTGGGGATGATGTAATTCATCACTGACTTTGAGTCTCATATGGGCTATGATGCTAACATGACAGTTACCTGGCAACAAGTGAAGTGTTACTTCCTTCTCCGTTATTTCCTTTTCATTTGTGTGAATTTCCTAAAAGAGAAAAGCAAAGGGTAATAATTTTCTTTGTTTAAGGGTTCAAAATGAGCAATGTACAGCCATGTTTTCAATATCTACATTAAAGTATCATATATCCTCAGGAGACTTTAATTTGGCAAGCTACTTTTTAAAAAGGTATTTTTAACCTTTTAGCAATTTCAGTAAGTTAGGGCAATTCCATGTATTAAACTAACTATTTAGGATTGACAACAAAGGGATGGGGTGGGCATCCTTTTCAAGGAGTGTCACACATCAAAGCAAGGCAGCTCAAGACAGAGTCAGAAAGAGAACAGAAGACCTGCCATGGTGTGATTCCCCTTCTCCCTCCAGTGAGCATCCAAAAGCAAGAGAAGACTGTGCGTTCCTGAGGAAAGGGACTTTGCGTCAGCACTGAAGGTTAGAGTAGGAAAATGTGAGTGTATCGAGTCAGCACTGATCCCTTTGCTCTACAGCACACCAAGGATTGGTGAAGACAGCTGCCAACATTCTTTGCCCATTCTAAGACAGTGCCAAAGGGGTGCAATTACTTCTAATGGGAAATCCAGGCCAGGTTCTGTGTCACTCTTTATCAATAAAAATATATTCAAGTGTCTCTATTTTGGGTTCAGAATTTATTGGCTATTCAGAGATAATTAACAAACCTTTCAACTCAGCCTTGATAGCATAAAAAAAAACCTTAATGAATTAACAAACCAACATGATGATAAATGGCTATTAACATAAAAAAATGGCAGATGGGCCTCTTAATGATGTCTACCACAACATCTATGAAGTGTTCTTGCCAATTATCTGACCTCAGTCTGCTTGAACTTTCATGCCAATCTACCACTTTATTTGTTTTTAATTAAGACAGAGTCTTTAAGGCGGTGCCTGTGGCTCAAAGGAGTAGAGCGCTTTGAGGTCCCATATGTCAGAGGTAAAGGGTTCAAGCCCAGCTGCAAAAAACAAACAAAAAAAAAGGACAAGAGTCTCACTTTGTCACCCACAGTAGAGTGTTGTAACGTCATAGCTCACAGCAACCTCAAACTCTTGGGCATAAGTGATTCTCTTGCCTCAACCTCCATAGTAGCTGGGACTAAGGCAACCACCACAACACCCAACTATTTTTTTTTTTGTTTTGTTTTGTTTAGCAGGCCTGGGCTGGGTTCGAACCCACCAGCCCTGAAGCATGTGGTCGGCACCTTCACCACTGTGCTACAGGTGCCCCCAATCAACCACTTTAAAAGAAACACTAGAGGCTGGGCTCAGTTGTTCGCGTGTGTAATCCCAGCATTTTGGGGAGGCCAAAGTGGAAAGATTGCTTAAGGCCAGAAGTTTGAGATAAGCCTGGGTAACATAGTTAGATCCTGCCTCTAGAAAAAGTTGTAAAACTTAGCTGGGCATGGTGGCAAATGCCTATAGTCCCAGCTACCCAAGAGGCTGAGGCAAGAGGATCACTTGAGCCAGGAATTCAAGGTTATAACAATGGGCTACGGATGACCATTACCATTGCACTCCAGCCTAGATGATAAAGGTGCAGTGGCTCACACCTGTAATCCCAGCACTTCGGAGGCTGAGGCAGGTGGATTGCCTGAGCTCTCAGGTTCATGACCTGAACCAGAGTGAGACCCTGTCTCTAAAAAATAGCTGGGCATTGTGGCAGGCACCTGTAGTCCCAGCTACTTGGGAGGCTGAGGCAAGAGAATCACTTGAGCCCAAGAGTTTGAGGTTGCTGTGAGCTAAGACGCCACAGCACTCTACCGAGGGTGACCAAGGGAGACAGTCTCAAACAATAATAACAATAATAATAAAGGATATACAGTTTCCATTGTTTTTTTTCTTTTTCTTTTTTGAGATAGAGTCTCACTCTGTTGCCCTGGGTAGAGTGCACAGTTCACAGCAACTTCAAATTGCTGGGTAGCTGGGACTACAGGCAACAACCATAATGCCTGGCTAGTTTTTCTTTTCTTTCTATCTTTAGTAGAGATGGGGTCTCACTCTCGCTCAGGCTATCCATCCGCCTCAGTCTCCCAAAGTGTTAGGATTATAGGTATGAGCCACTGTGCCCAGCCAAGATATTGTTTCAAAAAAAAAGAAAAAGAAAGAAAGAAATACTATATCTGACTATGGAAAATTCTACAAGACACAAACCTTGTTAACAAATAAAACTAGATTTCATTTTTCTATTAAAAAAAGTCTTCTGAATTTGTTAATTCAGACAGAAATATGGCATTAGAAGAAACTTGGGTACAGCTGAGGCAGACAGGGAGACCGGACAGCCCATTGTGAGGCTGAGGGAGAATGGCATGGCTTTTTCAGAGAGCCCATTTTGAGATAGTCTATTTAGAAGGTGATTGCAATTTCCACCCAGGAGAACAAATCAAGTCCCTCTGGGGCAGTGCTTCTCAAAGTTGGGGCACGTCAGATCATCTGGGAAACCTGTTAACTATACACTCTGAGGCTCCCATAAACCTCCTATGGACTCAGAGTGATGGGATACAGGCTAGCCCTTTGGTTTTATAAAATGTTTCCATGATGTTTTGCTCTAGGATTTAGGCAAGAGTGACTCTTCTTGCACAGGTAAATGCTAGCAGTGTTTTTGTGGTTTAGAAATTCTCACTGAGGCTCAGCCCCTGTGGCTCAAGCGGCTAAGGCACCAGCCACATACACCTGAGCTGGCGGGTTCAAATCCAGCCCGGGCCTGCCAAAGAACAATGATGGCAGCAACCAAAAATAGCCAGGTGTTGTGGTGGGTGCCTGTAGTCCCACCTACTTGGGAGGCAGAGGCAGGAGAATCGCTTGAGCCCAGGAGTTGGAGGTTGCTGTGAGCTGTGATGCTACAGCACTCTACCCAGGGCGAAGGCTTGAGGTTCTGTCTCAAAAAAAAAAAAAAGAAAGAAAAGAAAAGAAAAAAGAAATTCTCATTGAGCACCATGATCTGTCATTGGCGAAAAACTAAATTAAAGCACATTTTTTTCTTTTTTTAATTGTTGAGGATTCATTGAGGGTACAAGAAACCAGGTTACACTGATTGCATTTGTTAGGTAAAGTCCCTCTTACAATCGTGTCTTGCCCCAAAAGGTGTGGCACACACCAAGGCTCTACCCTCCCTTCCTTCCCTCTCTATGCTCTTCCTTTCCCCTCCCTCCCTCCTTTCTCTCTCTGCTCTCCCCTTCCCCCACCCCCACCGTGTCCTTAATTGTCCTCGTATCAAAATTGAGTACATAGGATTCATGCTTCTCCATTCTTGTAAAGCACAATTATTTTTGACAGGTTCTATCATTCTTTCTGAGAAGAGAGCAAAGTTATTCAATAAATTTAATCAGTTGTTAGAAAACTATAGCGATCATCTTGACTGGTGCTTGGAATTCAGTCTAAACACAGAGCAAGCCTGGTGAAGACTAGCCCCTTTTTTATGTTAGCAAAATGAAGTTATCCAATCCAAAACTACCTACATTCATTCTTGAAATGGTTAGTGAAATTCTTTCTTTACATTTCTGAAACAAAACAATCAGGAGACATCTTTTAGGATTCCCCCAAACCCCCTTCCCCAGGCTACCTACTGTTCCCTGCTTTCACAATCTCCTGGAGTGAACCTCTTCCTACCCAGTCAACTATATGGGGAAAACTTAACAAGAACAGTGGTGCCACAAACATCCAACTAATCATTTTCTCTCTCCTGTTAATCTGGCTAAAGGCTAGGAGATGCTAATCAAGCTGGCTGCTTAAACTAGAGACTTGCAAATTTGGCCACAAAATACTGGGAAGCAGAGAGAGCTGCTATACAGAGAAAAGACACATGACAAGGATCTGAGAGAACCTTGACTTGGACACACTTAATAATAGCCTGGACTCTCATGACTTTCCAAGCTTTTGTCAGGTCCAACACACCTCTGACCCACAGTTCCATGAGTCATATCTGTATCTATAAAATAGATAGGGTGGGTTTCTATTAATTGTCACCAAAGATATGAACCTAGGTCAAATGCATTAACACAGCACCTGTAGCTCAAGCAGCTAGGGCACCAGCCACATACACCAGAGGTGGCGGGTTCAAATCCAACCCGGGCCTGCCCAACAACAACTGACAACTGCAACAAAACAATGGCCATGCATTGTGGTGGGCACCTGTAGTCCCAGCTACTTGGGAGGCTGAGGCAAGAGAATTGCTTAGGCCCAGGAGGTTGCTGTGAGCTGTGGTGCCACTGCACTCTATCCAGAGTGACAGCTTGAGGCTCTGTCTCAAAAAAACAAACAAAAAAACAGAAACCATAAACGTCACCCAACATGTCAACGTACAATTTACCTAAGGCCACAGGATTAGGAACTAAATCTCAGCCACCACCTAACAAGAAATAGTGGCAGAGAAGAGTCAAATGCCAGAAGGTAGCATCTACTCCCTCAAGTATATGCGTTTTAGGTGGGGTGAGGATATATGAAGCCTTCAAACAGTAAGACCCTCAGAGGATTTGGCCCTTATCCAGTTGATGAAAATGCCTCTGAATGACTTTCCTTGGCTGCTACCACTACATTCCCTGTATAATCTCTCTGAGTGTAAAGGTACATCCCCTACCCCGCCCCTACCAAACACATACAAGGTAAAGAAAAAAGTGACTTAAAAAACTTAAAGCAACAACAATAACAAAAACTCCACAACATTCTTAGCCTTGTCATTTCCAAACTAAGTTATATATGTATATGTTCATAGATACATACACTTTTTAAAAATGTCTTTTAAAGCAGAAGATACTATGCTTCTAAAGACAGCTGAAGTTTACACATGAACAAGGAGAAGCTCATTTACGAGACAAAGATAACTCAAATGAATCCTTACCAAGTGCTAGGTACTGGGCACTAAAGGATAAACAGGAGCCTGCAGTCCAGGAAGGAGGAGAGAGAACGCCAGCACACTTTTAGTCACAATGGAAGCTTAGTAAAGGTAGTGACATGGAGCTACGGGAGCACCTCACTGTAGGGAGACCAACAGAGGGGGAGGAGAAGGGGAACTGTCCAAGCTCCTACAGAATGTGCTTGAGCTAGTGACAAGCAGAGAGAGGAAGAAAAGAGAAGGTGCAAAGTAACAGAGAGGTGAGAATTATGGCTGGGGCTGGGGCACAGCCTATAGGAATGTGTATGCCATTTTGAGGAGTTTGAATTTTATCCGGTGGGGAGCAACTGAGTACTTTAAGGGGAGTGAATTAAGCACATATTATTTCCTATGTTCAGTAAACGTCTTTCAGAATAAAAAAGCACAGGATGAACCTAGCATCCTGGCAAAAACATCAGGAGGATCTTGGGCTGGCCTGGCCTCAATATCCTCATCTGGAAGAAAGGAATTAAGAGATACATTGCCCATCCCATGAGACAATGCATAAGACAATTCTGTGCAAGGTTGAAATTATATGGAAGTGGGTGGCCCCTGTGGCTCAGTGGGTAGGGCACTGGCCCCATAAACCGAGGGTGGTGGGTTCAAACCCAGCCCCGGCCAAACTGCAACAAAAAAATAGCTGGGCATTGTGGCGCGCGCCTGTAGTCCCAGCTGCTCGGGAGGCTGAGGCAGGAGAATCACCCAAGCCCAAGAGCTGGAGGTTGCTGTGAGCTGTGATGCCACGGCACTCTACAGAGGGTGACAAAATAAGACTCTGTCTCTAAAAAAAATAAATAATAAAGAAAGAAATTATATGAAAGTGAGTCTGTGTTCAGAAAGGAGGCAAAGTCCTTGGTGGTTTCCCCTGACTAAAAACTGAAAGGAAGGCTCTAGTAGACCGACCCTCTCTGTTCCAAATTGCTCAGTCAGACCATGTCATCACATATTCAGGGATACATATTAATCCACCAGAGCATTCCCTACAAGAAAAAAGGCTGGGGAGCTTTTCCTGCCCATCTTCATCTTATTCAAACGCCCCAGAAGCTTAGCACACCTTTTTCATCGTCAAAGTACTAATCTCTCTTCCTCCCTGGAATAATGCTAAATATATTTTAGTGTTGGCACCATGCTGATGACCAAAAGTTGATCTGACAGAGAAAAGAGAAAAAAGCAACTAAGTCATCCAGCAGTGGATTCCAAGATTCCTAACAGTGCTCAACTCCCTACTAAAATTGCAGCTATTCATTAGACTTCTTTCAGCGCTGCAGACAAGGAGAGGTCAGAACAACACAGTAAGAGGTAGCACCTAGCCAGGCACGGTGGCTCACACATGTAATCCTAGCACTCTAGGAGGCTGAGGCGGGTACATTGCTTGAGCTCAGGAGTCCAGACAAGCCTGAGCAAGACCAAGACCCCATCTCTACTAAAAATGAAAAATTGAGGCAAGAGGATCACTTGAGCCCAAGAGTTTGAGGTTGCTGTGAGCTATGATGCCATAGCACTTTGTTACCACTCTGTCTCCAGCACCTACAAAAAAGTAATGTAATCATCAACACTATGTGAGCCCCTGCCTCAAATACCATGAAATAAATTATAACAAAACTTACTCAGTCAAAACCTAGATCACACAGCAAACTTTTCTTCTGAACAGTAATAACAGTTGCATCTAAGTTTGTACTTAGGTCAAAGCCCTCCACAGTTTGCTTGACAATTTCACCTTTCACATCGACTATGTGCTTTTAACAAGTTCTCCCCAAAAGTAGCCCCTGAAGTTAACACACATAGGAAAAATGGGAAATTACAGCTAATGTACCTTTATTTATAAAATACTCATTACAAAATGTTATAAAAATATTTACAAAAGATGCTCTACATGTTAGCTACCGCTCTGCAAAGTTTTGTAATGAATAATTGGTAAATAAAGGTATATTTCGGTACAATTTCACATTTTCCCTATCTCTGGCAACTTCAGGGACACCTATGTAATGGTAACAGACAACATTTAGTAAGCTTCCATTATGTACCAGGTAAGTACACTTCATCAGAATCTCGTTAATCCCCACACCTACTTTAGGACAGGCACACCATGTTTTATTGCATTTGCTTTGTTGTGTTTTCCAGGTAGTGTGCTTTTTATAAATGAAGGTTTGTGGCAACAATATCATTTTCCACAGCACGTGCTCATTTTGTGTGTATCTGTGTCATGTTTTGGTAATTTTTGTAGTATTTCAAAATTTTTCGTTATATCTGTTATTGTGATGTAATTTTGTTCCTTTTTTTTGTTTGTTTGTTTTGTTTTTTAGAGACAGGGTCTCACTCTGTCACTCAGGCTGGAGTGTGGTGGTACAATCATAGCTCACTGCAACCGGTAACTCCTGGATTCAAGCCATCCACTCACTTCAGCCTGAGTACTAGGACTACAGGCATGAGCCTACCATGCCAGCTAAATTTTTCTATTTTTAGTAGAAACGGGGTATTGTTCCTGACCTCATACAATCCTCTCACCTCAGCCTCCCAAAGGATTACAGGTGTGAGCTACTATGCCCAGCTGTCACTCCAATTTTGAAAGAAGTTCTACTGGGTAAACACATACTTACTACATTATAATATAGTGTAAATTTAAGTTTAATATGCACTTGGAAAAAATGAGTGTGACTTGCTTTATTATGATACTTTATTGTGGTGGTCTGGAACTGAACCCACAATATCCCCTAGGTATGCTTGTACTAGTACATATTATCCCCATTTCACAGATAAGGAAAACTAAGGCTTAAATAGGTTAAGTAATTTATCTGAGGTGTTATAGGAAACACAAGCTACTAACCAAGGATCAGCCCACTCCTATTTAACTCAGCTCAGAGCCCACACTTTTCACTGCTGTGTATCAGTTCTAACAAACATAGTTTTCACTTTTCCTATTGAAGAAGAGACATTCATTGTAGCATCCACTGTTTCTAAAAGGAAACTCTTACCACAAGCCTTATTAGAACAAATAAGAAAAATTCCCTTAAGACAGCTGTATTTCACGTTCAAGTATCTGCCATACAGTAGAAAAGCATGTGGAAGTTAAAATCAGCTACGGTTCCTGAGGATCTGTTGAGAGGCAGACTGGTCATTTTCACTGACTTGTTCTCAAAAAGTCAATGCTCTAGATTCTTATCAAGTTCACATTCAGAGCACACATCTTTAAAGTGTGATGATGCTGGGTTAACTTAGAAAAGGCAGAAAATGAGAAGGGCCCTGCCAGAAAGAACGTGAAAAGAATGAGGCAGGGGAAGGGGTGTAATGAAGCTCTGCTAGATAAAATGCTTATAAATACTCATATCAACAGCTTTGAGTCAAAACCCGGAACTGTTCTTGGATTAACTTTACTGAGCCAGAAGGGCAAATTCCAAGAAGCAACATCTCTAAAGGTTCCAAAACACAATTTCTTTCCATTGTATTTGGCAACAAAGTGCTAAAAGGACACAACACAGACATTTCCTTTCCTCAAAGTTGCCCTACTTTTTTAGAATGAACATTTAATACTCTTTGTTTGTTCCACTAAATAGAAAATCTGAGGGAGAAAAATGTGTTCCCATACTAGGGGGAATCCATGTGCATCTTAAATTTTTTTTTTCTTTTTCTGAGACAGAGTCTTATAATGTCACCCTCGGTAGAGTGCCATAGCATCACAGCTCACGGCAACCTCAAACTCTTGGGCTTAAGCAATTCTCTTGCCTCAGCCTCCTGAGTAGCTGGGAGCCTGTTGCAGTTGTCACTGTTGTTTAGCAGGCCTGTGCCAGGCTCGAACCCGCCTGCCTCAGTATAGGTGGCTGGCGCCCTACTCACAGAGCTACAGGTGCCAGGCCTTAAAATCTATCTTTTTTTAAAGTAGGAAGTTGGGGCAGCGCCTGTGGCTCAGTGAGCAGGGCACCGGCCCCATATACCGAGGGTGGTGGTTTCAAACCCAACCCCGGCCAAACTGCATCAAAAAAATAGCCGGGTGTTGTGGCGGGCACAGGTAGTCACAGCTGCTCGGAGGCTGAGGCAAGAGCAACCCAAGAGCTGGAGGTTGCTGTGAGCCATGTGATGCCCCGGCACTCTACCACTCTACCAAGGGCAGTAAAGTGAGACTCTGTCTCAAAAAAAAAAGTAGGCAGTTATATTTCATTTTTTTTTTTTTTGAGACAGTCTCATTATGTTGTCCTCAGTAGAGTGCCGTAGCATCAAAGCTCAAGCAACCTCAAACTCTTGGGCTTAAGCGATTTTCTTGCCTCAGCCGCCCACGTAGCTGGGATACAGATACCCACCACAAAGTCCTACTATTTTTTGGTTACAATTATCATTGTAGTTTTAGCTGGCCGGGGCTGCGTTCGAACCCGCCAGCCTGGGTTTATGTGGCCAGCACCCTACCTACTGGGCTATGGGCGCCTCTGACCAGCTAGTTTTTTTTTTGGAACAGAACCTCAAGCTATCACCCTGGGTAGAATGCTGTGACATCACAGCTCACAGCAACCTCCAATTCCTGGACTCAAGCAATTCTCCCGCCTCCACCTTCCAAGTAGCTGTGATTACAGGCGCCTGCCGAAACGCCTGGCTATTTTTTGGTTGCAGCCATCACTATTGTTGGGCGGGTCTGGGCTGGATTAGAACCCGCCAGCTCAGGGTATGTGGCTGGGGCCTTAGCCTCTTGAGCCACAGGCACCGAACCAGGAAGTTGTATTTTTAATATAGCACTGTACTAATAATTTAAGTTTTTGTCTTCCCCCATGTCTCTCCAATTTTCTCTCTGTGCATATACTAAAAACAGAAATAAATCAAGTTTGGAGACCATAGTCCAAATCTGGCACTGGTACCTATAGGCATAACCTAGAGGCATGTTATTTAACATGAATGAGCTTCAGTTTCTTCCTTTTTAGTTTCTTTTTTTTTTTTGTAGAGACAGAGTTTCAATCTATCACCCTTGGTAGAGTGCCGTAGCATCACAGCCCACAGCAACCTCCAGCCCTTGGGCTTAGGCGATTCTCTTGCAACCTCCAGCAACCTCCAGCCCTTGGGCTTAGGCGATTCTCTTGCCTCAGCCTCCCAAGCAGCTGGAACTACAGGCACCCACCACAACACCCAGCTATTTTTTTGTTGCAATTTGGCCCGAGCTGGGCCTGAACCCTCCACCCTCGGTATATGGGGCCAGCATCCTACCCGTTGAGCCACAGGCGCCACCCAGTTTCTTCCTATATAAAATAGAAATAATACTACATAATATGAAGGCTTTAAGAGATATGTATGTAAACACCTGATAAATGTACGCAGTAATAGGACTTGTTATAATTGATGGACATAGCAGTGTCTGTGCTTCTTACTGATTTCCTTTCTTTCACATTCTCCTTCCTTTTCATGAGTAAAAAGAGTTACAATTATTCAAGATTCTGTCGTGTAAGTACAACAAAGTCTACTTCTCTCCCAGTCCTGTTTCCCACATTAAATTTGATTCTACTCAGAAGGCACCTCAATTCTTTTTTCTGTGGATCAGAAACTACTGAAATTAGCAACACTCAAGTTGGCTCCAATGCCATCTAACTTTGATTACACAGGAATATTGGAAGCCATGGAAAAAGAAATGACATTTTTCTATTATTTGTTCTCTAGCAGCCCACTGTGATTTAGGTCATTATGCATCTTACCTTCTGCAATTCAAAGTACTCTGAACCCACTACAAGAAGCAGACAGTAGGCTTGGCGCCTGTGACTCAAATGGCTAAGGCGCCAGCCACATACACCTGAGTTGGTGGGTTGGAATCCAGCCCGGGCCTACCAAACAACAACGACAGCTGCAACCAAAAAATAGCCGGGCATTGTGGTGGGCACCTGTAGTCCCAGGTACTTGGGAGGCGGAGGCAGGAGACTTGCTTGAGCCTAGGAGCTGGAGGTTGCTGTGAGCTGTGATGCTATGGCACTGTACCTAGGGTGACAGCTTGAGACTCTGCCTCAAAAAAAAAAAAAGCAGACAGTAAGGTCAGGTGCAGTGGCTCATGCCTGTAACCCCAGCACTCTGGGAGACCGAGGCAGGTGGATAACCTGAGTTCAGGAGTTCCAGACCAGCCTGAGTAAGAGCAAGACCGTCTCTAAAAATAGCCAAGCATTATGGCAGGCACCTGTAGTCCCAGCTACTTAAAAGCCTGAGGCAAGAAGATCACTTGAGACCAAAAGTTTGAGGTTGCTGTGAGCTATGATGCCATGGCATTCTTCCAAGGGCAACAAAGTGAAACTCTATCTCAAAAAAAAAAAAAAGAACCAAAGAGTAGACTAATGGCTTTTTTTTTTTTTTTTTTGTAGTGTGAGCGCTGGAATTAAGATACTGTTACCCTCGATATCTAATCTATCACCTATCACCAAATTTTATCCATAATACCTGTTAAAGAGATCTAGAACCTATCCATGGTCCTCTCTTCTGCCCCAAAGCTCCACCCAATTATCATTTCTCACCTGGATCACTGCAATAGTTTTCCAACTGGTTACCCTGCATCTTTTTTGTTGTTGTTGTTGTTGCTCTTCGTAGAGTACCATGGCATCGCAGCTCACAGCAACCTCTAGCTCCTGGGCTTAGGCGATTCTCTTGCCTCAGAATCCCGAGTAGCTGGGATTACAGGTGCCTGCCACAACACCCGGCTATTTTGTTGTTGTTGTTACAGTTTGGCTGGGGCTGGGTTTGAACCTGTCAACCTCAGTATATGGGGCCGGTGCCCTATTCACTGAGCCACAGGCGCTGCCCTCCCTGCATCTTTCTAATCCATTCTAGTATCTAATCTTTCTCCAGTCAAGACTTCAAAAAAATTACATATGTACACTATGAAATTCTTATTCAAGTTAAGAATCAACTCAAAAAAATAAGTACAATCATCACCACCATCAACTGCATGAAAACATCCAAAATTGGAATATATACCAGCCAGGCGTGGTGGCTCATGCCTGTAATCCCAGTACTGTGGGAAGCTAAGAAGAGAGAATTGCTTGAGCCAGAGTTCAAGACTTGCCTGACCGAGAGTGAGACCCCCGACTCATAAAAAAATGATAAACCAGCTCACACCTGTAATCCCAGGACTAGAGGAGGCTGAAGTAGGAGAATTGCTTGAGCTCAGGAGTTTGAGACTTGCCTGAGCAAGAGTAAGACCCCAACTCATGAAAAGAATTGAAAAACCCAGCCGGACACAGTGGAAAGCACCTGTAATCCCAGTGGCTTCGGAAGCTGAGGCAGTGGGTGCCCACAGCCTGAGTCTGGGGATGAAGTGAGCTATGACACCATTGCACTCTGTTCAGGGCATAGGATGGAACTTTGTCTCAAAAAAAAAAAAAAGCAAGGTTGGGGCCTTGGTGTGTGTCACACTTTATGGGGGCAAGACATGATTGCAAGAGGAACTTTACCTAACAATTGCAATCAGTGTAACCTGGCTTATTGTACCCTCAATGAATCCCCAACAATAAAAAAAAAAAAAAAAAAAGCAAGGAAATAAAAAGAAAACATTAAAAAGAAATTAAACACAAGGTGAAATATACACCAGTCCCAAGAAGAGAAATAATTTAAAGAATCCAACAAATCAGAGTGTACAAATAGGAACTTCCTTGACCTAATCAAATCAAAAAGTTTCTGCTCAGCCAAGGACACAATCAATAGAGTAAATAGCCCACAGAATGGGAGAAAATATTTGCCTGCAATACATCTGATAGAAGGCTGATAACCAGAATCTACAAAGAACTTGGGCAAATCAGTAAGAAAAAAAATCGGGAGCCATCGGTAGCTGGCCAGACACTGAGGCTGGCAGGTTCAAACCTGGCACAGGCCAGTTAAAATGACGACAACTGCAACAAAAAATTAGCCGGGTGTTGTGGTGGGCACCTGTAGTCCCAGCTACTTGGGAGGCTGAGGCAAGAGAATCACTTAAGCCTAAGAGTTTGGGGTTGCTGTGAGCTGTGATGCAACAGCACTCTACCCAGGGTGATAGTTTAAGACTTTGTCTCAAAAAATAAACAAACCAATAAAACAAATTTAAAAAAATCAAACAACCCTATTAAAAAGAGAGCAAAAGACATGAACAGAAACTTTTCAAAGGAAGACCCAGTCTAACATCCAAAAAAAAAACACATGAAAAAAATGCTTAACATCTCTAATCATTAGAGAAGTGCAAATCAAAACCACAATGAGGTAGCACCTAACTACAGTGAGAATGATTCTCAAAAGAATAAGAGCTGGTATGAAGGCAAAGAGAAAGGAACACTTACACACTGTTGGTGGGATGGCAAACTAGTATAACCTCTGTGGGAAGTTGCATGGAGATACTTCAAAGAACTTAAAGTGGAACTAACCATTTGATTCCGCAATCCCACTGCGGGGTATATACCCAAAGCCAAAGAGGACACCTGACCTCCAATATTTACAGCAGCACAATTCACAATTACAATGATGTAGGAACAACTCAAGTGTCCATCAGTTCATGGATGAATTAATAAAATGTGATATATGCATAACATGGAGTACTACTCAGTCATAAAAACAAATGGTAATAGGAACTGGAAACCATTCTTTTAAATGAACCATCACAAGAACGGAGAAACAAACACATGTGCTCAATACCAAATTAGAACCAACTCATCAATACTTAAATGCACAATAGAAGTAAATCTCAATGAAAATCAAGCTGGGGGGAGGGAGAAGAAGGGAATGGATAATTCACATCTATTGGGTACCGTGCACACTATCTGAGTGAAGGGCACACTTAGAACTTTGACTTAATCTATAAAAAACAATGTAGGCTCATGTCTGTAACCCTAAACACTGGGAGGCTGAGGAGAGTGGATCACCTGAGCTCAGGAGTTGAGACCAGCCTGAGCAAGAGCGAGACCCTGTCTCTACTAAAAACAGAAAAACTAGCCAGGTTTGTGGGAGGCACCTGTAATCCCAGCTACTCAGGAGGCTGAGAAAAAAGGATTGCTTGAGCCCAAGAATTTGAAGTTGCTGGGAGCTATTATGCCACGGCACTCAACCTGAGAGGGTGACTGAGCAAGACTCTGTCTCAAAACAAACAAACAAAAAAGTATATAAACAAAACATTTGTACCCCTAATACTCTAGAAAAAGCAAAAAAGAAATCCTCTCCTCATAAAAATGTTTAATTGATTATTTTCCTTAAGGTGGTTTTCAGAAGTTACCTGTTTGGGTAGTGGAGGGGACAGAAAGAACAGAATGGAGTGTATTCATTGGTAATGTCTGTAGTCTCTTCATCCCTGTATTTCACAATCACTTTTAAACTTTGCCAGAAAAACAAAGAAAGAACTAACAAATACAGAGATATTTCAATGTTTTAAAGAGAAGACAGCTATACCACCATCCTTTGCTTGGTGATCCCAGGAGAATGAACATGGCTGAATGTAGAGGGAAGGTGAATACCAATAAAGGTACAGGAGCACCCACATCTGCATCTCAGAGTGGGTTCCAGGACAAGATGAAATTCCCAAAAGTGCATCCTACTCTGATCTTGCTGTGCTCTGAATGCAGATAAGCTGTTGTCTTCATCAGCAAATTTGGAAACAAGTGATTCAAGACTGTCCAACTTGACCTTTACAAATGAGTAAGTAAATTTACTCTCTTCCTTAGAAATCACAAATGTCCAATCTGAGAATGCCAAAGTCTACTTCCCCTCTTTCCAAAGGGGGTATAGGGGCATACCTTACTGAGGTTGAGAAGTAAATAATGATAAACATTTCTTGAGCCATGCCACCTAGTATTTAAAGAGCTTTAGATTTAATAACTCATTTAATCCTCACAGCAAGCCTTTGCAATAATTATACCCACGATTATCTCCACTTTATAGATGAAGACACCCAGCCAGTACATGGCAGAGATAGAAGTCAAACTCAGGTAAGCTAGCACAGCCTGTCCCATACAGTCTCTTCAGTAGAAAGAAGGAATGAAGGTAAAAAGGAAAAACAAGACAGAACAATCAATGAATTAACTGCCAGACCTACCTGAAACCAGGTCAAAGTAATCATCACAGAAGTACAAAAGAAAGCCTCACAGGGTACTGCAGAGAGACCAAAGGAGGCTAAAAAGAAAAACAACAACACCTATTCCCTATGAGTAGTGGATCTAAATAACATTGGCGAGCTGCATGGGGAAGAACCTTGGTGCTTCTCAACACCAGCTATGTTTCCCTAAGGGATAAGTCTCTGGTTGCCACCCTAACCAATCCTTGAGAGTTCAATGGGAATCTGATTCACCATGTTCCAGGAAAAGCTCTAATCATAACACTACCCTGTACTGCCTGGCCAACTGTGTGTTTCCTGTCAAAAGAATATAGTCTTGAGGTCATCCTAAGAGTCCCACTTTACCCTCAATATCCAATCTGTTGCCAAATTCTATCCATATTACCTATTTAAGAGATCTAGAACCCATCCATGGTCCTCTCTTTTGCACACTAGCTCCACCCTACTATCATCTCTCATCTGGACCATTGCAATAGCTGTCCAGCTGGTTTCCCTGCGTCTTTCTAATCTATTCTCCACCCTAGAGTAGAAGTAATCCTTTCAAAACACAGCCTGCTTTGGCTCAGTTGTGGAATGAAGACAATGCTTTGACAAGGCCTACACAGCCTGGCCTACACCTACCCATCAAATCTGATCTCCCTACCATCCTCTTCATTCTTCTGTGTATTGGCCATATGGGCCTTCTTTCAGCCTCCCATACCTGCCTCACTTCCCTCCCATTGTGGGTTTCTGTCATAGAGAGATCCTCCTCCTTGGAATGTCTTTTCTTCCCCTCTTTGCCCTGTGAATTTTGTGTATCCATTAGATGTCAGGCCAAGGGTTATTTCCTTAGGGAAGCCTTCTGTTACCAGGTTCTTTTTTTTTTTAATGTTTTTTTTTGTTTGTTTGTTTGTTTTTGTAGAGACAGAGTTTCACTTTATGGCCCTCGGTAGAGTGCCGTGGCATCACACAGCTCACAGCAACTTCCAACTCCTGGGCCTAGGCGATTCTCCTGCCTCAGCCTCCCGAGCAGCTGGGACTACAGGCGCTCGCCACAACGCCCGGCTATTTTTTTGTTGCAAGTTGGCCGGGGCCGGGTTTGAACCCACCACCTCGGTATATGGGGCCGGCACCCTGCTCACTGAGCCACAGGCGCCGCCCTGTTACCAGGTTCTTACAGCTCCATGTATCTCTCCCTGCTAATACTTGTTACAACTGCAACCTCATATTTGTTTATCTAATTATTTAAGTTGATCTCTCCATCAATCTATACTATAAACCTTTTGCAGACAGGTCTTTGTCTGGGTTTTTGTCCACCATACGTCCCCAGATTCTAATACAAGCTTTGCACATGGGAAGTACTCAAAAAATTTGTTAAGGGTGGCACCTGGGCTCAACGGAGTAGGGTGCCAGCCCCATATGCCAGAGATGGCGGGTTCAAACCCAGTCCCAACCAAAAACTGCAAAAAAAAAAAAAAAAGATTTGTTAATAATTTAGTAATGTCTTTAAGTAGTAAGAGGTTTTAAAAACACTTAACACTTTTACATCATTTTAAATTTCCTAATCAGCTGATTCTAAAATAAACAGGGAGAAATACAGGGCAGATGAAGACACAGTAATTATGCTTGGGCACTAATATGGATGGCTTTACCAAATGCTCTAATCATATCATAAAGTACTGGAGACAAAAAGCATTTCCCCTGCTCGGTGCCCATAGCTAAGTGGTTAGGGCACCGGCCACAAACACTGGGGCTGGAGGATTTGAACCCAGCCCAGGCCTGCTAACCAACAATGACAACTACAACAAAAAAATAGCCAGGCGTTTGGTGGGTGCCTATAGTCCCTGCTAGTTGGGAGGCTGAGGCAAGAGAATCACTTAAGTTTGAGGTTGCTGTGAGCCACATGTGACGCCACAGCACTCTACCAATGGCGACATATTGAGACTCTGTCTAAAAAAAAAAAGCATTCCCCTAAATCAGTGTTTTTGAACCTTTTTTTTATCTCACAGCACAATTGAACATATAGTTAAACTTCCACAGAACACTTATGTTGATAAAAAAAAAAAGAATATACTTAATGTGCTTCAAACTTTTCAAAAACAATGATCTTTAAAAATTTTCAAGCACACTAGTTGAAAATCACTGCCTTCAAGCCTGCCATGAATGTGGTATTAATAGAAAGACTACTACTCATGAAGCCTGTCTGGAAAGAACTACAGCAAGGCCAGAGTAGTGCAAAGGCCTGGATCTCACAGCCAACTCAACCAGCATCTGAAGACAGCTGCCTTTTTGCTGTCCCTGTTCTTTGGGATGGTGGGAGCATCTTAAACCATCAGCTGGTTTCAGAGAAGGGCCCAGAGGCCCCCCATAAGCCTCTCTTCCTTCAACTCTGACACTTGCTGCCAACTGCCTATCAGCAGATGGCGACAATTCGACTTCTGCAGCTGTGAAATGTGAGAGAAAATTCCTTACTGACTCCATGAACTATCATGTTCAATGTGCAGGGGGAAAAAAGTAGGAACGGTATGATTCTTTAATAATCAGGCAAAACTAGTTTTACTGGTTATGCTGACAAACTTTTCTTGAAAATGAACTCATATGAAAGTTATACAAATTTTCAACAAATGTGTCAGTTAAAACTGGCCTACCTGCTTGGTACAGCCCCTCTTACTACTACATGTGAGTTTGGACAAAGCTTGCTACTATGGCACAAAAGAAAGGTGAATATTGCAGGCACTGGGTGGGATCACAGCATGACCAGGCTTTCAAAACGGGGATATCTCTGTGGTCGGAATGTAATTAGAGTAGAGCCATCACACAAACAGATCAGGGCTGGACTTTGTTTGTTAATTCCTTGTTTCAATGTTTATGCCAATGTTATGGCTACTCTTTTTGTTTGTTTTAATTTTAAAAAAGGATAAAGACATGAAAAGTCTTCCAGTTTTCTCAAGTTTTACCCCACAGATCAAAAGGCGCTCATGACATCTGTTCAGGGTCCCACTGTATCAATAGTTCCCAGAGCCAGCAATTGCCACCACCCCCATATCATTGAGAACTTCTAAAAACCTCACCCATGCTGAGCCAGAAGCACTCCTATTTTGGCAATGTCTAGGCCAGACAAGATATGAGAATTTAAGCATTGCCACTCATTCTTTAGCAGGCTTATGACCCAAAGGAGACACACCTACTGGGACCCACATCATACAGCTGGCTCAGCACTGGAAAAACTGTCAATCTGTTCTCTTCTCAGAACAATGTCTCTGAGAAGGAGTGGCCCCAAATCACAGAGCTCCAATGAGCCTGAGTCAACATTCAAGTTGTGTGTCTGATTACTCAGAGCTGCAAAATGACCCATCTCCAATATGTTTATTTCAATAAACAGCTCCTGAATATTCTAAATTACCAAATACTGGGGATAAAAAAAATACAAACTGACTTTAGCCCCCATGAAATTCAGACAAAAAGTAATTGGAAGGGCAGCGCCTGTGGCTCAAAAGGATGGGGCGCCAGCCCCATATGCCAGAGGTGACGGGTTCAAACCCAGCACTGGCCAAAAACCACCAAAATAATAATAATAATAATAATAACAATAATAATGATAATAATAATTGGAATACTGAGTAATCAGTGCCATAGTACTAAAAGCCTATAAAAGACTCTATCTCTACACATTATCTCATTTAATCCTCACAGCTGTTAACTACCAGTATATTGTTCTCATTTTAAATATGAAGAAAACAAGACTGAGCCAGATTGAGAGAACCAAGACCTCAAGCCTTGATTTACTTAACTAGAGCCATATTTTCAACCCCAATCCAACTTGCCTCTCCCTGCTGACTATGTCCTCCTCCAGGACACAGTCCCCTCCCCTTGAGTTCCCGCACATTCTCATTTACTAAATTGCTCTATTCCAGGTGCACCAAACACACAGCTCCTACCTTCCCAGAGTACATGGGAGTCTGACAAAACTACCAGCATTAATAAAGATGTGTGCTACGTTAGAGGGTGTACGGGCTATAACTCGAACACAGCTGAAACACCTGGCTGCATTTAGAAAGAGTTAAAGAAGACTACTACCCTCAGGAAGTATCATTTATACTAAGATTTGAAAATAAACAGAAATTAGTTCTAGGCAGAATGGCCAACACTCTCTCAGGCTGTTGTTGCTCAAGTTTCCTTCCTGGACCGGGTTCTCTTACCTCCCAAATGTTCTGTATTCCCTGAATAAGTTCTTCCACTAAAGAGATTCAACAGTTTAGGCTAATAACACCCAAATAGCTCTTAATCCCAGATGTGTCTTCAGAGGTCTAGTCCTGGACACCTCAATGGGGTCTTAGCCACCTACACTGGAATGTCCCTCAGATCCTCCAAATTTAGACTTCAGAATCGGCTCATCAACACCCCTTCCTTCCCAAACCCACTCCTCTGGGCTCTGGCTCAGGTCCAACCCTCCAGAAAGCTAGGAGTTATTCTTAACTACTCCCTGCCGTTCACACCCTGTGCTCTTCTTTCTTAGCAGCACCAAATCCCCATCCACATCTGTCCACCCCTGTTGTCCCTCTCTCAGACTTCAGGCCACCATCATCTCCCACCTTGTGTGCTCCTGATTACCAGGTGCACTGCCTCAGTCTGGCCCCCAGTGCATCCACTAGGCATCCCCCGCCCACTGTCTCTGGTCCTTCCATTTAACTCACTGTCCATAAATTCAGATCCTCTGTGAGGCTTTCTCTGATCCAACCCCCCTCTGCTATAACAGTGAGGTGCCCCTTTTCTAGACAGATGCCCAAACCAGTCTGCATATGCCTCCATTACAGCACTCTCCATGCTGTGCTGCAAGTCTCTTACTTTGACTATCTCTCCAACAAATAACACAAACTAAGGGCTGAGGCTATACCGTTACAGATTTTTAGTTTCAGCTCTTAGCATATAATTCCTGACAGATAGTAAATTGTCAATAAGTCTACTGAAAGAATGGATACGTGAAAACCATACAAAGAAACAAATAATTCTTGATGCTGGTCATATTCTTCAATCCTAGGAATAGTTCTTGAGAGATTCAAAGAAATCACTCTGTTGGCTGGGCATGGTGGCTCATGTCTGTGATCCTAGGACTCTGGCAGACTGAGGCAGGAGGATCCCTTGAGCTCAGGATGCCACAGTGCTCTAGCCTAGACAACAGAGTGAGACACTATCTCAAAAAAAAAAAAAAATTAGTCACTCTATTAAAAATTCTTACCTAAGTATATGATTAGTGCCAGGTATTACCGAATTATTGTCACACTCCTTCCTCAGCTGGCTTCCTGAGATACATTCCAGTCTCATCAACAGGGTAGGGGCATATTCAAGCCAGACTTTACATCTGAAGCCTTCTTACTGAGCATACAGACAGAGACTGAATGAATACATCTACTATCCAGTTCTAGTAATCAAAATGGAAGCTAGAAATCAAAATGGCATTTGTTTCCTGAAGCTGATTCCCAGGGGCTGCTGGTTCTCCGCATCTAGCCTGAGGGGCTTGGCTCCTTGAGAGCTGGCCGGACAAGCAGGCTCATTCTGCAATCTCAAAACATGACAAGATGGCAGCTCTGCTGCTGAATTAGCTCTATTCCACTAATTACACACTACCTTTGGCAGTTACAGGCAACAATTACACTGACAATAAACCAAGAGAACAGCATGCAAAGTCAGGGAGGCAGACATGCAGTAAGAGGCTAACCAACAACCTCTGTCTAGTGTCAAGGTAACAGACCATGTACACAGAGGCAGCCAGGCACTTGGGTTTTAAGCGCTCTATTGTTCACTCATTAAGGAAATCAACTCTCAGCCTTAAGAAGTACAGGTCAAGTTTCCTTAACCTGAAACTTGAAAATCCAAACTCCAAAATGCTTCAAAATCCAAAACTTTCTGAGTGCTGATGTGTTGCTCACAGGAAATGTCATTAGAACATTTCAGATTTCAGATTTAGGGATTAGGGTTACATGTACTTGACCTGTATGCATTTCATAGAGCTAGCTGAAATAGCATTTCAGAGTAAGCATCTAATATTCACAAAGATATAGGTCTAACTTAAAAACACAAAAATATAATGTGCTGGAGTTCTTCCTATGTCCACTTTCATAAGTCACATGTCATTTATCTTGACAGCGACTGTAAAGGTGTTTTCTTTTTTTTTTTCCCCCCCCCCCGCAGTTTCTGGCCGGGGCTAGGTTTGAACCCGCCACCTCCAGCATATGGGGCTGGCACCCTACTTCTTTGAGACACAGGCACCGCCCTTTTTTTTTTTTAGAGACAGAGTCTCACTTTATTGCCCTTGGTAGAGTGCTGTGGCATCACAGCTCACAGCAACCTCCAACTCCTGGGCTTAGGCGATTCTCCTGCCTCAGCCTCATGAGTAGCTAGGACTACAGGAGCCCTCCACAATCCCTGGCTATTTTTTGCTGTTGCAGTTTGACTGGGGCCAGGTTTGAACCCGCTACCCTTGGTATATGAGGCCAGCACCCTACCCATTGAGCCATAGGTGCCACCCTGTAAAGGTGTTTTCATCCCCACTTTACAGGTAAGGCCAACGAAGCTCTAAGGGTGCTCAGGTTCACAGAGCTAAATATATGGTGAAGCAGAGCTCATTATCAGGCATTCTGATACCAAGTTCTGATACTTTTAATGATCCTTGAACTTTGTTTAAGTAAAAGCTTTATTAAGATATCATTCAGCTGGTATAGTGGTTCACATCTGTAATCCTAGCACTTTGGGAGGCCAAGGTAGGTGGACTGCTTGAGCTCAAGAATTCGAGACCAGCCTGAGCAAGGATGAAACCCCAGTCTCTATCAAAAATAGAAAAAATTAGCCAGGCATTGTGGTGGGTGCCTGTAGCCCCAACTACTCAGGAGGCTAAAGGAAGATGATCATTTGAGCTCAAGAGTTTGAGGTTCCTATGAGCTATGATGTCACAGTACTCTACCTAGGTGACAGAGTGAGATTCTGTCTCTGAAAAAAGACAAGCCAGGTACAGTGGCTAACGCCTGTAATCCTAGCACTCTGAGAGGCTGAGACAGGTGGATCGTCTGAGCTCAGGAGTTTGAGACCCGCCTGAGCAAGAGCAAGACTCCCATCTCTAAAGTTAGCCAGGCATTATAGCAGCACTTATAGTCCCAGCTACTTGGGAGGCTGAGTCAAGAGGAACTCTTGAGCCCAAGATTTTGAGGTTGCTATGAACTATGATGCCACGGCACTCTACCAGGGTGACAAAGTGAGACTCTGTTTAAAAAAAAAAAAAAAAAGACATCATTCACATGCCATACAATTCACCCAATTAAAGCACTTAATACATATAATGTTCAATAATATAAAGTGATGAAAGGATGTTCAGTATTTCAGAGTTATACAACAATTTTAGAACATTTCCATCACCCCCAAAGGAAAGATTTTAAGGCAGAGTACCTCATGCCAAAGCTGACTTATTAGTCCCTTCTCACTGACCCTTATCCATGCCCACACTGTCCCCAATCCTAGGCACCCACCAGTCTTAAACTTTTTTCCTGTTACAAAGTAATTACCATCAAGTGTTCTGTCAACTATAACAAGTCTCCGGGACAGCCAAACAGGGCAGTGACCTTTGACAGTGCACAGCTCTAACAGCCAAGCAATACTCATTGGTCATTCTAAATCCTTTCACATTTACATTCACTGCTTTTTTCTGGGACTCAGATCCCATCCCACCCCACTCCCCACCCCCAGGAAGGGAGTAACTGCTCTTTAAGAGGCAAGTTAAATTCCTAACTCTGTTTTGACAGTTCATCATTTACTGAAGAGTAGTGAAAGCGTTACTCATTCATGATTCTTCCCTAGGATCACTGTCAACAGGCATTCACCAGGCCTTCAAACAATCCAAACACTGGATTGAATGCTCCCTAATAAAAAAAAAAAAAATTCATGTTAGAGAAGAAATGTGAAGACCCAAATAGCAGAGTAAGCCTCAGACCCCACAGGTCTGACCTCACCAAACAATTAATTGGCTTGGTTGGGCGGCACCTGTGGCTCAGTGAGTAGGGCACTGGCCCCATATACCAAAGGTGGCAGCTTCCAACACAGCCCCCGCCAAACTGCAACAAAAAATAGTTGGGTGTTGTGGTGGGCGCCTGTAGTCCCAGCTACTCAGGAGGCTGAGGCAAGAGAATCACTTGCGCTCAAGAGTTTGAAGTTGCTTGTGAGCTGTGATGCCACAGCACTCTACTGATGGTGACAAAAGTAAAACTCTGTCTCAATAAATAAATAAATAAGACTGAGGGTAAAGTTAGCAATCACACTAAAGGCCTATCATAATTCTCAACCTAAAATATAAATCACACTCACCAAGAGAAATAAAAAAGAGCCTATAAACGACATTCCCACCAGTCACCTTCTAAGGTCCTCTCCTGGAATGGATCTCATGTGTCACCAACTCCAAGGCCATAGTCTATGAAGCACTTACTGAGGCCACACTGACCTCAGAGTTGGCACTACAGCCCTGACCTCAGGGAGCTTACAGTTTTGCTTTTTTTTTTTTTTTGAGACAGAGTCTCTCACTTGTCAGCCCTGGTAGAGTGCCATGGCGTCATAATTCACAACAACCTCAAACTCCTGGGCTCAAGGGATCCTCTTGTCTCAGCCTCCTGAGTGGTTGGGACTATAGGCACACACCACAACACCCAGCTATTTTTTAGAGACAGGGTCTCACTCTCGTTTAGGCTGGTCTCCAACTTCTGAGCTCAAGCAATCCGCCTATCTTGGCCTCCCAGAATGCTAGGATTATAGGCATGAGCCACTGTGCCCAGCCTGGAGCTTATGGTTCTATTGGAAAAACAGGCCCCACAGACATATAGCAATTACACAGAAGGAATAAAGAACAAATACTCAACTGCATCACCAAGAACCCAGAGCTATAGATAATGTACACCATGGACAAAAAAAAGGTGAATGTCAGTTCTGGGGAAGACTTAAGAATACAAAGAACCTAAAAGGGCAAGGGCCCTAGACGTCACCAGGTGTTTTCTTTTATCTCTTTTCCTTTTTTTTTTTTTTGAGAGTCCCACACATAGAGTCCCACTATGTTGCCCTGGGTGGTGTGCTGTGGCGTCATAGCTCACAGCAACCTCAAACTCTTGGGCTCAAGTGATCCTCTTGCCTCAGCCTCCCTAATAGCTGTGACTACAGCCACCCACCACAATGCCCAGCTAGTTTTTCTATTTTTGGTAAGATGGGGTCTCACTCTTGGTCAGGCTGGTCTCAAACTCCTGAACTCAAGCAAGCCAACAGCCTCAGCCTCCCAGAGTGCTGGGATTACAGGCATGAGCCACTGAGCCTAGCCTTCACTGTATGTTTTCAAACTCCACTCCTCACAACCCTTCTTTTCCTTCCTTATTCTAGGGTTTCATATAAAATCTCACTTGAAAGAACAGTTCTCAGCCGGGCGTTGTGGCGGGCGCCTGTAATCCCAGCTGCTTGGGAGGCTGAGGCAGGAGAATCGCGGAAGCCCAAGAGCTAGAGGTTGCTGTGAGTCCTGTGTACATCATGGCACTCTACTGAAGGCGGTAAGGTGAGACTCTGTCTCTACAAAAAATAAAAAAATAAAAAAAAAAAAAAAGAAAGAACAGTTCTCAGCAGGGGATAAGGGGAAGATCACAATTAGCTGAAGATATGAAAGAATGCAGATTCCTACTATAGATGCCCCCCCCAGGACATATCCTAATCTCTAACCAGTTATTTGAATAAAATATGCTTAAAAACACTTACCTAGTCCATTGAAGCTCCTGTAGCTCAGCGGTTAAGGTGCCAGCCACATACACCAGGGCTGGGGGGTTTGAACCCAGCCCAGGCCTGCTAAGCAACAATAACAACAACGACAACTATATATATAGGGCACTGGCCCCATATACCAAAGGTGGCAGCTTCCAACACAGCCCCCGCCAAACTGCAACAAAAAAATAGTTGGGTGTTGTGCCTGTAGTCCCAGCTAACTTGGGAGGCTGAGGCAAGAGAATCACTTAAACCCAAGAGTCTGAGGTTGCTATGAGCTGTGACACCACAACAGTCTACAAAGAGTGACATAGTGAGACTCTGTCTCAAAACAAAACAAAACAAAAGGCTTGGCGCCTATAGCACAGTGGTTACGGTGCCAGCCACATACACCCAGGCTGGCGGGTTCGAACCCAGCTGAGCCAGCTAACCAATGACAATTACAACAAAAAATAACCAGGCGTTGTGGCAGGTGCCTGTAGTCCCCGCTACTTGGGAGCATGAGGCAAGAGAAACGCTTAAGCCCAAGAGTTTGAGGTTGCTGTGAACTGTGATGCCACGGCACTTTACTAAGGGTGACACAGTGAGACTTTGTCTCAAAAACAAACAAAAAAAAAACACCACTTACTTACACTTACCTAGTCCAACCCTTTATCAATTAGGAAATGAGGCCTATCAAGGTAAAGAGGCTCCCTCAAGGGCCCACAGCAAAGAAATGGCCAGACCCCAAGGCCTCCCAAATCCAAGCTAATGCTCTCTTTCAACAAAACAAGAAGAAGGTAAGATCTTGGCTGAGGCTTGAAAGTTCCTTAGGATTTGGATAGGTGGAAGGGGCAGGGGAGTGGAGAGCACTTACGTGGAAGAATACCATCACAAAGCAACAGCAGCAGGAGTTGGCCATGGTACAGATGGGGAGGTGTGGCCATGGAAATGAAGGAGGTGGCCACGGAAAAGAAGACAGATTACCACAGAGGCTCCCACAAAGGGTGCCCTGGGGACTGTGAATGGTTTGGAGCATAGATGACTAGGGTAAGAGGGTGGGACTAACAGAAACTGGAAAGGCTGACTTAAAAGGAAAAGAAAGCCAAGCTGAATTGGAGGTCTCAGTTCTAGACTTAACATGCTGCCCAAATTCTACATCTTCCTAGAAGCCCTTGAGACACAAGAGAAGATACTGGGAGAACAGAAAGGAAATCCATGAGTCGATTCACTGAAAAAGAAAATTGTGCAGGAAGGGAGGCCTTCTGGGTAAATCATGAGGGTACCCATGATGGGTATGGATAGTTCTATGAGAAGGATAGCATCCCTGGCTCCAGACACATGCCTCCAAAAGTACCAAGGAAGAAGGCCAGGTGTGCTAGCTCATGCCTGTACTCCTAGCACTCCGGGAGGCCAAGGCAGATTGACTGCATGAGTTAAAGACCAGCCTGAGCAAAAGTGAGACCCTGTCTCTAAAAAATACCTAGGCATTGTGGTCAGTGCCTACAGTCCCAGCCACTCAGGAGGCTGAAGCAAGAGGATTGCTTGAGCCCAAGAGTTTGAAGTTGCTGTGAGCTATGATAACACAGCACTCTACCCAAGGCAACAGAGTTGAGATTGAGATTCTGTTTTTAAAAAAAAAAAAGAGTACCAAGGAAGAAAATGCTGAAGAGAAGGTCAAATCAAGTGTTGTCACCATCAGGACCTATACTGATGGCCCAAAAAACAAACACACGAGAAAACATATACATACACAGCTACAGCTTCTGGGGTGGTAAGGAATAATAGAAACTACAATAATTAGCTTTAATAAACATTTACTACAGGCCAAGTACTGTCTTAACAGCTTTCCATGGATTGCCTCACTTAAGACTAAGAGCAACCTGTGAGCCAAATATTATTATTATTATTTATTTTTTTATTTTTTTGGAGACAGAGTCTCACTATGTTGCCCTGGGTAGAGTGCCGTAGCGTCACAGCTCACAGCAACCTCAAACTCTTGGGCTTAAGCAATTCTCTTGCCTCAACCTCCCAAGTAGCTGGGACTATAGGTGCCCGCCACAACACTCAGCTATTTTTTGGTTGTAGTTGTCATCAGATACTATTATTATTATCCACATTTCACTTTTTTTTTTTTTTTTTAGAGACAGAGTCTCACTTTATGGCCCTCGGTAGAGTGCCGTGGCCTCACACAGCTCACAGCAACCTCCAACTCCTGGGCTTAAGCGATTCTCTTGCCTCAGCCTCCCGAGTAGCTGGGACTACAGGCGCCTGCCACAACGCCCGGCTATTTTTTGGTTGCCGTTTGGCCGGGGCCGGGTTTGAACCCACCACCCTTGGCATATGGGGCCGGCGCCCTACCAACTGAGCCACAGGCGCCGCCCTATTACCCACATTTCACACATCAGGAAACAGAGGTTCAGAGAAGTTAAATGCCAAGGTCAAATTCACAGTTAGCAAGTAGCAGAGCTCTGCTTAATTCTAAAGCCATGGTCTTAACTACCACATTATATTGAAAGTAAAGATGGTTGTGCTGGGATTCATATAAGTGCCAGTAGAAAGGTGTCAGGTGGCAGTTATGGGGTTGTCATTGTCTTATAATTTAAGCTAACGGATGTGACTAAGAGCAGCTGCAGAGACACATGGCATTGCCATCTGTGTCTCCCCCTCCACCACCTCCTCCAGAACTGTGCTATAAACACTGGGTTAGTTGAAGAGCTGGGAAAGCCCTGGAGCAAGAAGATGACAAAAGGAGCTAGGGGACAAATGAGGAGTTCATGGGCTCACAAAGGGCCAGACTGACATAATGGCAAAGCAGCATGTCACAGAAAGAAAGAATCCTTAAAGGATCCTGGAAATACTCCTGCATGTCTAGCAGTACGGCTTGGATGCCATTCCTCAGGACTACTAGGTCACACACCTGTCCACACACCTTGTATTAGGGATGAGGACAGATGCTTCAACCCCCAGTCCCAACACACCTATGAGCCTTTCAAGTTGTACCTCTTGCCTCCCCCTACATTCTCTCTCCTCCCACACCAAATCCCACATTAATGCCAACATTTCCAAGTATTACACAGCCTTTGCATGAGACCAGATGCTGCCGTGGGTTCTGCAGCGGGCATTCTGGTAATCTGCCATCTCCCCAACAGAATGTGAAACTCCTGAGTACAGACCATTTCTTTGGATTCCTGATTTTAACACTGTGTTTAGCAAATGGTAGATACACAAAAATGTTGCTCAAAGAATCTTCTAGTTCAAGTTATTATTAATAACATGAGTACCTGGCAGATGCTAAGTATCACCACATGTCAGGTCCTGAGCTGGATATACATGGCTATGTCTTCTCAGCCTCAAGCCTACAGGGAAGATGCCTATTTACATGTTACAGATGAGAAGAAGCAATCTCAGAAAGGTAGGGTCACATGTCTAAGCTCATTGTCAAAGGGCTGAGCCAAGATCAGAAACTTCTAGAATCAAAGTCTCTTCCACAAGGTCAGGACACCTTGTTTGCGTTCCCAGACTCCTACTGTGATTAATTTATTTCTCAGCTGTCCCTTTGTTATACCACCAGCAACAGTGACAGCCACACCTACACTACACCAAGGACCTCTCTTCACATACCCCAAAGGGCCCCTAGCCCTTCTCTGTCTGCCACCTGGATTGTATCTGCTTACTTACTGAGCTAATTCAAGTACAACTTATGGGTACAGCAGGGATCCTCCTTGTCATCCTTTTAACACAGATCACCTTTATTTTATTTATTTATTTTTTAGAGACAGAGTCTCACCTGATCGCCCTCAGTATAGTACCATGGAGTCACAGCTCACAGCAACCTCCAACTCCTGGGCTTAGGCAATTCTCCTGCCTCAGCCTCCCGAGTAGCTAGGACTGTAGGCACCCGCCACAACGCCCAGCTATTTTTTGTTGCAGTTTGGCCGGGTTTGAACCTGCCACCCTCAGTATATGGGGCTGGTGCCCTACCCACTGAACCACAGGTGCTACTCACAGATCACCTTCCCTCAGCAAATAGCAGGCAGCAATCATTAAAACAAAAAGGAAAACACTGGCTACTCCTCTTCTCCAGAAAGTAAAGCAACATAAAGGGATTAGTTGGGCAATTGAACATGAAGCTAAACTAAGCAAGATGGGGTGGGGCTGGGCTGGGCTGGGTGGTACAGACAGAAGACAGGTAGGTAGGTATGGGGTGAGAAAAAGAGGGGCTAACAGACCATATTTGGAGCAAAGCAGAAGGCACCAAGCATAAACACAGAGCCCCCAGCCCAGGAGTCCCCAGAAGATAAAAAAAGAGGTATTTGTGATGCCAAACAACTCATCTCCAGGACCAGAGACCCCGACTTTCTTCCTTAACTAACAAGATGTCCTGACTGGCCCACTGAGGAAAGAGCCATTCCTAGTGGTTTGCATAGATAGAGGGCACATATTCATGGGGAGACAGAAGTAAGGGGAATCATTATTTCTCCCAAATACAGAGAACCATTGGGGAGTTGATCTTAAGGGATTTGATTTTACATGTGGAGAAAAGGTAGGAGCAGAGGAAAATTTTGATTTGAAAAACTGGGCTTGGCTGGACACGGTAGCTCATTCCTGGAATAGTTAGCACTGACAGGCCAAGGCAAGTGGATTGCCTGAGCTCAGGAGTTTGAGACCAGTCTGAGTAAGAGCAAGACCCATCTCTAAAAAAATAGCCAGGCATTGTGGTGAGCACGTGTAGTCCCAGCTA
Organism: Nycticebus coucang; assembly: GCF_027406575.1. NCBI lineage: Eukaryota > Metazoa > Chordata > Mammalia > Primates > Lorisidae > Nycticebus > Nycticebus coucang. The sequence continues at coordinate 169,665,929 of NC_069780.1, read as the reverse complement.
CTCAGGAGGCTGAAGAAAGAGACTCGCTTGTGCCTAAGAGTTTGAGGTATGACACCACAGCACTCTACCAAGGGTGACAAAGTGAAACTCTGTCTCAAAAAAAAAAAAAAGGAAAGGAAAAACTGGGCTCACCTCTGTAATCCTAGCATTCTGGGAGGCCGAGTTGGGTGGACTGCTTGAGTTCAGGAGTTCAAGACCAGCCTGAGGAAGAGTGGGAGCCCATCTCTACTAAAAATAGAAAAACTAGCTGGGTGTTGTGGTGGGTGCCCATAGTCCCAACTACTCAGGAGGCTAAGGGAAGAGAATCACTTAAGTGTTTGAAGTTGCTGTGAGCTATGGCACTCTACCCAGGGAGACTTAGTGGGACTCTGTCTCAAAAAAAGAAAAAAGAAAAACTGGGCTCATTCACTTCAAGATGTTCTCTGGTATTTTTTTTTTTTTTTTTTTTGTTCGTTTGTTTGTTTTTGTAGAGACAGAGTCTCACTTTATAGCCCTCGGTAGAGTGCCGTGGCATCACACAGCTCACAGCAACCTCCAACTCCTGGGCTTCAGCGATTCTCTTGCCTCAGCCTCCCGAGTAGCTGGGACTACAGGCGCCCACCACAACGCCCGGCTATTTTTTGGTTGCAGTTCAGCAGGGGCCGGGTTTGAACCCGCCACCCTCGGTATATGGGGCCGGCGCCTTACCGACTGAGCCACAGGCGCCGCCCTGTTCTCTGGTATTTTAAAACTGTTAATAAAAACAAAAACATTGTATGAAACAGGTTGACAATCACAACCTTCCCCTTGGTAGTCTTTTTTTTTTTTTTTGAGATAGAGTCTCACTATGTCACCCCAGGTAGAGTGCCATGGCATCACAGCTCATAGCAACCTCAAACTCTTGGGCTCAAGCGATTCTCTTGCCTCAGCCTCCCTTATAGCTGGAACTACAGGCACCTGCCACAATGCCCGGATATTTTTTGTTTGTTTGTTTAGCAGGCTGGGGCCGGGTTCAAATCCACCAGCCCCGTGCATGTGGCCGGCACGCTAACTACTGAGCTACGGGCACCAAGCCTCCCTTGTTAGTCTTAAACATATTTCATCATTTTGGCCAGGCCTTCCCTTGCCCCCACCCATACATAAGCCCTTCCTTTCTTAGGGCTGAAACACCTTCCTTCTCAAAAAGCAAATAAGTGAAAGCTTGGGATGCCACCTCTGAAAGGCTGCCCACCAGAGGGGTCTATAGGAAATGACGAAGGACAGGGCACAAGAGAGAAAAGCAATGACTATTATTGTAGGAAAAACATTTAAATATGAAACCAAAACAGCATGGTCTTACAACTGCCTTTGATATAGATAAACAGAGTTACTACTCCAGAGACAATTCAATTTTACTTTTCCTAGTTACAATTTTACTTGTCTTAAGTGAATCATTGAACAGATGTGAAAATGGACACAATTTAACCTTTGACAGAGAAACTCATTAGAATGAGAAAGAGGGAAAAAGAAAAATAAGTCCACCCGATGAAACTAGCAAAATGTCAATGGCTAAAAGTTAATAGTGAAAACAGGCAATAAGTAAGCATTCTCATTAGGTTGGAGTTTTAAATATAATCAAGTCATTATCAAATGTATAAAGGAACAAAGAAAAGAGGAAAAGAAACTTTCAGAGATAGCGAAAAATATTCTAAGAAAGAGTTACCACACAATAAACTTTCCTTGCATGATAGCATGGCAACAATCACAACAACAAAATATTCCCTTTTTGATAATACCTTAGCAGGGAAAGATTTCTCTAGTCTAGGATTAATAATTAAGCACTTTCTGAAATCATGCAAGTGGCTCTGACCAACAACTTCCAATACACAGAACAACACAGTCTATCTATTGAATGCTATTGAATGCTAACTACGCCAAGTAACTGCCAAGGGCTTTACATGTGTAATTACATTTAACATTCACAAATGTTCATATATACCTATTGTATAAAATCAATATTATTATTCCCATTTTTCAGGTAGAAACAGAGACTTAAAAGAACTGACCTTATTCATACCTAGGTTGAAGAGCTACTGACAAGTTTTTGCTTTCCTTAGAGCTATGAAACACAAGGTATGCAGAAGTGAATGAATAGAGGAAGGGAGAGAGAGGCCCTAGGGATCACTCCATCTGACAGTTTTACCCCCTCCTAGAGTCACTCTCCATTTTTACCTACCCTCTACTTTCTCCCAAAGCAACAGAGGATTCGAGGTTCAAACAATTATTCCAGTTCAATGCTACCTCTCAGCCTATCTGAAGAGGTTTATTTTAAACTATTCATTCTAAAGACTTAGAAGACATTTCTGTACAGCACCCATTCACCATAAAACCTGCTTCATTGAGAGTAAACTTTGGGTACTGAGCTGAGACAACCTTGATTGATCAGTGTTGCTGAACTTGTGTTTGATCAAAACTCCATCTACCCAGAATGTCTACCTCTATTTATTGAACCTCACGTAAGTTCCCAAATTGGGGGCAGTTATTGGGGGCATAATGCTAACAAAGCCATAGTCTCAGTTTGAGCGCTTTTCTGAACCCCATGTTCTCCTGTCAAAGCTGCAAATCCACTGCGCTCCTTGTCATCTCAAAAAAAAAAAAAAACAAAAAAAAAACCCACACACACTCATCAGAAGTCACAAGCATGACTTGATAAGAAACCAAGAGTGGTTTTCTGCTGGAAAAACAACTCAAGGTATATGCTCTATCCACATGGTTTAGTGGTACCATCTTCAAACATGACAATGACATGTAGGTCATACATTTTTATACATATCACAACTGCAATCATATGAGAGACACACCCATGGATAAAGCCTAGACATACTTAAAAATGGGATCATTGCTTTGGTTGGTTAGGCACCACAGTATAGTAAAGTCATTTTACTTTTCTAAATTCCAAATTCTGCAACTTTATCACAAAGTCTTTTTTTTTTTGAGACAGAGTTTCACTATGTCGCCCTTGGTAGAGTGCCATGGAGTCACAGCTCACAGCAACCTCAAACTCTTGGGCTTAAGCAATTCTCTTGCGACGGCCTCCCAAGTAGCTGGGACTGTGGGCACCCGCCAAACGCCTGGCTATTTTTTTTTTTTGTACATGTCATTGTCGTTTGGCAGGCCCTGGGCCGGGTTCAAACCTCCAGCCCTGGTGTATGTGGCTGGTGCCCTAGCTGCCGAGCTACAGGCAGTGAGCCTGTCACATAGTCTTTATCATAATAATAAGGCATATATTTTGCATAGTGATAAAAGATTTTTTTGGCTCCATAAAATAAAATTCTCTAAAGCACACTGTCACATAGGATAGCTTAAAGTGTAAGTATTACAAGAATATTCAGCATCCTTTTGAAGATGTCTGGAAAAAGATTTTGAACTTAAAACTTCTAAATACACAGTCTTACAGTTTAAAATTCTGACAGTAGGGCGGCGCCTGTGGCTCAGTCGGTAAGGCTCCGGCCCCATATACCGAGGGTGGCGGGTTCAAACCCGGCCCCGGCTTAACTGCAACCAAAAAATAGCCAGGCATTGTGGCAGGCGCCTGTAGTCCCAGCTACTTGGGAGGCTGAGGCAAGAGAATCGCTTAAGCCCAGGAGTTGGAGGTTGCTGTGAGCTGTGTGAGGCCACGGCACTCTACCGAGGGCCATAAAGTGAGACTCTGTCTCTACAAAAAAAAAAAAAAAAAAATTCTGACAGTAGACCTGATTTTAAGATTGGAGATGGAGGGCGGCGCCTGTGGCTCAGTTGGTAAGGCGCCGGCCCCATATACCGAGGGTGGCGGGTTCAAACCCGGCCCCGGCCGAACTGCAACCAAAAAATAGCCGGGCGTTGTGGCGGGCGCCTGTAGTCCCAGCTACTTGGGAGGCTGAGGCAAGAGAATCGCTTAAGCCCAGGAGTTGGAGGTTGCTGTGAGCTGTGTGAGGCCACGGCACTCTACCGAGGGCCATAAAGTGAGACTCTGTCTCTACAAAAAAAAAAAAAAAAAAGATTGGAGATGGAAGTAAGGTGCAGAAGAGAATGTGGCTTTAAGACAGTGGCTGTCACGTGGTAGCTGTTTGATCAGGGTGCAGGAAGTGTTGTTTGAAAGGGCCTCATGATGCCTTCTAATGCTTCATCTGCAGAAGTTGTGTGGAGCTGGATATGACCCAGGGGGATGCCACAGGAAGTATAAGGAGGACAGAAAAAGCAGAAGCTTTAGACAGATCATCAGGCTAAAGCCACAGCTAAGAAAGTGATCATTTTAGGAAGAGCTTTTTATGTCTCCTGATGGCCTATTAAATCATTATCAATGACCTTCACACTCAAGGAAAAATTCTACTAAAAAATTATTTGGAGCCAGGCACAGTGGTTCACACCTGTAATTCTAGCACTCTGGGAGGCCCAGGTGAGTGGACTACCTGAGCTCACAAGTTCAAAACCAGCCTGAGCTAGAGCGAGACCCTGTCTCTAATAAAAACATAGCCAGGGGTTGTAGCAGGCAGCTATAGTCCCAGCTACTTGGGAAGCTGAGACAAGAGGATTGTTTGAGCCCAAATGTTTGATGATGCTACGAGCTAAGATGCCACTGTACTCTACCGAGGGGGACCAAGTGAGACCCCGTCTCAAAAAAAAATATTTGGAAATGGAGAAAAAGCTACAAATTCTTAAAGCAATAGATCTAAACTTTGCTTTTAAAAGTATTTTTATTGCTAGGACTGAGGCTAGGAGGTCTGTTTTAGGATATGCCAATCTCTTCTTCCTGTCATCTATCTAGTCACCAAAGTCATCAAAGTTAGTTATCCAACAAAAAAAATCACCTCAATAATTGCATCTGTTTTGTAGACTGAGATATATCCCCACTTAATACCTAGAGTAATACCTGGCATACAGCTGAATAAATATCTGTTGAACTAATTAACTATATCTTTGGAAAACACCACTTCTGAGACTCAAAGAGCCCAGAGGTCTCTGTATCTGCTCAGCAGTCACAGGTTGATAATCTTACAAAAGCTAAGAAGGAAAATGGTACTAGTGAACACCAATGAGAAAGCACTCTAGTGTGCAAAGGCCAGTCATGATACAAGCATACTTCACTAGTAATATTCCTTACATTTGTAAATAGAAGGCTAAGAGAATGAGCCCTGGAGTCAGACTGTCCTAGTTCAAACCCTGGCACTAAACGTTGTTTATCTGTGACCTGGAACAAGTTACTTAATTTCTCTAAGACTGTTTCCTCATCTAAAACAAAAATCAGTAGGTAATAATAGTATTAACTTCACCAGATTGTTGAAAGGATGAAATGAGATACTCATAGTTCCTGAGCCACAGAAGTAGCCTAATCAATATTAGTAATTATTCATTTTTGTTCTGCATTTACCCACAAAAATATGTCCAGAAAAAATACATAAGTGTACTTCTTCCCACCAAAAGAAAAAGTCTTAAATGAGGACTAAATTTTGTCTGGTCACTTATATAGGGCACACGAGCACCCTGAAGCTTTTATTTAAATTTATTCCCTTAGCACAATGGAATAGGCTCTTATTAATTCAGAACTTTCTCTTAAGACCACCTATGGTCCTTTATGTACAAGGTTCAGGGACCAGTCACTGGTCACTAAGCATTTCTAGTCGCTATAAATTATCAAACCAGTTACTTTGATACTTTTAAAGTAACTAAGCATGGAACGGATAGTCTAGAAGAATCAGAATTGTCATTCAACACCAAAGATAACTAAGTAGAAAAACATTTAAAACTCTACTTTCTATGTATTTGTTACCTGACTTCTCATCACAGTATGTTTCTATGGAGGAAAATAAGTCTAACTTAAAATGACATTGTGAGTCGGCTCAGTGCCCGTAGCACAGTGGTTACGGCACCAGCCACATACACTGAAGGAGGTAGGTTTGAACCCGGCCTGGGCCAGCTAACCAACAATGACAACTGCAACAAAGAATAGCCAGGCATTGTGGTGGGTGCCTGTAGTCCCAGCTACTTGGAAGGCTTAGGCAAGAGAATTGCTTGAGCCCAAGAGTTGGAGGTTGCCGTGAGCTATGATGCCACAGTACTCTACCGAGGGCAACATAGTGAAAACTCTGTCTCAAAAAAAAAAAAAAATGAGGGTAGCGCCTGTGGCTCAGTGAGTAGGGTGCCAACCCCATATGCTGAGGGTGGTGGGTTCAAACCCAGCCCCAGCCAAACTGCAACAAAAAATTGCCGGGTGTTGTAGCAGGCGCCTATAGTCCCAGCTACTCGGAAGGCTGAGGCAAGAGAATCGCTTAAGCCCAGAAGTTGGAGGTTGCCGTGAGCTGTGATGCCATGGCACTCTACCAAGGGTGATAAAGTGAGACTATCTCTACAAAATAATAATAATAATAATAAGTAAAATAAAAAAAATTTAAAAATATTAAAAAAAGACACTGTGAGTCAACAATTAACATAGAAACATCTTTACAATATACACTTTTGTGAAAAGAGAAGATTACAAAATATGACTAGCAATTTTAACCCCATTTTGGTAAAAAAAAAATTGAAAACCCATACATACACCCTTACACATATACTGACAGAACACACTTCAAGTTGCTAATAAGTTTTCAAATTTTGGGGGCAGTGCCTGTGGCTCAGTCAATAAGGCGCCAGCCCCATATACCGAGGGTGACGGGTTCAAACCCGGCCCCCGCCAAATTGCAAACAAAAAATAGCCGGGCACTTAGTCCCAGCTACTCGGGAGGCTGAGGCAAGAGAATCGCTTAAGCATAGGAGTTGGAGGTTGCTGTGAGCTGTGTGAGGCCACGGTACTCTACCGAGGGCCATAAAGTGATACTCTGTCTCTACAAAAAAAATAAATAAATAAGTTTTCAAATTTTTCTTTCAAATTTTTTTGCATATCTATATCTTGTTTTTCTATAATGTGTGCTAATGGTTTCTGAAATAATAATTCAAATAGGCATTTCACTTAACAAGAAAGCAGATCTGGGCCCCAAACTATTAATATAACCAGATCCCTCCCTAGAGCAGAGATCAGCATCTCTCACAGAGGCACTGACATCCTTTCTACCATGTGGCTATGGCTGACCAGAGGTGGGGGTGCTGAGATGTTTTTACATACCAGCTATCAGGTACCACCAAGATGGTACCAGATCCCTCCCTTCTGTTAATCTGAACCTTCAGAGCTCTTGGCTTCCCACTGACTAGCTTTGCCAATATGTAATCCTCTGAGCAGTTTACAAAACATGATCAAAGGTACTAAATTCTGGTTCAGGTTTCTAACTGTCATATTCACTATTTTAAGAGAATCTGTGACAATGAGTCTATATTATTCTGGCAGAGATCCAATTATAAAAGTTGCAGTTAACTACCACCCTTCATTTTAGGCTGTCCAATGCCAATCCTTTCCAAACACAAGAAAAAAAAAGAACTCATGTTTTAAAGCAGCATCTTCAAATACAAACACTTCTGTTCTTAACACACAAAGTACCGACTCTTAATAGATTCTTTGGCCTATTAAAGGCCACCATCAATGAACCTTGCAAGATCCATCTAATCAGCAGAAGAACAAGCCTCTCAGCAGGTGCAGGTATCGTTACATTATAAAGCGAAAATGTTTTGGCAGCTCAATCTACCAACAAACAGGTATCTGAGGAACTATGATTTCGCAGATAGTAAAAGCCATACAAAGATATAAATGGTAGCAAGACATAGACTAAAGGTAGTAAAGATGAAGGCAATATGGGGAAAAGCAGAATAGAAACAACAGAGGACAATCTTCAGAAAAGGGTTCTAAAGAACTCTTCCCAAAAGTTGGGGAGCCTCAAGGCTATAAGACCCAGGGCTGTCATGACAAGGCACAAAGCTACACTTCAATGCTACTCACATGCATTTCCCATAATGTGATATCTGGCAAAAGCTGGATACTTAAAAATAAATTACTTTTTCATTCCTTCCTACCCTTACAGTTAAAAAAATCATCCACAGGCTCGGCACCGGTAGCTCAGTGGTTATGCACCAGCCACATACACTGGGCCTGGCGGGTTGAAACCTGGCCCAAGACTGCTAAACGACAATGACAACTACAACAAAAAAATAGCCCAGGTGTTCTGATGGGCGCCTATAGTCCCAGCTACTTGGGAGCGGAGGCAAGAGAACAGCTGAAGCCCAAGAGTTTGAGGTTGCTTGTGAACTGTGATGCCACAGCACTCTATTGAGGGCAACATAGTGAGACTCTATCTCAAAAAAAAAATCCACAATTTTGATCAGAACTTTATCCTCTGTTACATAATATGTTGAGCCAAACTACAACAAAGAAGCATAGTGTGGGGCGGCGCCTGTGGCTCAGTGAGTAGAGCGCCAGCCCCATATGCCAAGGGTGGCGGGTTCAAACCCGGCCCCGGCCAAACTGCAACAAAAAGAAAAAATAGCCGGGCGTTGTGGTGGGTGCCTGTAGTCCCAGCTACTCGGGAGGCTGAGGCAAGAGAATCGCGTAAGCCCAAGAGTTAGAGGTTGCTGTGAGCCGTGAGATGCCACGGCACTCTACCCGAGGGCGGTACAGTGAGACTCTGTCTCTACAAAAAAAAAAAAAAAAGAAGCATAGTGTGTGCACAGCATTATTTTAATGCGCACACACACACACACAAAAAAAAAAAAACCCTGCCAACTATAAGGATCTGAAAAATGTGACCACTTCAGGCTTATTTTGGAGCTGAACCACTCCCTTCTCTAATTATCCCTCAAAGGAAACATATCAGGCACTGTGGGCAAAGTGGGAAAACATGTCTAATTACAACATGTGCACTTGGTGGATGAAAAATTTGAACATTCTTGAACTCCAGACACATTTCAGAAGACTTTCCACTTATACTTTAAACTCGCTGAAAAGGAGTGGTTAAAGATCAGCTGTACTTCAACCTGGACTCTAAAAAAAGACACAAAGAGAAACTGTCCATCTTGCTTACAGGTGATATTGCAAGAAAGGCCTGCTGAAAATTTAAGATAACCCTGACAGAGGAAGTGGTTTATATAGCAGAACCTCCATAGTTGACCACCTTCCTATGTTAATCACCTCCTTAGGTTGACCTAATTTTCACAGATTAGACAGTATAGGAGACCTAATTGTTGACCACCCTTGTATGTTGACCAGTTTGTTTCAGTACTTTCAGTGGTCAACCTACAGTTTCTATTGTATTTTTTAATTAGGACTAAAAATAAGACCCATTTCAAGAATATTCTCACCCAGGCACAATGGCTCATGCCTATAACCCTAGCACTCTGGGAGGTCTGGGTGGGAGTGGGGTGGTCCCTTAAACTCAGGAGTTTGAGACCAGCCTGAGCAAGAGCAAAACTCTGCCTCTACTAAAAATAGAAAAATGGGCTCCACGCCTGTAGCTCAGCGGCTAGGGCACCAGCCACATACGCTGGAGCTGGCAGGTTCAAACCCAGCCTGCATCTGCCAAACAACAATGACAATTACAACAAAAAGGGCACCTATAGTCCCAGCTACTGTAAGGCTGAGGCAAGAGAATCACTTAAGCCAGCGGTTCTCAACGTGTGGGTCACGACCCCTTTGGATGGTGTTAAAGGTTCACAGAATTAGGAAGGTTGAGAACCACTGGCTTAAGTCCAAGAGTTTGAGGTTGCTGTGAGCTGCGGTGTCACCACACTTTATCAAGGGTGACACAGCGAGACTCTGTCTCAAATAAAAGGGAGTGGGAGGGCGTTACAATGGGCCAAGTGCTGTGGCTCACGCCTGTAATTCTAGCACTCTGGGAGGCTGAGGCAGATGGACAGCTTGAACTCATGAGTTCAAGACCAGCCTGAGCAAAAGCGAGACCCCCGTCTCTACTAAAAATAGAAAAAATCTGAGGCAAGAGGAGCACTTGAGCCCAAGTTGGAGGTCACTGTGAGCTATGAAGCCACAGCACTCTACCCAGGGTGACAGCTTAAGACTATCTCAAAATAATACTAATACTACTACTACTAATAATAATAATAAATAAAAATAGAAAAATGAGCTGGGCTTTGTGGCAGGCACTTGTAGTACAGGCTACTGGGGAGCCTGAGGCAAGAGGATCCCTTGAACCCAGGAGTTTGAGGTTGCTGTGAACTAGGCTGATGCTACTGCACTCTAGCCTAGGGCAACAGAGCAAGACTCTGTCTCAAAAAACAAACAAACAAACAAAAAAAACAATATATATATTCCACTGGCGAAAACACATCTTGAATTTAAAGTAACATATGCAAAGGCTTTAGGCCCCAGGAAGACTTACAAAAGCAGTCCCTGATTAAGACCTTTCATCCAGGGCGGCGCCTGTGGCTCAAGGAGTAGGGCGCCGGTCCCATATACCGGAGGTGGCGGGTTCAAACCCAGCCCTGGCCAAAAAACCACAAAAAAAAAAAAAAAAAAAAAAAAGACCTTTCATCCATAGCCAACCTGCTAGGGAAGACATCTGAGACAATGAATTTAGTGGTACTTCTACAGAAGGGGGCAGAAAACACCTTCAGAAAGGTGATAAGGCATGATAAGGCATCTAATTAGGCAGTGGATTAGGAACCTACTGCTTAAGAAGCCCTCAGAGTAGCCTATAGGTTCTGATCTCTCTAACCTCCTCCCCATCACCCAATGGGCCTCTGACACTCTGGCTTTCTTGCCACTCCTCTAACCCTCCACACTCCCACACCAAGGCCTTCACCTGAGGGCTGTTCCCTCTACCTGGACTATTCTTCCATCAGATACCCTATATTTTTAAGACTTGGCTCACAATGCCACCTTCCCAAGAGAAAAAGGTTGCCTCTTCATTCTCATGATGTTTATCACCTAATACAACATACAATTTACTCATGTATTATATCTATGGTTTACCCTTTCTCCTCTTCCCCTCAAACTCCAGGAGAGCAGGGGATCTTTGTTCTGTTCACTTATGTACACCACAAGCGTTTAGAACATTGTCTTGCCAGGGGCATGGAGCTCAAAAGTATTTTCTGAATGAATGAACGAACGAACTTCTTGACAGCAAAATTCCAGGAGAACAAGAAGAAAGGGTGGAAAGGATAATGTTGAGTGGGGTGAAGTGAAAAGGAAAAGAAGCGACAAGGGAGAATTCATAAGGGAGAGGCAGAGGCTGGCTGAGGCCAGGGCCGACCCACAGTTTCTCCTGGCAGCGCTGAAGGGAGGCGGGAATAGGTGCACAGTATCTCGCCAGTGGCATCAAACGGCACTTAGAAGCAGGCAGTTGAGAGAAGCGAGCTCTCTCAAGGCTCACCAAGAAAATCCGAGGGCAAGACAAACATGGGCCTGACCCCCCGCCCTTCTCCTCTCGAAGGTGCCCACCGTGTACCCAGAGTACCCAGGGCCATTCCAGGACCCAGTGGCTTCTGGGCTTAGGCCCCTCCACCGGGTAGCCGGCAAATTGGGCCCCGCGTTCCAACACCTGCCTGCCCTCCAGGGGGTCCCCACCCCGGCCCGGAGCGAAACGCCTGAGAGCCCCAATGGGGAACTGATGGTTCCCCGCACACAGGCAGGAAGCGTCCCGCCGCCCTTCCCGCCGTGAGGAAGGGGCTCCCCTCGCCCCTCTCCCGGGCCGCTCCAGCCAGACGCCCCGCCCGCGCGGCGTCCCCTCACCTCAGGGCGCACGTACGACACGAAGGACGGCTTGGGCGCCTTGGGGCCGCCACCACCACCAACTACCCCTTTCCCCAGCATACCGCCGCCCCGGGAAGCAGCGACGCGAGGGAGCAGAGGCGGCTTGGGCTCCGGCTCCGGCAGCGGCGGCGGCCACCAGCACTAGCGGCTGGGGCTCCGCCCATCCCCAGGGCAGCAGCAGCCGCGGTGCCGCCCGCATCCGGCTTCGCCGCTGACACCGCTCGCCCCGCCCAGACCCGCCGGCCCCGCCCAACCGGCGAGCTTGCGGGCCCGACCTCCCAGCTAGCCGGGACCCGGCGGCTGAAGGCCCCGCCCCTCCCATTGTGGCGGGCGAGTCTGACCCGCCCAGGTTTGCCACCTTCCTGCGGCAAAGCCCGCCCCCTCATACGTTCCCTGATTGGCCAGAGGCGCTGCCGGGCGAGCCCTGCTCCAAGTCTTTTCTTTTATTTCTTTTTTTTTTTTAAGACAGAGTCTCACCCAATTTCCCTGGGTAGAGTTCGTATGGTTATAGCTCACAGCAATCTCAAACTCTGGGGCTCAAGAGATCCTCTCGCCTCAGTCTACCGAGTAGTTGGGACTACAGGACGGCGCCAGCCGCAACGCCCTGTTAGTTTTCTATTTTTAGTTGAGACCCGGGTGATGGGTCTGGCTCTCGCTCAGGCTAGTACAAACTCCTGAATTCAGGCGATCCACCTGCCTCCGCCTCCCACAGTACTAGCATTACAGGTGGGAACCACCGTGTTAGCCCAAGCCTCTTGAATAAACCTGGAGAATTGTTTCCTCTAACCAATCCAGAGAGCGTATTCTCCGGACTTCCCTACGATTGGATAACGAGGATGTCGCCGTGGTCCAATGATCCTGAGGTCACCGAGTTGTCTAGGGCTTTAGCTCACAGCAGTCGTTTTCTTCCCTTTGCTTGTTGCTTAGAAATAAAACGTCCCAAAGTGTGATATATCTAATATCGCCGTATGAGTTCTAAACCTACATCAATGACGTCCTAGATTTATTATTTTAAACGTTGACAAAAATAAGACGAATCAGGTGTTAACAGCTACTAAGGAATAAGTTTGAGTATTGACTTTGTCAACTTCATTTTTCCCATTTCTTTTTCTTTCTTTTTTTTTTTTTTTTTTGTAGAGACAGAGTTTCACTTTATTGCCCTCAGTAGAGTGCTGTGGCGTCACACAGCTCACAGCAACCTCCAACTCCTGGGCTTACGCGATTCTCTTGCCTCAGCCTCCGGAGTAGCTGGGACTACAGGCGCCCGCCACAACGCCCGGCTATTTTTTTGTTGCAGCTTGGCCGGGGCCGGGTTTGAACCTGCCACCCTGGGTGTATGGGGCCGGCGCCCTGCTCACTGAGCCACAGGCGCCGCCCACCCATTTATTTTTCCAACAAATAGAATATCAAAGGCCTTTTAAAGACTTATCTACCCTCCCCCCAGGTTACTGATGAAACCCTCATTTTTAGCCAAGATTACAAAGAAAATTTATATAAATTCCATGTTTGGCGCCAAGCATTGTGGTAGACACAGATAAATATGACAGGACCCAGCTCTAAAGAAATTCAGCCTGTTGGAAAAAAACTTATAAATCTTTTTAGTCTCACCAGTGACTCGTTTTTACTCTTTTTTTTTTTTTACAGAGACAGAGTCTCACTTTATGGCCCTCGGTAGAGTGCCATGGCATCACACAGCTCACAGCAACCTCCAACTCCTGGGCTTAAGCGATTCTCTTGCCTCAGCCTCCCGAGTAGCTGGGACTACAGGCGCCCGCCACAACGCCCGGCTATGTTTTGGTTGTAGTTAAGCGGGGGCCGGGTTTGAACCCGCCACCCTCGGTATATGGGGCCGACGCCTTACCGATGAGCCACAGGCGCCGCCCCTGTTTTTACTCTTTTTTTTTTTTTTTTTAATTTGGCCGGGGCTGGGTTTGAACCCGCCACCTCCGGCATATGGGACCGGCGCCCTACCCGCTGAGCCACAGGCGCCGCCCTGTTTTTACTCTTTCAACCCGATGTGCTCCCTCTTCCTAAACCTACTCCAAGTAAATATAAAATCTAAGTGAAAACAGACGTGTTGATTTTGCAAACAGTTTCAAGACAAGTGCTGCAGCCCCATTTCCAATCAGATTGCCATGGTTAAGTCTACAGGGTATAGCAGCGCTGGAGCCACCACTGAGTTTCCTTATCCCCATTTTCAGACAAGAAAATTTAGGTGTAAGTAATTTGTTCAGATATCTTCAGCTAGTCACTGATGGAGCTGGGATTCCAATCCAAATTTGTCCGATCCCAAAGCCCAAATTCTCAACATTATGATTATATAAATTAAGCAGAGGTGTAATCCCAGCTACTGGGGAGGCTGAGGCAAAGGGCTGCTCGATTGCCAGGAGTTCCTGGGCAACATAGCGAGACCTCGGTAGAGTGCCATGGCAACACAGCTCACAGCAACCTCCAGCTCTTGGGGTTATGCGATTCTCTTGCCTCAGCCTCCCGAGTAGGTGGGACTACAGACGCCCGCCACAACGCCTGGCTATTTTTTTTTTTTTTTTGCAGTTTGGCCAGGGCCAAATTCGCCACCCTCTATATATGGGGCTGGAGCCCTACTCCCTGAGCCACAGATGCCGCCTGATTTTTTTTTTTTTTTTTTTGCAGTTTTTGGCCAGGGCTGGGTTTGAACCCGCCACCTCCGGCACATGGGGCCGACGCCCTACTCCTTTGAGCCACAGGCGCCGCCTGATAATTAGTTTTTTTTTTTAAGAAGCTCTCAAAGACCAGGAGCGTGGCTCACACCTGTAATCTCAGCACTCTAGGAGCCGAAGAGGGTGGATTGCCTGAGCTCAGGAGTTTGAGACCAGCCTGCGCAAAGCGAGACCCCGTCTCTTATTAAAAATAGAAAAACTAGGCTCGGCTCCTGTAAGCACAGTGGTGACGGTCGTCAGCCACATACACTGAACCTGGCGGGTTCGAACCCGGGTCTGCTAAACAACAATGACTACAACATCAACAACAACAAAAATAGCCGGGCTTGGCACCTGTGGCTCAAGCGGCTAAGGCGCCAGCCACGTACACATGAGCTGGCGGGTTCGAATCCAGCCCGGGCCCACCAAACAACAATGACTGTAACCAAAAAATAGCTTGGCATTGTGGCGGGTGCCTGTAGTCCCAGCTTACTTGGAGGCAGAGGCAGGAGAATCGCTTGAGCCCGGGAGTTGGAGGTTGCTGTGAGCTGTGATGCCATAGCACTCTACCCAGGGTGACAGCGTAAGGCTCTAACTCAAAAAAAAAAAAAAAAAAAAAGCCGGGCTTCGTGGGGGACGCCTATAGTCTCAGTTACTTGGGAGGCTGAGGCAAGAGAATTGCTTGAAACCAAAAGTTTGAGGTTGCTGTGAGTTGTGACGCTATGGCACTCTACCAAGGACAACATAGTGAGACTCTGTCTAAAAAAAAAAAAAAAAGAAGGAAAGGAAAAGGGAAAAGGAAGAAAAGAAAAAGAAAAACTAGATGGGGTTCAGTACCTGTAGCTCAAACGGCTAAGGCGCCAGCCACGTACAACAGAGCTGGCAGGTTCGAATTCAGCCCAGGCCTGCCAAACAACAATGACAACTACAACCAAAAAATAGCCAGGCGTTGTGACGGGCGCCTTTAGTCCCAGCTACTTGGGAGGCCAAGGCAAGAGAATCGCTTAAGCCCAGGAGTTGGAGGTTGCTGTGAGCTGTGATGTCTACCCAGGGTGACATAGTGAGACTCTCTCAAAGAAAAAAAAAAGAAAGAAAGAAAAGGAAAGATACTCGTTAAAAGGGTATTGAAAAATGAATTTATTTGTCAAAACTAATAATATCACCTTCTATTTCACAGTAGTTTACACTTTCCAAAGTAGAATGGCAGGGCAGACTTAAGCATTCTAAGCTTTCTCGCTTTTCAAAAGTATACTTGGAATTTTCATGATCTCCACCAGTCACTATGCATATGAGAGTACCTATAGCCCGGGCTGGCTTCTTGGACACGCACCTAGTACAGTCACATAAGACTTTGTACTTATGAGGAGTTAAGGTTCAACGCTCGGCGGTTTTATTAATAAAGTTAACTTTGCGTTCTTTAAGTAAAGCTTGCTGGGAGAGGGGAGCATGCGCAGGAGTCTTGGCGCCTCTGCCCATGCGCAGTCCCACCTCCCACTACTCCCCGCCTCCTTTCGGCTGCCGAGTACTGTTTGGGACGTTTGCCTTTTCCTGCCAACTTCACAACTGCTGTCCACCTTTGTCAGTGGCAGCAACTGGGTCTCATTGCCCGAGGGTGTTGGTAGGGGGATTCTCTTGTGCGCCGCAGGCAGTGGTCATCCACCCGCTCGGTGGGTGCCTGGGCACTGCCCGAAGAGAATTAGGGTCAGGAACAGCTCCCAGCCCCACGCCCCACCCCGCGCCGTGTCTCTGGGTGGGGTAAGACAGCTGCTGTCCCTGCCCTAGGCTGGCAGCGCCACGGAGACCGGCAAAGCCTTTCACCTACTCCGATCCAGGTACCGAATGTCGCCAAAGGCTGCAATCCCTTGGAGTCTCCCAACCACTGTGAAAAGGGAAGCTGGCTCCCCACCTGCCTTCCCGGTCAGGGCCCCACATTCTCATTTTGCTCTGGCCCTGCAAGTTATGCAGCTGGCCCAGACTATGCCTTTTATTATCTCTGTGTCCTTAGACAAGGTACTTTCTCTGTGCCTCTATTTCCTCAAAGTGAGAATGATAATAATAACTCCAAGATGGTTAGGGGATTGTCATGAAGATTAAACGAGTCGATTCAGGTGAGGCCTGGGAAACAGCAAGAACTAAATAGGTGGGTAGGGATGTGGTTTAATCCTGTCTGTAATCCCAGCACTCTGGAAGCGGAGGTGGTTGGCTTGCTTGAGCTCAGGAGTTCTGAGACCAGCCTGAGTGAGAGTGAGACCTCGTCTCTACTATAAATAGAAAAAACTAGCTGGGCATTGTGATGGGCCCTGTAGTCCCAGCTAACTCAGGTGGCTGAGGCAAGAGAATCTTTTTTTTTTCTTTTAGAGACAGAGTCTCACTTTATGGCCCTCGGTAGAGTGCCATGGCATCACACAGCTCACAGCAACCTCCAACTCCTGGGCTTAAGCGATTCTCTTGCCTCAGCCTCCCAAGTAGCTGGGACTACAGGCGCCCGCCACAACGCCTGGCTATTTTTTGGTTGCAGTTCAGCCGGGGCCGGGTTTGAACCCGCCACCCTTGGTATATGGGGCCCGCGCCTTATCGACCGAGCCACAGGCCCTGCCTGGAATTTAGTTGTTAATGTGATAGTACTAAGAGGTGGGGCCTTTAGGAGATGATTAGTTGTATAGATAGAGCCCTCAGGAATGGGATTAGTGCCCTTTTAAAAGAGGCCCCAGAGAGCTACCTGACTGTCCTTCAATTTAGGACACAGCAAAAAGGCACCACCTTCGAGGCAGATCAGCCCTCATCAGATGCTTAATCTGCTATTGCTTGGTTGCCTTGATCTTGGACTTCTAGTCTTCAGAACTGTGAGAAGTAAATTTCTATTACTGATAAATTACCCATTCTAAGCCATTTTGTTATAGTGTCAGGAATGGACTAAGGCATACTTCCAGAGTCAGTTTTGACTCAGTGATAAAAACCCACACTTTCTTTAAAAAGCAAAAAGGAATAGGCTCCACACCTGTAGCTCAAGCGGCTAATGTGCCAGCCACATACACCAGAGCTGGTGGGTTCAAAGCCCGGGCCAGCCAAACAACTACGACAACTACAACCAAAAAAAAAAAAAAAAATAGCCAGGTGTTGTAGCGGGTTACTGTAGTCCCAGCTACTTGGGAGGCTGAGGCAAGAGAATGGCTTAAGCCCAGGAATTGGAGGTTGCTGTGAGCTGTGATGCTATGGCACTCTACCCAGTGCTACAGCTTAAGGCTCTGTCTCAAAGAAAAAAAAAAGCAAAAGGGAATGAAGACAGAGAACAAGCCGAAGTCTGTTTCCATCTTGCTCTTCAGGCTCTGCAGAGATCAGCATATTTTTACTTGACCTTTAGGGTGTGTGGAGATCTCCTTGGGAGAAGCTTTCCCAACTGACTAAAAATTTCATGTTATGCTGAGGTCAAATAATTCTCCATCTGTTCATAAACACAGATGTTAGCCCCTACACTTTGAAATATTTTACTTTAGACAAAATTTATGATCACTCTTTTCTCCTAAGGGTGTCCTAAGTTTTCTTGGAGAATTATATAGTTTTCTTTCTTTTTTTTTTTTTTTTTGAGACAGAACCTCAAGCTGTCACCCTGGGTAGAGTTCCATGGCATCACAGCTCATAGCAACCTCTAACTCCTGGGCTCAAGTGATTCTCCTGCCTCTGTCTCCCAAGTAGCTGGGACCACAGGTGCCCGCCACAACGCCCAGCTATTTTTTGGTTGCAGCCATCATTGTTGTTTGGCAGGCAGGGCTGGATTCAAACCCGCCAACGCAGGTATATGTGGTTGGCACCTTAGCTGCTTGAGCCACAGGTGCCAAGCCACTTCTTTGAGAATTATAAATAGGCTACTTGGGAGGCTGAGGCAAGAGAATCGCTTAAGCCCAGGAGTTGGAGGTTGCTGTGAGCTGTGTGAGGCCGCGGCACTCTACCGAGGGCCATAAAGTGAGACTCTGTCTCTACAAAAAAAAAAAAAAAAAGAGAATTATAAATAGGAACAGATCTTAGCTCACATAGATGTCCATGCCAGACCAATGGCAGCCCAATTTCTTCCCACAGGCAACTGAAAGTGAGAGGCCGCAGCATATTCCCAGATGGGGGAAAATTTGGAGCAGTGTTTTTCAACTTTTTTACTTCGCATATTTGAACCTATAGTTAAACTTCTGCAGGACACTTAAATTATGTTGAGTGAAAGAAAAGAGTAAAATACCACTTACTGTGCTTTGAACTTCTTTTGAAAATTATTTAATGATCTTTAAAATTTTTCTTTTTTTTTTTGGTAGAGACAGAGTCTCACTTTATGGCCCTCGGTAGAATGCTGTGGCCTCACACAGCTCACAGCAACCTCCAACTCCTGGGCTTAGGCGATTCTCTTGCCTCAGCCTCCCGAGTAGCTGGGACTACAGGCGCCCGCCACAACACCCAGCTATTTTTTTGGTTGCAGTTTGGCTGGGGACGGGTTTGGACCCGCCACCCTCGGTATATGGGGCTGGCACCTTACTGACTGAGCCACAGGTGCCGCCCAGATCTTTAAAAATTTTCAAGGCACACCAGTGTGGCACCCCAGTTGAAAATCACTGCTCTGGAGGATAGCTGAAGCCTTGCCAGTTGAATTTCCTCCTCTTGGGAGTCACTTAA
Organism: Nycticebus coucang; assembly: GCF_027406575.1. Lineage (NCBI taxonomy): Eukaryota > Metazoa > Chordata > Mammalia > Primates > Lorisidae > Nycticebus > Nycticebus coucang. The sequence goes on along the minus strand of NC_069780.1, from coordinate 169,646,975 downwards.
ATTAGACTATTTTTGTGTCTTATTCTATATCTAACAGGGGCCTAACTCACAGTAGGAATTTAATAAATATTTGCAACTACGTTAATGAAATGCTATAAGATGAAAAAGAGAGGGCAGTGATTGATTGAGAAAGAAAGATTTCAGGCTCTAGCATCCTGTACTTTTTTTAGAGCCTGTACTTTTTTGTCACTTGGATACAAACTAAGATCTCTATGTGTGCACTTGTGGGTGTATTCAAGGACTAAAATGCATGTTTTATTTTAGTGACCACTTGCTAAATTTCAAGTTTACTAAACAGTCTGGTGTCTGAAGACTGCCATCTTTATTCAATGGAAATGGGAAATTCCTCAGCCTCTTGGTGCAGCAAAGGGTCTTTCAACCCTCCTCTGAAGATGGTGAAAAATCACCTGGATTAAGAGGCATTTGGGGAGCACAGCCATTTTGAATCTTCTATACTGTTTGCTCTGCAGGCTTAAATAAAGCCCTTTCTCATATTAAAAATAAATAAATAAATAAGAGGCATTTAGGGCTCATCGCCCATAGCTCAGCAGTTAGGGCACTGGCCACATGCATTGAGGCAGGTGGGTTCGAATTTGGCACTGGCCTGCAAAACAACAATGACAACTACAACAACAACAAATATGTAGCTGAGCATTGTGGTGGGAGCCTGTAGTCCCAACTACTGGGGGTGGGGTGGGGAGGGAGGAGGGCTAAGGCAAGAGAATCGCTTAAGCCCAGGAGTTTGAGGTTGTGAGCTGTGATGTCATAGCACTCTACTAAGACTCTGTCTCAAAAAAAAAAAAAAAAAGCATTTGCACTGTTCTTAATCTTTTTTTGTTATTATTTTCGTGAGACAGAGCCTCACTGTGTCACCCTGGGTAGAGTGCTATGGTGTCACAGCTCACAGCAACCTCTAACTCTTGGGCTTAAGCGATTCTCTTGCCTCAGCCTGTATTGTTCTTAATCTATTTTTTTATTATTAAATCCTAGCTGTGTACATTAATGCGATCATGGGGGACCATACACTGGTTTTATAGACAGTTTGACACATTTTCATCACATTGGTTAACATAGCCTTCCTGGCATTTTCTTAGTATTGTCCTTAATCTTATGGTGTTTTGGTTTGAGGGCCTGCTGGGAAGAATTTGTGGTTGATTGATTTGTTTATTTATTTTTTGCTATTTTGCAAAATATATAACCCAAGCTGGTCATAGAGAGGGAGACTTGATGAGCCTACTCTGTGATCTCTATTTGGCCTTTTTCAAAACACAAGTTAATAGTTTGTTTGATTTATTCATTAAATAAAGGTTTACCAAGTGTCCACTGTGAGTCACCTCCTAGCCTCTCCCAGTAAAACTGGAACTTCTCAAAAGCAGGAATGAGGCTGGATAAGGGGGCTCACACCTGTAATCCTAGCACTCTGGGAGGCCAAGTGGGTGTATGGCCTGAGCTCACAGGTTCGAGACCAGCTCTGAGCCAGAGTAAGACCCTGTTGTTGGACTTCTAGCCTTCATAACTATGAGAAATAAATTTCTATTGCTGATCTGATAAATTACCCAGCTAAACAACAATGACAAGTGCAATACAAAATAAACCGGTGTTGTGGCAGATGACTGTAGTCCCAGCTATCTGGGAGGCTGATGCAAGAGAATTGCTTTGAGCCCAAGAGTTTGAGGTTGCTGTGAGCTATGATATCATAGCACTCTACTCAAGGTGACAAAGTGAGACTCTGTCTCCAAAAAAAAAAATTAGCTAAGCATTGTGGTGGAAGCCTGTCATCTACTTGGGAGGCCGAGGCAAGACATCTCTTTAGCCCAAGAGTTTGAAGTTGCTGAGTTAGATGCCACAGCACTCTACCCAAGGTGACAGAGTGAGACTGTCTCAAAAAAAAAAAAACATGGTTAGGATTATAATGGCAATTACCTCACAGGATTGTTTTTTTTTTTGTGTGTGTGTGTGTGTGTGTGTGTGTGTTTTTTGGCCGGGACTGGGTTTGAACCTGCCACCTCCGGCATATGGGACTGGCGCCCTACTCCTTGAGCCACAGGCGCCACCCCACCTCACAGGATTGTTGATTAAATGAACTAATATATATAAAATGGTGGCTGGACACAGTGGCTCACACCTGTGATCCAAGTACTTTCGGAAGAGCAGGTGGGACTTTAAGCTTTTTTTTTTTTTTTCAGTTTTTGGCCCGGGCTGTGTTTGAACCCACCACCTCCGGCACATGGGGCCGATGCCCTACTCCTTTGAGCCACAGGCACCGCCCTTTTTTTTTTTTTAGAGACAGAGTCTCACTTTATTGCCCTCAGTAGAGTGCCGTGGTGTCACAGCTGACAGCAATTTCCAGCTCCTGGGCTTAGGCGATTCTCTTGCCTCAGCCTCCCAAATAGCTGGGACTACAGGCGCCTGCCACAACACCTGGCTATTTTTTTGTTGCAGTTGTCATTATTATTTAGCTGGCTCCCTACTCCTTTGAGCCACAGGCACCGCCCGAGCAGGTGGGACTTTAAGACCAGCCTGAGCAACATAGCAAGACCCTGTCTCTACAATAATATTAAAATATTAGTTGGGTGGCTTAGTGCCTGTAGTTCAGTGGTTAGGGTGCCGGCCACATACACCAGGGCTGACGAGTTTGAATCCAGCCCATGCCTGTCAAACAACAATGACAACTATAACTAAAAAATAGCCAGGTGTTGTGGCGGGTGCCTGTAGTCCCAGCTACTTGGGAGGCTGAGGCAGGAGAATAGCTTGACCTCAGGAGTTTGAGGTTGCTGTGAGCTGTAACACCATGGCACTCTACCGAGGGTAACATAATAAGACTCTCAAAAAAAAAAAAAAAAAGGTGGTGCCTATGGCTCAAGTGGCTAATACACCAGAGCTGGCAAATTCGAATCCAGCCAGGGCCTGCCAAACAATGACAACTACAACCAAAAAATAGCCAGGCTTTGTGGTGGGCACCTGTAGTCCCAGCTACTTGGGAGGCTGAGGCAAGGAGGATCCCTTGAGCCCAGGAATTCTAGGCTATAGGTTATATCATAGCTTGCTATAACAAGCTTGGCACCATCATAAGACCGACTCTATGATGAGTTAGACCAAGTCTCTAAAAAAATAAAGTGTTTAAGCAGGGGTGGGAGACATGAGGCAGTGGCGGTCACGTGTGGCCTACTGAAAGTGGGCTTTCCACTGAAGTCAAATTTTATAGAACAAATCCTTGGCACATGTAGTATGAGAGCCAAGATATGGTTAGTGATTAAAGCAAACTGCAGAATAGCATGCATAATAGAGTAGTTTGCACTTATATTTATTTATTTTTATTATTATTTTTTTGAGACAGAGTCTCACCTTGTCGCCCTTGGTAGAGTGCCTGTGGCGTCACAGCTCACAGCAACCTCCAGCTCTTGGGCTTAGGGGATTCTCTGGCCTCCGACTCCCGAGTTGCACTTATATTTTAAAAAGTGCTCATTTACGGGTGCGGTGGCTCATGCCTGTAATCCTAGCACTCTGGGAGGCCAAGGTGGGTGGATTACCTGAGCTCACACGTTTGAGACCAGCCTGAGCAAGAGCGAGACCCTGTCTCTAAAAATAGCTGGGCATTGTGGCCAGGTGTGAACCCATCAGCCCTGGAGCATGTGGCTGGTTCCCTAACCACTGGGCTACAGGAACCCAGCTAATTACCTGAATTTTAATTTTAGATTACCTCTTTCGACATCTTCCTTAGAAGATGGAAATAATCTGTACCTTTTCTGAACTTAGCATCTTGAATCTGTTTGCTGTCTTCGCCTGTCTACTTGAATATGCCTCAGAATCTTGGCATAAGTGGAACAGGTCCACATCTTTGTCTTCTTCCTCAGAGCTACTGGGAGCTCCTCAAGGTCAGAGGCCCTCCTGTGATTCTTGATATTCCTTATCCCCAAAATACTGTCATCAGTGCTTTGAACCAATTATATGGATAGGAAAGCTTCCAGGGCTTGACTGAAGCATGGAAGAATTCTGGGACAAGGAAACTGTGCCCTCTACAGGACTATTGAAAAAGTTCTCCCATGCAGCTACTTAGTAAAAAGAAGGATGTTGGGGGCGGCGCCTGTGGCTCAGTCGGTAAGGCGCCGGCCCCATATACCGAGGGTGGCGGGTTCAAGCCCGGCCCTGGCCAAACTGCAACCAAAAAATAGCCGTGCGTTGTGGCGGGCGCCTATAGTTCCAGCTACTTGGGAGGCTGAGGCAAGAGAAACGCTTAAGCCCAGGAGTTGGAGGTTGCTGTGAGCTGTGTGAGGCCACGGCACTCTACCGAGGGCCATAAAGCAAAACTCTGTCTCTACAAAAATAAATAAATAAATAAATAAAATAAAATAAAAGAGGGATGTTGGGCTGTTCTTTCCCTATCCCCTGTCACCAGGCCCTCTCTAAGCACACTTGTTGACCCACAATCTCAAGAAGCATGAAGAAGAAACTCAGCTTAAGCCAGCTTGAGGGCCGTGGAAAGCTTGGGAGACACAGAAGCAAGCTCTGTAGCACCTGGACAGCCATGGCTCCATTTCATCTGCTCTATATCTTGAATGTGTGTGCGTGTGTGTGTGGGAGGGGGTGTCACCAGGGCCACCGCACTCCGAAATTTCTATACAGAAGTGCCATATTTGGACTGCCCTTCTCTCAGGTCCCTCAAATGTTAGGGAAACCATGAAGCAGGCAGTAAGTGCACAGGCTCTGCCTGCTCATCACTCTGCCCCCCCCGTAGAGCTGGCTCTGTGCCCAGCCCAGAGCCCTCATGGTGTGTGTGTGTGGGGGGGGGGTTGGGAGGGAGGGGAGTGGGGGAGAGGAGTCAGAAAAACCTGTTATCTTGGTTGGCTCCCAATTTGCATTTCTCTTGACTCATTCCAGGGTAACCAAGTTGAGGTTTGGCATCTAATTCAGGGATGATCCCCAGGAGGGAGAAATAAAAAAGCTCATTGATGTCTCAAAAATTATTATGACTGACACAATTCAATGCTTTATGTGTCATCCAACCCTATCAAGGCTGTGCCTCACAAAATAAAAGTAATATATTCCTTCTTAAGATTTATCTGTGACCAAAGCTTTCCGTTTAGATCTTAGGGTTTCTGGTACTGCTGAGTTGATCGGGGATAAGAGAGGGCCCTGGTATCCAGGCTCTCTAGTCTGTAATTTGAAGGAAGGTGGCACCGAGAGAATCTTCTCTCCCTTCCGAATTCTGCCCGAGGCTAAATATGGTTTGAAAATCTGGAAGACAGTGGGATCCTCTCTTCCACGGAGGAGGAGCGCTAGTGTTTGGAGCCTAACAATCCTCTTTTTATTTGTGTATTTATTTTTTGAGACAGTTTTAATTTGTTATCACCCTGGGTAAAGTGGGATCCTCTCTTACACAGGGGGCGCTAGTGTTTGGAGCCTAACAATCTTTTTTTTGAGACAGAGTCAATTTGTTGTCACCCTGGGTAGAATGCCGTGATGTCATAGCTCACAGCAACCTCAAACTCTTGGGCTCAAGTAATCTTCTTGCCACCACAATGCCTGGTTATATATTTTTTCAGAGACCAGGTCTTACTCTGGCTCAGAGCTGGTCTCGAACTCTTGAGCTCAAGCAATCCACCCACCTCAGCCTCCCAGATGCTAGGATTACAGATCTGAGCCACGGTGCCCAGCCAGGAGCCTAACAATCTTAGAAAGAAGAAAGCTGTTGCTGACTTAAGAGCCAGTAGAACTTTCTCAAATAAAAACAGGCCAGGGCCAGGCCAGGTGGCTCACGCCTGTAATCCTAGCACTCTGAGAAGCTGAGGTGGGTGGACTGCTTGAGCTCACGAGTTCAAGACCAGCCTGAGCAAAAGTAAGACCCCTGTCTCTACTAAAAATAGAAAAAAAAACAAAAAACTAAGGCAAGAGCATCACTTGAGCCTGAGTGGTAAATTGCTGTGAGTTATGACACCACAGCACTCTGCCCAGGGTGACAGCTTGAGACTTGGTCTCAAAAACAAACAAACAACAACAACAAAAAAAAACTAAGCCAGGCATGGCTTCCCACTGGAATATTTGATCCTTGCTGAAAGTGTAGTTAGGCCTGTTTTGAGCTTGGCTAACCATTCCTACTCACTGAAAACCTGAAAGGTTTATTGTTCAGGTGGCTATAAAAGAACATGGAGGTTGTGAAAGGCCCACTGTTCTATGTTTGAAATAGTCATCCATCCCAAGGTTAAAATGAAATCAAAAAAATTTTTTTAAAAATATTTTTTCTGTGCAGTGGCAAAACAAAAAGAGAACATAAGCATTAGAAATCACTGTGCTGTAAAGACACAACTTCATATTTTTTACCAAGTAACTTTTCTGCTTGAGCACTGTTAATCATCAGCCCTTTCCCTGCTGGAACACTGGAGTGTATTCACCATTCATTCACCTGTTCTCTGAAATGGGTCCTGAGGGCAGCCAAGCCAAGCACCAAACAAGGCAATCTCAGACTCTGCAAATACCTTACGAGGTTTCAGTAGTCTGAAAGGAAGTTTTATGGCTCCGCTGAACCGGGGACCTAGAAAGAAAGGGAAAACAAGTCAGTTCATTTTCTTACCTCGTGTGAAACTAACATCAAATGAAGAGAAAATACCAAAAAAAACTCAGTTTGAAACCACATTAGGTCAGAAAAGTAATACATTCATTTTTAGAAAAAAATCTGTCTGCTTTACTTTTTTCTGGTCTCCTGTCACCTTTCCCTATTCTAAGTCACCCTTGGTCAGAAAAGGAGCACCTCACAGAGGCCTGTGAGGCAGAATTCAGCAAGATAGCAGGATGTGCAAATATAGTATATGGAGAGGCCGAGCAAGGACTTTGCTCTGGAGGTTACTGTAGGTATAATGCGACGGTGGGCGCTGGAAGACAAGAGTGGAAAGACAGCTTAGGGATACAGTTTGTGAGTCCTTGAATGCATGCTAAGGATTTTGTAATTAATCCTGAATCACGGCAATTTATCCTTAGGAGCAATTTTTATACTTTTTTAAAAAAGGAACTATTAAGTAGTAATTACTTCAGAAATTATTAAGTAATTTACTATTAAGTAGGAATAATTATTATAGACCTTAGAAACTGAAGATTAGCAATTCTAGTCAAATGAAAATAAAAACACAAAACAGAACACTCTATATCATACAACGTTCTTTGGGGAAGAATGTATATGTATATCTATTAAAACAAAAAGGGATATTTTGCCCATGGTTTTATAATCAGATTTTTTTAATTGAACATTATGAAGTAGATCTCTTCATGTGTTATTCTCCTACATAGTTATGTAGTATTTCAATTTTTCCTCACCTAACATTCCTGAGGAAGCTGACACCCTCTCATGAGTAATTAAATTAGGAGTGATTTTTTTTTTTTTTTTTTTTGTAGAGACAGAGTCTCAGTTTATCACCCTCGGTAGAGTGCCATGGCCTCACACAGCTCACAGCAACCTCCAACTCCTGGGCTTAAGCAATCCTCTTGCCTCAGCCTCCCGAGCAGCTGGGACTACAGGCGCCCGCCACAACGCCCGGCTATTTTTCGGTTGCAGTTCAGCCCGGGCTGGGTTTGAACCTGCCACCCTCGGTATATGGGGCCAGCGCCTTACCGACTGAGTCACAGGCGCCGCCCCAATTAGGAGTGATTTTTAAGGATGGGTCACTCCATTTTGGAATCATTGGTCTATAATATCACTTATGTTATAGGGATAACACTTATGTTATAATGATATTATAGGTTATAATTCATTAAACTCCTTTGGACAATTCTAGTTGTTTTTAATCGTACACATTTGCCAATAATGCCTCAGTAAATGCATAGAATTTATCTTTTTTTTTTTTTAAAGAGACAGAGTCTCACTTTGTTGCCCTTGGTAGAGTGCTATGGCGTCAAAGCTCACAGCAACCTCCAGCTCTTGGGCTCAGGTGATTCTCTTACCTCAGCCTCCCGAGTAGCTGGGACTACAGGTGCCCGCCACAATGCCCAGCTATTTTTTTGTTGCAATTTGGCCAGGCCTGGGTTCAAACCCTCCACCCTCCATATATGGGGCCAGCGCCCTACTCACTAAGCCATAGGTGCCGCCCCTATAATTTATAATTTTGTACACTTTTTTTTTTTGAGACAGACTCTTACTGTGTTGCCCTTGGTAAAGTACTGTGACGTCACAGCTCACAGCAACCTCCAGCTCTTGGGCTTAAACGATTCTCTTGCCTCAGCCTCCCAAGTAGCTGGGACTACAAGCATCCATCACAGCGCCTGGCTGTTTTTTGGTTGTAGTTGTCAGGCCCGAGCTGGGTTCAAACCTACCAGCCTCAGTGTATGTGGCCAGTGCCCTAACCACTGTGCTAGGAGCACCAAGCCAATTTTGTACACTTACAAAATCCTTTACAAAAATTCTTTGAAGTGCAGTTGCTGGGTCAAAGGCTTTCTATATATATGTGTGTATGCATTTAAAAAAAAATAGATAATTCGGGTGGCACCTGTGGCTCAGTGGGTAGGGCGCAGGCCCCATATACCGAGGGTGGCGGGTTCAAACCCGGCCCCAGCCAAACTGCAACAACAAAAAATAATAGCTGGGTGTTGTGGCGGGTGCCTGTGGTCCCAGCTACTTGGGAGGCTGAGGCAAGAGAATTGCCTAAGCCCAGGAATTGGAGGTTGCTGTGAGCTGTGTGATTCCACAGTACTCTACCTAGGGTGATAAAGTGAAACGCTGTCTCTAAAAAAAAATATATATATATATATAGATAGATAGATAGATATAGCTATACATAGATATAGATATAGATAATTCAAGGCCAGGGATGGCAGCTCATGCCTGAAATCTGATCACTATGGTTGGCTGAGGGGGGAGGATTGCTTGAGCCCAGGAGTCACAAGTTGCATGATAACCACTGCGCATTAGCTTAGGCAACAGACCATGACCCTGTCTCTAAAAAAAAGAAAAAAAACTTCAAGACTAGCCCTGAGCAAAAGTGAGACCCTGAGTCTCTACTAGAAATAGAAAAAACTGAGGCAGAGGATCACTTGAGCCCAAGAGGTTGCTGTGAGGTATGATGCCATGGCACTCTACCCAGGTGGACAGCTTGAGATTGCGTCTCAAAAAAAAGAACAAATAAAGAAAAAGAGGCGGCGCCTGTAGCTCAGTGAGTAGGGTGCTGGCCCCATATACCTAGGGTGTTGGGTTCAAACCCTGCCCTGGACAAACTGCAACAAAAAAATAGCTGGTCATTTGTAGTGGGCACCTGTAGTCTCAGCTACTTGGGAGGCTGAGCATGAGAATCGTCTAAGCCCAGGAGTTGGAGGTTGGGATGAGCTGTGATGCCATGACACTTTGCTGAGGACGATAAAGTGAGACTCTATCTCTACAAAAAAATAAAATAAAATAAAATAAAAAATATATAAAGAAAAGAAAAAGCTAATTCTGGCTTGGCGCCCAAGTAGCACAGTGGTTATGGTGCCAGGCACATACACCGAAGTTGGCAGGTTCGAACCTAGCCTGGGCCAGCTAAAACAACGACAACTGCAACAAAAATTAGCCAGGCGTTGTGGTGGGTTCCTGTAGTCACAGCTACGTGGGAGGCTGAAGCAAGATAATTGCTTAGGCTCAAAAGTTGGAGGTTGCTGTGAACTGTGACACACTACCGAGGGTGACATAGTAAGATTCTGTCTCCAAAAATAAAAATAGCCAGGTGTGGCAGGTGCCTACAGTCCAAGCTATGTGGGAGGCTGAGGCAAGAGAATCACTTGAGCCCAAGTGTTAGAGGTTGCAGTGAGCTATGATGCTAGGGCATTCTACCAAGAGCCACAAAAAGTGAAACTCTGTCTCAAAAAAAAAAAAGTTAATTCTAATGTCACTTCAGTTGGTGCTTCTTGCCTTTGAGATCTTGGTATTACTAGCTGACAAAGTCTATTACATTCAAAATATGTTGTACTTATTTCATTACTAGTAAGCCTAAAAATTTGTTTTCATATGGCTATCAGCCATTTATATTTCTGTTGAAAATACGTTTCTTTTTTTTTTTTTTTGTAGAGACAGAGTCTCACTGTACCGCCCTCGGGTAGAGTGCCGTGGCGTCACATGGCTCACAGCAACCTCTAACTCTTGGGCTTACGCGATTCTCTTGCCTCAGCCTCCCGAGTAGCTGGGACTACAGGCGCCCGCCACAACGCCTGGCTATTTTTTTGTTGCAGTTTGGCCGGGGCTGGGTTTGAACCCACCACCCTCGGCATATGGGGCCGGCGCCCTACTCACTGAGCCACAGGCACCGCCCGAAAATATGTTTTTTTGAGAACTATCTGTATATATGTACATTGCACATTTACCTTATTATTAATTTTTTTTTTGAGACAGTCTCACTCTGTTGCCCTGGATAGAGTACCGTTGCAACATAGTTCACAGCAATCTTAAATTCTTGGGCTGGAGCAATCCTCTTGCCTCCACCTCCCAAGTAGCTGAGACTACAGGCACCCACCAGAATGCCTAGCTAGTTTTTCTATTTTTAGTAGAAATGGGGTCTCACTCTTGCTTGGTCTGGTCTCAAACTCCTGAGCTCAGGCAATCCACCTGCCTCAGCCTCCCAGAGTGCTAGGATTACAGGTCTGAGCCACCATGCCCGAACCAAATTTCTCTTTTTTTTTTTTTTGAGACAGAGTCTCACTATGTTCCCCTTGGTAGAGTGCTGTAGCGTTACAGCTCACAGGAACCTCAAACTCTTGGGCTTAAGCAATTCTCTTGCCTCAACCTCCCAAGTATCTGGGACTACAGGCACTCGCCACAACGCCTGGCTATTTTTTTTGTTGCAGTTATCATTGTTTAGCTGGCCTGGGCTGGGATCGAACCCACCAGCCTTGCTTGGTACATGTGACTGGCGCCATAATCACAGTGCTATGGTGCCGCGCAAACTCACAACCACTTCAAACTCTTGGGCTCTTGGGCTCAAGAGATCCTCTTAGGCCAGGCTCGGTGGCTCATGCCTGTAATCCAAGCACTCTGGGAGGCTGAGGCAGGATGATCACCTAAGTTCACGAGTTTGAGACCAGCCTGAGCTAGAGTGAGACCCTGTCTCTAAAAATAGCCAGGCATTGTGGTGGGCACCTGTAGTCCCTGCTACCCGGGAGGCTTAGGCAAGAGAAGTGCTTGAGCCCAAGAGTCTGAGGTTACTGTGAGCTATGACACCCCGGCACTCTACCAGGGGAAACAAAGTGAGACCCTGTCTCAAAAAAAAAGAGAGAGATCCTCTTGCCTCAGTCTCCCAAATAGCTGGGACTATAGATGTCCGCCACAATACCCAGCTAGTTTTTCTTCTTTTTTTTCTTTTTGCAGTTTTTGGCCTGGGCTGGGTTTGGTATATGGGACGGGCGCCCCACTCCTTTGAGCCACAGGCACCACCCTAGTTTTTCTTTCTTTTTTTTTTTTTTGTCCATTGAGGCATTTTATTTTTCAGTATGTATTACATCCCTAGAAAAAGAATCCCAGGATTTTCCCTCCTGTGTGTTTTCCTCTTGCTTCTTCGTGGTCCATGATGCCCACTAAAGTTGTCAGTACAATGAAACCAAACTGGTGGGATGAGAGCAGATCATTCTGCCATTTTTCTAGATCTTTGAGTTGCACATCAAACCTTGGGCTGATCACTCCACACTTGTTTAACCTGCCTATGAGGTTCACAACAATTTTCCCAGCTCTGTGATCATCGATGATTTCAAATTCGCCAATGTAACCCTGCTTCATCATCACAGTTAGAAACCAGACAATGACTTTGGAGCATGGCCTTATAAGAACCTGGCGTTTGCCTCTCTTTTCGGCATTGTTGATGCTCTTAAGAGCATCAGCCAGGACGTTCATGCGCACCATTATGGCAGCACGGAAAGAGGGCGGAAAAAAGCAGTTTTTCTATTTTTAATAGAGACAGGGTTTCATTCTTGCTCAGGCTGGTCTCAAAGCCCTGAGGTCAGATGATCCACTTGCCTCGGCTTCCCAGAGTGTAAGGAGCCCCCATGCCCATCCTTACATTTTTTAAATGGTTTTACTTACATCAGTTGTGAACGTACATTATTTATGAACATCTCAGCATGCCAATAAATACATAGCTACATCATTATTTGTAATGATCCACTATATGGATGTCACACAATTTTCTATTTTTTTTTTTTTGAGACAGTCTCATACTAAGAGTAGAGTTGCCCATGCTAGAGTAGAGTGCTGTGGTGTAAGCCTAACTCACAGCAACCTCAAACTCCTGGGTTCAAGCAACCTTCGTGCCTCAGCTTCTCAAGTAGCTGGGACAGCAGGCACCCATCGTGGTGCCCAGCTAATTTTTCTATTTTTAATAGATAAGGAACCTCATCCTTGCTCAGATCTTGAGCTCCTATGCTTAAGAGATCCTCCTATCTCGGCCTCCCAGAGTGCTATGATTACATGCATGAGCTATCAAGCCTGGCAAATTTTCTTTTTTTTTGTGGTTTTTTTTTTTTTGGCCAGGGCTGGGTTTGAACCCGCCACCTCCGGCATATGGGACCAGCGCCCTACTCCTTGAGCCACAGGTGCTGCCCATGCCTGGAAAATTTTCTAATTCTTGACTATTTATCAACTATCTTGATTCTTGACTATCAAGCCCGGTAAATTTTCTATTCTTGATTATTTAGGTAATAAGCCTTTATGCTTGTGTCCAACTCTTTTTTTCGTAGAATCAGATTCAAATGACTTGAACATCGTTAGTAATATCGACTCTTGGGTGTACTATGTTAAAATGGCTTCCCCCGTTGTTCTTTTAATTTTACTTATTTTAGGATGCAGCTTTTATATTTTTAGTAGCAAAATTCATATATTGATTCAAATATGGAACCAGCCTTGCATTCCGAAATTAAACTCGGTTGTGGTGTATTATTATTTGCATGTACACATTTGTGGATTTGCTTTGATAAAGAATCTATTATTCTTGTGTAATTTCATGAGGTGTATTAGACCAAGTTTTCTTTAAATTGTTTTTATCTGGTTTTTATATCAGGGTAATTTTGGCCTCAGAAAATAAAGTGGGGATGGGTCCCAGAGCTCTTAAGTAACCGTAGGCTCTTACTTACCCTAGTTTCTCCCTCTCCCCAATCTGCTCAGTGTGTTCATTTCCTGGGGCTTTAGTTTCACCCTCTGCTGTACCTTTGTATGGCTGTACTTATGCCCAAGGCTACAAAGTGGAAGCCTGACTCTAGGGGGAAATCCAGCAAATTGTTGGTTTGGTGACAATTTAGTTCTAGTCTTAGCCAAATATGCCTGCTTCTAATTACATTTCAGAGTCCGCACATTGCTGTGCTACATATTGTGTAGCTGCGTTGAATGACAGAGTGCTTCCTCCATCTTACTGGACCTAGACTCACAAATTTGGTTTCGATTAATAACTGTTTATTTATTTATTTTCTGAGACCAAGTTTCACTTTGTTGCCCTCGGTAAGAGTGCCGTGGTTTCACAGCGTACAGCAACCTCAAACTCTAGGGTTGAAGTGATCCTCTTGCCTCACCCTCCCAAGTAGCTGAGACTACAGGCACCCACTGCAATGCCCAGCTATTTTTTAGAGAGAGAGTCTTGCTTTTGCTCAGCCTGGTTTTGAACTCCTGAGCTCAGGCAATCCACCCGCCTTGGCCTCCCTAGTGCTATGGTGCCTGGCTCTATTTAGTTTTAGCTCCCCTTCCCCTTTACTATACGTACATTGTACTAACCCCTCTCCTTTCACTTCTTTTGATGTATGCTGAGATTTCATAAAAGAAAAAATTTAAAACTCGGGGGGCACCTATGGCTCAAAGGAGTAGGGCACTGGCCCCATATACTGGAGGTGGCAGGTTCAAACCTGGCCCAAGCCAAAAACTGCAAAAAAAAAAAAAAAAAAACAACAGGGCGGCGCCTGTGGCTCAGTGAGTAGGGCGCCGGCCCCATATGCCGAGGGTGGCGGGTTCGGACCCAGCCCCGGCCAAACTGCAACAGAAAAATAGCCGGGCGTTGTGGCGGGCGCCTGTAGTCCCAGCTGCTCGGGAGGCTGAGGCAAGAGAATCACGTAAGCCCAAGAGTTAGAGGTTGCTGTGAGCCGTGTGACGCCACGGCACTCTACCAGAGGGCGGTACAGTGAGACTCTGTCTCCACAAAAAAAAAAAAAAAAAAACAAAAATAAAAACTCAGATAATTAAGAATTTTGCCATCTAGAAAATCTTTCTTTTCTTTTTTTTTTTGAGACAGAGCCTCATTATGTCAGCCTTGGTAGAGTGCCATGGTGTGCCACCTCATAGGAACCTCAAACTCTTGGGCTCAGGCAATTCTCTTCCCTCAGCCTCTCAAGTAGCTGGAACTACAGGCACCCACCATAGTACCTGCCTATTTTTTTTGTTGCAGTTGTCATTTTAGCTGCCCGGGCCGGGTTCAAACCCACCAGCCTTGGTGTTATGTGGCGGGCACCCTACCCACTGAGCCACAGGTGCTGCCCATCTAGAAAATCTTATTTTTCAGCTGGGCACTGTGCTTATAGTCCCAGCTAATTGGTATATGTGGAGGCTGAACTGGGAGGAATACTTGAGCCCGAGAGTTGTAGGGCACTATGAAGGCATCTGTGAATAGCCGTGGCATTCTAGCCTAGGCAACATAGTAAGACCCCATCTCTAAAAAATAACAAACAGAAAACCTTATTTTCCTTTTAGCTCATCTTTGTTTTCTACAATTCCAAAGCCTTTTCTTCCATGTCTTTCTTTTAATCCAAACAGCAGACAGGAAGACAGGCAGTCTGCTCCAGTGTAATTACAAAAATTTCAGGAGGCAAGTGGTTTTAACTTCTCCGAAAGGAAGGATTTCCTTAAGGCTATTGTAACTTGCTTAAATTTCAGGCCTCCTTGATAAAAAAAAATCAATGAAGGAAGTGCATCAAGTGTTTCTCTTAATGTAAGGCTCTCCCTTACATTAAGTGTGGGGACATTAAGTATAGATGTCCCCTATATATAGAAACACCTGATCACAGAACTGAAGAATTTTGGAACAGAGAGTAACTAGATGTGCCCTAATATATAGAAACACCTGATCACAGAACTGAAGAATTTTGGAACAGAGAGTAACTAGAAATTGTGCCCAAGCTTAACAGATGTGGTTGCACATTAAAATTGGAAGAGTATGTAGGTAAAATTTCCAGGGGCTGAGATACAACAAAACCAAATGCCCACAGGGCGAGGCTGGTAGACAAGTAGGAAATTGTGGAGGCTGTGTTAAACTGTCCAAAACAGGCTTTGTCTAAAATTTATCTACTGAAGGGAGTGGGCCCTAGTGTTAGTTTTAGCTAATTGTTACCATTATAGACACAAGCCCTGTGTTATCAGATCTACTTTTTCAAGAGAAGCCAAATTGGGATTTTCTCATCAAATTTTGGTGTAATACTTGCTCAGAGTTTCTTATAACCGTGTTTTGGCCAAATACAACATAGCTATATCATAGGTACAACATACAGGGTATCATTTCTGATTTCTGGCTTGGAGAAAGGTTAAAATGCAGAGCAAAGGAGATGAAATTTCTTCCTTTTTTCTATCCTTACTTAACCATTGCCCTTGGAAAGATATAGCTTTGACAGTTTTTTTTTTTTTTTTTTTTTTGAGACAGAGTCTCACTGTATTGCCCTCGGTAGAGTGCTGTGGCGTTACAGCTCACAGCAACCTCCAACTCCTGGGCTTAGGCAATTCTCTTGCCTCAGCCTCCTGAGTAGCTGGACTACAGGTGCCCACCACAACGCCCAGCTATTTTTTTGTTGCAGTTTGGCTGGGGCTGAGTTTGAACCCATCACCCTCGGTATATGGGGCCGGCACCCTACTCATTTAGCCACAGGTGCCGCCCATGAC
This sequence comes from Nycticebus coucang, assembly GCF_027406575.1. Taxonomy (NCBI): domain Eukaryota; kingdom Metazoa; phylum Chordata; class Mammalia; order Primates; family Lorisidae; genus Nycticebus; species Nycticebus coucang. The sequence continues at coordinate 169,631,131 of NC_069780.1, read as the reverse complement.
AGTTCTTTGGAAAGGAGAAAAGGCTGATGGGTAGGCCTCTGAGGTATATTTTATCTTAAGCATTAACACTTTACAGATAGAGAGTTGGCTAAAAGAAACCATTATAAGAGGTACATAGCAGGTTAAAAGCTCAGGTTTTGATGTCAACAAAATTCTCCCAACTATGTAGCTTTCTGATGATCTAACCCAATTCAAGAGGAGACTGTATCATTCAAATGATCTTTTATTATAGCAACAGCAAATTACTTAACCCCAAACCTCAATTTATTCATATGTAATGAATAGCTACCATGCAGCAGTGTTGTATGAAATAATATATGCTGTTTAGCACAGTGATGTAGAGCCAGTTGAAATCCTTTAAGTAGCAGTGACACAATCAGGTGCTTTAGGATGAATAATCCAGGGCTCGTAGGCTGAATAAACTAGAGATGGGAGACAGAAAGAAAATGCCACACTCAAGTTTGGATACAGACAGATTTGGAAATGACTTCAACAAGAGAGAATCTAAAGCTTGGAAGAAGGATGAAATCACCAATAGCAAGTACATATAGAGAAAATGCTGATGACAGAAGCACGGAAGTGCTGCTTTGGAGGAGAGAAGGAATGTTCAGAAAGTTAAGAGAAAAAACAAACCAGGTACTTTGGTGCTGTAGAAGACAAGGGGAAAAAGGGTGTAGCAAAACCAGCATTCATTTTCCCAAAACTTTATTTTGGCTGCCATGAAATAATTATCAACTTTGAGGCAGCTGACCATTTGAGTTCTATTCAAATGATGTATACAGACAGTCCCCGAGTTACAAATATCTGACTTAGGAACAACTTTAACTTATGAACAGAGTATTACAATAAGTCCCCAAGTTACAAACATCCCACTGATGTTCGTCTTACATTTACAAATGGAGGCTTCCACAACTTACATACAAATTCAACCTGAGAACAAATCTACAGAACCTATCTCATTCATAACCTGGGGACTGCCTGTAATAGTATTTTAAATTTTGGAAAAGGTCGCCTTATACCAATGCCTGGCCTTTTAAACAGAATCCTTAAGAGGTTGGTTATAGGGTGGCACCTGTGGCTCAGCGGGTAGGGTGCCGGTCCCATATGCCGGAGGTGGTGGGTTCAAACCCAGCCCCGGCCAAATTAAAAAAAAAAAAAAAAGAGGTGGTTATAATTTTGAAGGCTGGCAGTAATTTCTTTGAAAGCAATCCCCATCCATTTTATTGCCGCAGTTAAAAATTGAAAGAAACTGGCTGGGCGCAGTGGCTCACACGTGTAATGTGGGAGGCCCAGGCAGGTGGATTGCCTGCCCTCAGCAGTTCAAGACCAGCCTGAGCCAGAGCGAGACCCCATCTCTAAAAATAGATGGGCGTTGTGGCGGGCGCCTGTAGTCCTATCTACTTGGGAGACTGAGACAGAGGATTTGAGCACAAGAGTTTGAGGTTGCTGTGAGCTGTGATGCAAGAGCACTCTACTGAGGGTGACAAAGTGAGACTCTGTCTTAAAAAAAAATAAAATAAACTAGTTTTTTCTTTTTCAATTATTTCTTTTCTATAGCCATTCATACTACAAATTATAATCCTTTCTCTCTCCCACTTCATCTCTGTGGTTCCAACTATACGAACTATAGGACATGATTTCAAACAAATTCACTATCTTGGTCACTCTCTTTGGAGTATCACTTTATACTTATTATTTTTTTTTTTTTGTAGAGACAGAGTCTCACTTTATCGCCCTTGGTAGAGTGCAGTGGCGTCACACAGCTCACAGCAACCTCCAAATCCTTGGGCTCAGGCGATTCTCTTGCCTCAGCCTCCCAAGTACCTGGGACTACAGGTGCCTGCCACAATGCCCAGCTATTTTTTTGTTGCAGTTTGGCCGGGGCTGGGTTTGAACCTGCCACCCTCAGCATATGGGGCCGGCGCCCTACCCGCTGAGCCACAGGCGCCACCCTATACTTATTTTTTAAAATAACTTCATACTTATTGCTTAGAATTGAGCAACATACTCCAGATAGGGTATGACCAATGGCAAGTGTAGGACTATATCTTGTTTAGACATTATTCAGATAAAGAACACAAAGAACCTCTTTCGCTATGTTAAGAATTCCAATACTAGCGAGCTAATTTAGTTGTGACCGGCAGTCAGTCACCCTGGGTAGAGCGCAAGAGTATCATTATAGCTCACAGCAACCTCAAATTCCTGGGCTCCAGTGATCCTTCCACCTCAGCATCCTGAGTAGCTGGACTATAGGCATGAACCGTAACACCTGCTAGTTTTTCTATTTTTAGTAGAGACAGAGTTTCAGTCTTGCTCAGGCTGTCTGGAATCCGGAACTCCTGAGTTCAAGTGATCCTCCCACCTTGGCCTCCCAGAGTGCTAGGATTGCAGGCATGAGCTACTGTGCCCCACATTTTTAACTTCCCTCAGGCTTCCCACACCACACATTATTAGTAAAAGGTAGGCCTTTTGTTTTTGTCTACTTGTAATGCACAATAGGATTGCACTGAAATAGCTTGCAAAGTTTTTATTTTATTGAGTCTCACTCCGTTGTCTGGGTTTAGAGTGCCAATGATGTTGCCTCAGCCTCCCTAGGTAGCTGGGACTATAAATACCACAATGCCCAGCTACTTTTTCTGTATTTTTTTTTTTTTACTAGGGATGGGGGGTGGGAGGCTGGGTCTCTCATCTCTCTCTTGCTCAAGCTGGTCTCCACAACTCCTGAGTTCAAGTGATCCACCTGCCCTTGCCTCCCAGAGAGGTAGGATTAAAGGCCTGAGCCACTGTGCCCCACCAGTTTGCTAAGTTTTTGACAGCTCATAGAAAAACTCCAGGTAAATTACAAGACCAAGGATTTTCTCTCATCTGAAACCTATCAGATTGCATTATCCTGTAATTCTACAATATAGAGCTTACCTTTATCCAAGGCCTAGGTATGTTTTCCATTTTCCCTTTCTACTTCTGAACTCTTTTTCTATAAAATCATATCATATACTTGGGATTGTATTAGAATAAAGTGAATATAGTAGCTTTTTTTTTTTTTTTTTTGCAGTTTTTGAGTTTTTGGCCCGGTTCGAACCCGCCACCTTGGGTATGTGGGGCTGGCACCCTACTCCTTTGAGCCACAGGCACTGCCCAGAATAAGGTGAATATAGTAGCTTTATATTTAACATAGACTCAGGTTTAAGTGATTTTCGAAAATATTATTCAGGCTTTAAATTAGTAATATGATTGTTTTCTATTTCCAGATTTTATTTTACGTCTAATACATATTATTATACTAAGCAAGATACAGGAAGACTAAAATTAGCCTACAGGTAAACAAATTGCTTAGGGAATTGGTAATATTATGATTTGGTGAACATTCCAATTAGTGTACCTGATAAACACACTATGTGGCTGATGACAAAATACCCTAATGACTGTCTCAAAAAAAAATACACATATATATAATTTAGCTTAGGACTTTAGAGTACATTATAGTCACTGATACAAACCATGTTTATTTAAAAGCGTGCTCCAGGGCCGGGCGAGGTGGCCCACGTCTATAATCCTAGCAGTCTGGGAGACCAAGGCGAGTGGATTGCCTGAGCTCAGGAGTTCAACACCAGGCAGGCATTGTGTTGGGTGGCTGTAGTCTCAGCTACTTGGGAAGCTGAGGCAAGAGGATCTCTTGAGCCTGGGAGTTTGAGGTTGCTGTGAACTATGACGACAATCTTGCACTCTACCCAGTGTGACACTCTGTCTTTTGAAAAAAAAATCTAATTTGTAAGGATCCTGTAGTACTTTATTTTTTTAAGAGACAAGGTCTTACATATTTTGGGGTGTTACCCCTAAGTACTGTATTATAATAATAATAGTTTGTTAAAAAGAGACAAGGTCTTCTATTATCCAGGTTGGAATGCAGTAAAGATCATACATACTTCACTGCAATCTCGACCTTCGACCTCCGGGGCTCAAGTGATCCTTCTGTCTCAGCCTCTTCAGTAACTGGGACTACAGGTACATGACCATACCTGGCTAATTTAAAAAAAAATTTTTTTTTTTTGAGACAGAGCCTCAAGCTGTCGCCCTGGGTAGTGCCGTGGCATCACAGCTCACAGCAGCCTCCAACTCCTGGGCTCAAGTGATTCTCTTGCCTCCGCCTCCCAAGTAGCTGGGACCACAGGCGCCCGCCACAACGCCCGGCTATTTTTTGGTTGCAGCCATCATTGTTTGGCAGGCCCAGGCTGGATTCAAACCTGCCAGCCCAGGTGTATGTGGCTGATGCATTAGCCGCTTGAGCCACAGGTGCTGAGCCAATTTTTAAATTTTTTTTTTTTTTTTAATTGTTGGGGATTCATTGCAATTTTTAAATTTTTTAATAAAGACAGGGTCTCACTATGTTGGCCAGGCTTGAACTCCTGGGATTAAGTGATCCTCCTGCCTCAGTCTCTTAAAGTGCTGGGATTGTGGACATGAGTCACTGCCTGGCATCCTATCATGTTGGAAAATATTCAGTTTCTCTGTTTACTGATAAGAAACCTCCAAGACTTCAAAGTACATTAAGTGAAAAACAGGAAGATACAGAACAATGCACTTTGCATGCTGGCATTTGCATAAAGAAGAAAGAATGCATATATTCATGCTAATATGTGGTATACAGATCATCTGCAGAAGGATAAACAGGTATATGCCTCTGGGAAGGGGATTAACATAACTAGAAGACAAGGTGAAGTACGATACTAAATACCTATTTTATGTTATATACCACTCTGTAGCTTTCGACTTTCTTACCATGTTTACGAGCCATCCATTCAAATAAATACCCCAAAGAATGCTATTTTAAAATGCAGATGCTAAGGCTTATTCTGCCCTGCTTCAGTGAGAATCTTTGCAAATAGGGCTTAGAAATCTTAATTTTTAATGTTCCCCAGATGACTCTCATTCATAGTCAAGTTTGAAACTATGCTATGAAATCATCTTTTAGGATCCTACATCATTTTCCCTTTATTGGGAGGTATAGCTCTGTGAAGTTTTTTTTTTTAATATAAAAAATGGTGGGTAATTAAAGGAACTTTTTTTTTTTTTGCGGTTTTTGGCCAGGGCCGGATTTGAACCTACCACCTTCGATATATGGGGCCGGTGCCCTACTCCTTTAAGCCATAGGCGCCGCCCAATTAAAGGAACTTTTTTTTTTTTTGGCCGGGGCTAGGTTTGAACCCGCCACCTCCAGCATATGGGACCGGCGCCCTACCCCTTGAGCCACAGGCGCCACCTGTAAAGGAACTTTTTATAAGTTACATTCATAATACGTATTGACAACATAGCATGACCATGTAAAATAAGATTTCCACTTTTTTCAATAAGCAGGAAAATTTTTTTTTTTGAGACTGAGTCTCACTACATCGTCCTCAGTAGTGTCACGGCATCACGGCTCACAGCAACTAGGGCTTTAGTGATTCTCTTGCCTCAGCCTCCCAAGTAGCTGGGACTACAGGTGCCTGCCACAATGCCCAGCTTTTTGTCGCAGTTGTCATTGTTGTTTAGCTAGCCCAGGCTGGGTTCGAACCCGCCATCCTCGGTGTATGTGGCTGGTGCTGTAACCACTGTGCCAAGCAGGTGCTGCCCTGGCAGGAAATCTTGTAACACTGTTGACTTCAAATCAGATCCTTTCCTATGTTGTTCATGCAATTCTGCATTTACTTATTAAGAGCCTCACTCTGTCACCTAAGCTGGAGTGCTGCGGTGTGAGATCAGTTCACAGTAACTTTAAACTCCTGGGTTCAAGTGCTCTTCCTGATTCAGCCTTCCAAATAGCTGGACTAAAGGCACCCATCGCAACAGCTATTTTTTTCTATTTTTAGTGGAGACAGGTTCTCACTCTTGCTTAGGCTGGTCTCAAAACTCCTGAGTTCAAGGGATCGTTCTGCTTCAGCCTCCCAGAGTGCTAGGATTGCAGGAGCCACGATACCCGGCCAATTCTGCCTTTTTAAAATTTTATTTCTGAGACAGAGTCTCACTGTCACCCTGGGTAGAGTGCTGTGGTGGTATAGTTCACAGGAACCTCTAATTCTTGGGCTTAAGCAATTCTCTTGCCTCAGCCTCCTGAGTAGCTGGGACTACCAGCACCTGCCACAACGCCCAGCTATTTTTTTTTTTTTTGGTTGTAGTTGTTTGGCAGGCCTGGGCTGGATTCGAACCTGCCAACTCCAGTGTATGTGGCTGGAGCCCTAGATGCTGAGCTACAGGCACTGAATTTCTGCATTTTTATTTTATAATTTTTTTTTTTTTTTTTGAGACAGTCTCACTCTGTTGCCCTGAGTTCTATGGCATCACCTTAAGCTCACAGAAATCTCAGTCTCTTGGGGTCAGGTGATCCTCATGCTTCTGCTTCCTGAAGTAGCTGGTATAACAGGCATCCACCACAATGCCTGGCTTGTTTTTCTATTTATTTATTTTTTAGTAGAGATGGGGTCTTGTTCTTGCATAGGCTATTCTCAAACTCCTGACATCAAGAAATCTACCCAATTCTGTATTTTTAATTACAGCTTATTCAAAGAAATAAAATAAACGTAATAGAGGTTAAGAAAATTAAAGAAAAACCCAAATTTGGAATGCATTATACAATTGCAGAAGGGTGAGAATCAATTTCTTTTACTTGAGCTATCATTAAAACATAAGCATGTTGGGTGGTGCCTGTGGCTCAAGGAGTAGGGCGCTGGTCCCATATGCCGGAGGTGGTGGGTTCAAACCCAGCCCCGGCCAAAAAACAAACAAACAAACAAACAAAAAAAACATAAGCATGTCATAGAAAGCCAGTTTGAGACACAGAGAATAACTAGTAAGTCAGTCAGTTGCCAAAACTGGTTCAAGAATGCATTGGCAGGGTTATAACCAATGCTTCTTTTGACTAGAAAATTTAGTTTTAGGAATTAGAAAGTTTAGAGTTTTAGGAACTGTCAACATGGGTGGCGCCTGTGGCTCAGTGGGTAAGGCACCAGCTCCATATACTAAGGGTGGTGGGTTCAAACCCAGCCCCCAGCCAAACTGCAACAAAAAAATACTCGGGAATGTGGCGGGCGCCTGCAGTCCCAGCTACTCAGGAGGCTGAGGCAAGAGAATCGCCTAAGCCCAGGGATTTGAGGGTGCTGTGAGCTGTGATGCCACGGCATCCTACCGAGGGTGATAAAGTAAGACTCTGTCTCTAAAAAAAAAAATCGCCAAAGCAGAAGATATTCATATTCAATCCAAGTTATTCTTTCATAAGATGGTCAATGCGGCTCTAGCTCGCAGCAATAAAAACAGCTATATAAAAAATAAATATAGGGCGGCGCCTGTGGCTCAAGGAGTAGGGCGCTGGTCCCACATGCCGGAGGCGAGGGGTTCAAACCCAGCCCCGGCCAAAAACCACAAAAAAAAAAAAAAAATAAATAAATAAAAAATAAATACAGAAATAACTTTTAGTGAAAAATTAAATAGTACCATTGTATTTCTAGATGTAGACATCCAAATGCAATTTTATTTTTTAATTAACATTTCTTTATTAGAGATGGGGGTCTTGCTATGTTGCCCAGGCTGGTCTTGAACTCATGGTCCCAAAGCTATCCTCTCACCTCAGCCACCCAAAGTGCTGAGATTATAGGTGTAAGCCACCATCCATGGCACCAAATGCAAAAATTTGAAATATAGGTTCAAAATATTTTTAGAACATTAATTGGAAAGTGAGGGGGGCAGCTTGGCAAAGTGCTGATCATAGACTTTGAAATGTGGGTCTCAAATTCAATTGTCACTTAATTACTGACATCATAAATAAGAAATATAATCTTTAATATTTTTGCACTCTGGCTTCAGGTTCATTTGGAAAATAAAAAGCTTAGCATCCTCACGCATGTCATGATTTAAATGCAAAAACATGTAAAAAGACCTAGCATGGTGACTGCAATCACTGAGTAAATAATAAAGGTCAGTTCCCTTCCTTCCCTCTTAAGATAGCTGTGAGAAACAAATTCTAAAAGTTTACTCAATGACTAAATATTCAAAGAAAAGTAAAATGAAGTCCAGAAAGAGTACAAATACATTTAAAAGAAAGAGGCAGGCGAGGTGGCCCATCCCTGTAATCCTAGCACTCCAGGAGGCTGAAGTGGGTAGATTGCCTGAGCTCACAGACCAGCCTGAGTCAGAGTTAGACCCTGCCTCTAAAAATAGATGGGCATTGTGGCAGGCACCTAGTCCCAGCTACTTGGGGGTTTACTTGAGCCCAAGAATTTGAGGTTGCTGTGAGCTATGACACCAATGCACTCTATCAAGGGTGACAAAGTGAGACTCTCAAAAAAAAAAAAAAAACCAAGAAAGAAAGAAGGAAGGAAACAAAGAAGAAAATCTTGTCCCGTCCAAGTTTAGTAAAGGTTGAGGATGCCTTATCCAAAATGCTTAGGATGAGAAGTATTTTGAATTTTGGAATACTTGCATTATATGAGTTGAGCATACCTAATCTGAAAAGCTCCAATGAGCATTTTCTTTGAGTGTCAGTGTGCAAAAAGTTTCAGTTCTTGAGTTTAGAGACTCAATTGATATTCAAGAAAAGCTTGAGTCTCTGGTTCTATTTTGCCAGCGGTCTCCTATATTTCCTGGCCTTCTAAAATTCAGGGGAGAGGGGCGGTGCCTGTGGTTCAAAGGAGTAGGGCGCCAGCCCCATATGCCGGAGGTGGAAGGTTCAAACCCAGCCCTGGCCAAAAACTGCAAAAAAAAAAATAAAATAAAATTCAGGGGAGAAGATTTCCAGGAAGAAAGTGAACCAATATGGTATCAAATTGTAAAATTTTCTAGAAATTATGTACTCAGGTAATTAATAAACAGGTCAGGAGTATAAACAAAATATAGTGCCCAATAAATTTAAATATGATTTTACTGAAGCCATAGTCATTTCAAAGCAAAAGTAGTTTATGATGTCAACTCTAACATATCATACATTTAAGTCATTATATGAATTTGTTTTTATTTGTGTATTTCACTGTAGTGCCATGACAACAAAATGATATCTGTGTATAAGAGCATACATACATCAACAGTAAGATGTAACTTTTCATTACACCACTGCTAAAATATTTAGCTTTGTGTAGGAGACATAAAAGCATGTAAGATGGCCATACCAAATAATTTTCTGTTTTTTTCCTTAATCTTAATTTTTTATAGTGATACTTTACTGACCTCACTGTTAACAGAACTGTAAATTATCTGGGTGATGGGGTGTGGGGGAGATCATTCAACTGTGTTATACTCTAATAGTTGCTAGAGTAATCTCACACACACCAATAAGGAGCTGTCACTGTAATTAAGGGCTAGTTACTGTTGTTAACTGCACAATGATAAAGTTCTTTCAAAAATATTGGTTAGCCAACTTATATGTGAAAAATGCCCTTTCCACTTACACAGAAGAAAAAATATTCAGAAAGTTATTTTTGGCCTTGCTATGTCAAAAAGTCAACTGTACAAAGTCTACGTGTTAAACCTAAAATTATAATTTTAAAAGTCTATTAAAAACAAAAACGTCATGCATTTTTATTATTATGCAGAGGCTTTAAAACTGTTGCAAGACCATATAGTATATATTAGCTTTTATACTGCTAATGCACAACTAACAGCAAACTTGATTAACAGAAATCTGTCTTAATTACACCTTTATATATCACACTAGAGGGACAAATGCCACAAGATTCGCAGAAACATTTAGTTCTGAGCACTCAAATGGCAGAATAACTTTTTGTGTTGTAATCCTTCACATATAGAACAAAAGAAAAAAAAAACTCTGCAGTCTCACGTTACAAAAAAACGTACTGCTGTAAAATATAAGGGTAAAGGATATCATCTATAACACAAAGTAACTTACAACTAGTGTCAAAAGCAAACAAAACGTCTAAATAAAAATATCAAAATACATAGAGCAACTGAAGCACAAATCCTGCATTAAATACAGTAAAGATTTAATAAGACAACGCACTAGTTAATAAAAGACACAAAAATAGGGGAGGGTAGACCTAGGGTAACCAGAAAATAAAACCAAAATAATGGGGGGAAATCGGAACCAGTTTTCCCCCTAGTCAGAGCACAAGGCTACTCCTTTTTTTTTTTTTTTTTGGTGTCTTTCCATTCATATAATACCTAACACTGTACATTAACTTTTTAATGTCATAGAAAAACTTGGTTCTTCCATGAAATCCTTAAAATTCTTGATAAATTTTTCAAAGCAGACATTATTATGAATGAAAAACAGCCAACAAACGGGCACCTGTTGTTTTTAACACTGAAGATTTACAGAAACTTTTTAAAAGTTATCATAATCTTTTTTGTCTTTTTTCCCCTCAGCTTCAAATCCATCCACTCCATCACTATCCCTTCTTCGTTTCCTGTTGTTGTGGATATTGAAACGTTGGCTCATTTGTGGTAATGGATCCATGCCTAGAACCTTGTGTATCTGGCGGAATGCAAGGAGTCTCAATGCAAACTGCAACAAAAGAGTCAGAATTTAGAGTTAATTAAAAAACCCCAAATAGTAACCATGTACCACCCCCAGATAACAATATAAAAAAGTATGCTTAATGAAAGAACAATGGATTAGTCGCATGCTGCAATAATCCATATATTCTGATATTTTTATTTCTAGGCTTTTCTACATGCGTGCCATTTTATTTTCTAAAACTAAGTCAAAAAATATTTCTTTGAATACATTTTATGTTCATCAAAAAACAAACAAACAAGAAAAAACAACAAACAAAACAAAAAAACTATCCTGAAACAACATACAACAAAAGAAAAGTGTCTCTGACACTGAGTAAGCCCTTCTTTTGTTCATGTTCATGTATTTTCCCACTCCATGTTTTCTTTGGATGCCCAAGTATACAGGACTCAGTACTCAGAGCTCAGGCACAGGGTGCACTGACATTCACCTTCCCAGCCTCACAAAAAGAGAACTATGCTTCTTCAACATTTTTCAATTCACCATGCACTTATACGTTTGTTCACTTTAACAGATTCTTAAGCACTTACTTACTATGCCAGAATGTAAATGATAAGAAAAGTTTCTGCTTTTATGAAGCTTGCCAGTTAATGGAAATAGACACAAGAAACAAAATAATGACAAGTGATATCAAGGAAACAAGCAGTGCTGGGCGTAGTTGCTCACGCCTGTAATCATAGCACTCTGGGAGGCCAAGGTGGGTAGATTGCCTGAGCTTGCAAGTCTGAGACCAGCCTAAGCCAGAGTGAGACTGAGCCTCTAAAAATAGCTGGGCATTGTGGCGGGCACCTGTAATCCCAGCTACTCTGGAGGATGAGGCAAGAGAATCTCTTAAGCCCAGGAGTTTGAGTTTCCTGTGAGCTATGACACAATTGCACTCTACCAGGGGTAACGAAGTGAGTCTCTATCTTAAAAAAAACAAAAGGAAAGAAGTAGGGTGTTGAAAAATGAGAGCTACTTGCCTTTTGTATTTTTTAAGATTCCATAAAGAGAGAAATACTTGTTTTAATAGACTGCCTGGTGATAGCCTCCTTAGGTATGTGGTAGAAAGAATATAATTTAGGAAATGCAGTTATACTCATGTGAATATACCAAAAATTTTTTTTTTTTTTGTAGAGACAGAGTCTCACTTTATGGCCCTCGGTAGAGTGCCGTGGCCTCACACAGCTCACAGCAACCTCCAACTCCTGGGCTTAAGTGATTCTCTTGCCTCAGCCTCCCGAGTAGCAGGGACTACAGGCGCCCGCCACAACACGCGGCTATTTTTCTGTTGCAGTTTGGCTGGGGCTGGGTTTGAACCCGCCACCCTCAGTATATGGGGCTGGTGCCTTACCGACTGAGCCACAGGCGCCGCCCAGTAATATCTTTTCAAATGGGCTATTTATTTATCTTCAGCCAGAAAGATCTGGTATTTACTACAAGCAATCTTAACTTGTTTTCAGTGAGTCTAAATTGCTTAACAGTGGACAATGCCCAAATGATCACTTGCTTAGAATACCCACACACACAAACGCACCATTCAGTAATTGCAAAGTATGAAAAAGACCAACTTGCAAAGTCACAGTAATGCTGGATAATTTCTCATAAATTATCCATAATGTTCTATAACTGTTTCTTCAAAACACTTTCTGGTATAAAAATTTACATTAATCCTGACATCTTCCAAACCCCTGCCAGAAAAGACAACAAATTGAGATCTTAAATCCAATAATTTTCAACTACTTTAAGTGGATTATTATTGTTCAGTCTGCCTTTTTCTCCTACTCAGTATATTTCTAGAAATCAAAAAAGGAAAGCTACAGGCGGCGCCTGTGGCTCAGTGAGTAGGGCGCCGGCCCCATATGCCGAGGATGGCGGGTTCAAACCCAGCCCCGGCCAAACTGCAACAAAAAAATAGCCGGGCGTTGTGGCGGGCGCCTGTAGTCCCAGCTGCTCGGGAGGCTGAGGCAAGAGAATCGCGTAAGCCCAAGAGTTAGAGGTTGCTGTGAGCCGTGTGACGCCACGGCACTCTACCAGAGGGCGGTACAGTGAGACTCTGTCTCTACAAAAAAAAAAAAAAAAAAAAAAAAAAAAGGAAAGCTACACCAACTTGATTTTTTCCTCACTTATTCACTAGTTCACATGTTTTTTTTGGTAACTACTCTTCTAATATGATTGATAATTGATAATGATAATACTTTCTAACATTTAAGATCCTTCCATATACACGGTGCTAATATAGTTACACATACTAACAATTAACCTTCCCAACAATCCTAGACAAGATACTGCTTATATTTGTATTTTATAGATAAGATAGCAGAGCTAGTATACAAACCTAGGGAGTTGGACTCTGGTGCTCCCACTTTTACTATAGTGTACAGTGGGAAGAAAGGCTAAATTATAATAATGACTATAACCACCACTGCATATCCCTTCTGTGTAACCAAGGGGATATAGGAGTGTCTACTGATCTTGATATATATACCTTAACACCAAGGTTCAATGAGAATGAAAATGTTGCTGTATTTTTATATTAGACACACTACATAAATAATAAATTCTAAGATTTTATAGTGTAATCTTCTCTAAGGGTGTACCCGGGCGGCGCCTGTGGCTCAGTCGGTAAGGCGCCGGCCCCATATACCGAGGGTGGCGGGTTCAAAGCCGCCCCGGCCGAACTGCAACCAAAAAATAGCCGGGCGCCTGTAGTCCCAGCTGCTCGGGAGGCTGAGGCAGGAGAATCGCCTAAGCCCAGGAGTTGAGGTTGCTGTGAGCTGTGTGAGGCCACGGCACTCTACCGAGGGCCATAAAGTGAGACTCTGTCTCTACAAAAAAAAAAAGAAATAAAGGAAAGAACATTATAGGCTGTGCACAGTGGCTCACACCTGTAATCCTAGCACTCTAGGAAGATTGCTTGAGCTCACAAGTTTGAGACCAGCCTGAGTAAAAGCGAGACCCTGTCTCTACTAAAAATAGAAAAACTAAAGCAAGAGGATCACTTGAGCCCAAGAGTTGGAGGTTGATGTGAGCTATGATGCCACGGTACTCTACCCAAGGCGACAGCTTGAGACTCTCCCCCCCACCCCCCCAAAAAAGATTATATAGTGACTTCATCTAAAAGGACAGTAACTTAACAAAGCTTTGGGGGGTTAGGAGTACTATTACCTGTGCACTGGATGTGATGTCTTCACGCTGCTGGTCAGTCATTGTTGCCAAGGTATCAAAGGGATCCTTTTCACAAGGATCCAGGAGTCCGGGACTACCTATAGCAATCACAAGGAGACAAAAGCATTAGCACTATTTGTTAAAGAAGAATTCTTATTCATCCATCAAACAAGTAAACATTTTACTTCATTAAAAAAAAGTAAGACTTACCTTTAAGAATAATCCCTGAAGAAATGCACTCAAAAACTCTTCTCAGTGCATCCCCGGGGCTCTGAGGACTAGAAGCACTACTGATTGCCTTCTCTACTAATAACTCCATAGCCTAAAAATAAAAAATGTTTCACAACTTACATACCAAAGGAAATACTCATTTTTAAACACCAGCATGACAAATCATAAAGTATCATTAAAAGTTTTAAAGACTGGGGCGGTGCCTATGGCTCAGTGAGTAGGGCGCCGGCCCCATATGCCGAGGGTGGCGGGTTCAAACCCGGCCCCGGCCAAACTGCAACAAAAAAATAGCAGGGCGTTGTGGCGGGCGCCTGTAGTCCCAGCTGTTCGGGAGGCTGAGGCAAGAGAATCGCGTAAGCCCAAGAGTTAGAGGTTGCTGTGAGCCGTGTGACACCACGGCACTCTACCCGAGGGCGGTACAGTGAGACTCTGTCTCTACAAAAAAAAAAAAAAAAAAGTTTTTTTTTTTTTTTTTTTTTTTTTGGTTGCAGTTTGACCTGGGGCAGGGTTTGAACCCGCCACCTTTGGTACATGGGGCCGGCACCTTACCGACTGAGCCACAGGCGCCGCCCAAAAAAAAAAAAGTTTTAAAGACTGAAAATTTGCATAGAAGAAGTCACAGAGAGAGAAAAGAAAAATTACATATAGGGCGGCATCTGTGGCTCAAGGAGTAGGGTGCCGGTCCCATATGCTGGAGGTGGCGGGTTCAAACTTAGCCCCGGCCAAAAAACAAAACAACAACAACAACAACAAAAAAAAAAAAAAGAAAAATTACATATAACATACCAAGAACATTTGGGCTAAGTGCTATGGCTCATGCCTATAATCTTAGCACTCTAAGAGGCCAAGGCAGGAGGACTGCTTGAGGTTAAATTCATGACCAGTCTGAGCAAGAGGGAGACCCCATCTCTACTAAAAATACAAAAATTAGCCTGGTAATTGCAGTCCCAGTTACTCAGAAGGCTGAGGCAGGACCAGAAGTTTGGGGCTGCAGTGAGCTAAGAGAATGAATGCTATGCCATTTCACTCTAGTATCTGGCATGACAGAGCAAGACTCTGTCTCACTCCTGCCAAAAATTCAAAATATTCCAATTTAAGTATTCAAGTAATGAAAAACAAAATAGATAAGATATAGTTTGAAAAGGTTCTGCAATTTGTGTCTAATGAAGAAAAATGCCAAAGAGTAACAAATTTTTAATTACTGTTATCCTTTATCATGAGACCTCTTGAAATTCCTTAGATTAGGAGGCTTCTCATTTGAAAAAAATTCTTTAGACATTTAGGGCCCATCTATAAACTGAGGATGCTAGGATGTTAGAGCAAGACAAGAGACTACTAAAAAGACATTTTGTCTTTATTCTTTACAAATAGTGAATGTTATTTAAATTTTCATGTGATTTAAGTAGACTGTCATTATCTCTGAAGAAAACATAAATTACACTTTTACTGTAAATTATATTTGAGAAACTCAAAAATCCAAAACAGTGAATAAAAAACAAAAGTTAAAAAAGTATGTATTTAGGGGTGGTGCCTGTAGCTCAAGGGGCTAAGGGTCCAGCCATGTACACCAGAGCTGGAGGGTTCAAATCCGGCCTGTGCCTTCCAAACAATGACAACTACAACAAAAAATAGCCAGGCATTGTTGCGGGTGCCCAGCTACTCGGGAGGCTGAGGCAAGAGAGTCGCTTAAGCCCAGGAGTTGGAGGTTACTGTGAGCTGTGACGCCATAGCACTCTACCTATTTTGAAGGGCATATTAGGAAAGGAAAATAAAAAAAAGAAAGAAAGAAAGAAAAAGAAGAAAAAAAACGAAGGGTATATTAGCAAAATTTTTAATTTAGAGTTTTAAAAATCGAAATACAATTCACATTAAGATTTATCCTCTTAAAGTGTACAAGTCTGTGGATTTTAGTATACTTAAGTTAAGCTTTTACTTAAGATTGTAAACAAGACTATCAATAGCAATTCAAAGAAACTAGTTTTGAACTACAATGAAATCTTAAGATGGTAACAGAAGTTGAAAAGACATTAATGAGAATCCACTTATAGTTGTACATTAAAAAAACTCAAGACTTAAGAGGTAAAAACTATGTCAACCTATTCACTCCAAGACCATTTCTCAGTATTGCTTAAGTAAGACTAATTCTAAAAAGTTTGGACATATGAAGATTGTAGTCCCAAATAAAAGAGGAATATATTTCAATAGAGATGAAAATTTAAAGAAACAGTGCACATAAACAGTTATGAAAGAAAGCAGGCAGCACTGAGAGACTGAAAAGAACCCCCAAACAATGGATGTTTATTATGACAAATGCAATGAAAAAGATTAAGATCGTTCATTTTATTCAGCTGAAGAATGCAGGAAGATAATGTTCAAGACATTTTTTAAGAATTTTCACTTTAAAGGTTTTAGTATTTTAAGGACTAAGCTCGAGTCATCTAGAAAACTCTAAGCACGTACACAGAATACTTCTCATTTCTAGACAGATCAAGTATTATTTTAAGATGTCAGAAGACTGTAAGATCCTTGAGGATAAGGTTGTTGCCATTCACTCTGAACTCCCAAGTGGCCAACATATAGTAAACACTCAGTAAATGTTTATGAAATGAAATAATTTGGGAAATAATGTGAGAATAATCCTGACAATTTAGTGATAAATGAATCCAAGGAAAATAATTAGTAAAATATTGATCCTGTGCCTAAAATCAAAATTGAAGTCCTAAAACATGTAATTTTCCATAAATGCCACAAATTCTTATTATTTTTAGAGAATTTTATAAGAAATAATCAGCTACAATTTAGGCTACGTCCACACAAAAAAGTCGACATACTGAAACATACACAATCTAAGCCAACTATCTGCCTTCTGAAATCATCTGCTGTGAAGAAAGCAATCAAAACATTTCCTAAACATGGCTGTTTTGCAACCAGATCTCTGAAATATATGCACTCAGTAAAAGGGCAACATCAAAGTTAAATAGAATCAAATTAAGGAAATGATACTTCAGGCTATAATGCAAATGATTTTGATGGCTAGCATTATTTAAGAGAAATGTTCTCCATGATAAATAATTCAAAACCAAGGATTATAATAGTTGGGTTTTTAAACTTTATTATTTATTTACTTATGGAGATAAGATCTCATTTGTTACTCAAAAAATCTTATTTTTGACTGGATTCCAACTTAGATGTGGAAGCTTTCAGAGAGGACAGCCTGCATCTCTTGGCATGTGTTCCTGTTGCTTTTCTTTGGCTTCCTTCGTTCTCTTGGCCAAAAGGAGTCCTCAAACTATGGCCCGCAGGCCACATGAGGTGGTGTGATTATATTTGTTCCCATTTTGTTTTTTTATTTCAAAATAAGATATGTACAGTGTGCATAGGAATTTGTTCACAGTTTTTTTTTTTTTTTTTTTTTGAACTATAGTCCGGCCCTCCAACGGTCTGAGGGACAGTGAACTGGCCCCCTGCTTAAAGTTTGAGGACCTCTGGTAACATATTCAGCAGCCTCTTCCTTATTTTTCTTAGTATGCTGTTTCTTCAGAGCAATACATTGGCATTTATGTTGCAAGACATGTGGAGTTACAAGACACTGAATCTTGGGAGCTTTGGTCCTAGGTTTCTTACCTACCATCTTTGTTCAAGGGCTTTCTCACAATGTTTTGGCGAACATCATCATTAGAGTGAAAAGTTTGAGGATTCTGCTAGCTCTTCTGGGCCCCAGATGCCGAGGCACCGTATTGTCAGTCAGTCCAGGGATATCCTTCTCTCCTTTTTTTATAATAACCAACTTGAGAACATTCAGATTGGCATCCACAATGCAACCCTGGACAAATATGCACTTCCTTTTATTTTCAGTAGAGATAGGGTCTAGTTTTCTATTTTTAGTAGAGATAGGGTCTCACTCTTGCTCAGGCTGGTCTTGAACTCTTGAGCTCAAGGGAGCCACACACCTCAGCCTCCCAGAAAGCCAGGATTATAGGCATAAGCCATTGCGCCCAGCTGGGTTTTTAAAATCTAACTTTTAATTTTCTTTTTCTTTCTTTTTTTTTTTTTTTTTTGGTAGAGACACAGTCTCACTTTATGGCCCTCTGTAGAGTGCAGTGGTCTCACACAGCTCACAGCAACCTCCAACTCCTGGGCTTAAGCGATTCTCTTGCCTCAGCCTCCCGAGCAGCTGGGAATACAGGCACCCGCCACAACGCCCGGCTATTTTTTGGTTGCGGTTTGGCCGGGGCCGGGTTTGAACCCGCCACCCTGGGTATATGGGGCCGGCGCCTTACCGAGCCACAGGCGCCGCCCCTAACTTTTAATTTTCTTTCTTTCTTTTTTTAATTAACATACAGAATCTCTGTATGTTGTTCAGGCTGCAATGCAGTGGCTATTCACAGGTGTAATCACTGCACACTACAGTCTTGAACTCCTGAGCTCATGAGTTCTCTTTGGTCTGTAACAGGAATGCCCCTTACTCAGCAACAGGGGGACCTGGCCATGGGTCAAGACACCCTGCTTCATGGGCAAACCTTGCTTGTCATTTCCACCACTGATTCGGACCACATAACCCTTCCATTCTTCACCCAGTGCATTAGCAGCAACTTCTGTGGCCATGCGCTTCTCATATAAAGTACGAAGTTTGCATTCATTGTCCACTTCAATGAGTTTCTGGCAGCCAGTGGCTGGGAAGGAGACATTCAGCTTCATCCTGAAGTATCTGAATAATGCCTCTGAGGTGCCACAGAAAAGAGCTATTTATTCTTTTATTGAGACAGAGTCTCACTTTGTCGATCTCTGTAGAGTGCCATTGGTGTCACATCTCACAGCAATCTCAAACCCTTGGGCTTAAGTGATCCTCTTTCTTCAGCCCACCAAATTTGTAACTGGGAGTACAGGTACTCACCATGACATCCAGCTAGTTTTTCTATTTTTAGTAGAGATAGGGTCTCACTCTTGCTCAGGCTGGTCTTGAACTCTTGAGCTCAAGGGAGCCATACACCTCGGCCTCCCAGAAAGCCAGGATTACAGGCATAAGCCATCACGCCCAACTGGGTTTTTAAAATCTAACTTTTAATTTTCTTTTTTTTTAGAGACAGAATCTCTATATGTTGTTCAGGCTGCAATGCAGTGGCTATTCACAGGTGTAATCACTGCACACTACAGTCTTGAACTCCTGAGCTCAAGTGATCCTCTCACCTCAGTATTGGTGTTTGCCACTGTACTTGGCTATATAATGTTTTTAAAAACCACTCATAAAATGTATTTTTTCATTTTATCTGCAGCTTTATTTAAGACTAACTCTTACTAAGTGGGAGGCTTCATTCGAAAGCACAATTTCACTTAACCTTTTGACCGTGCCTGTGTGTTCAATTTTCAAACAAAAACTTTGAGGACACCTGTTACTGTTATGTTACCTGACTTAAGTCTATAAGCATCATATGCTTCATTCTCAGTATTTTTCACAATTGTTCCTTGAAATAATTATACAAATAGTGGATTCTTGCAGGAGTATAAATATGGAGTATAATAAATTCAGGAGACTTCATCATTGTTGAAGAATTCAGATATAGAAGTAGCCTTATAAATACTTCTCACAAAAACAATCAAGTACCTCAGAATCTGATTTGGAAAACTAAAGTATAGAACCTATTTCAAATTTAATTTTTTTTGTATGCATATTACTTTTTAAATAAATATAAAATATTGGAATGGAAGGGTGGTGCCTGTGGCTCAGTGAGTAGGGCGACGACCCATATACTGAGAGTGGCAGTTTAGAACCCAGCCCCGGCCAAACTGCAACAAAAAAATAGCCAGGTGTTGTGGAGGGTAACTGTTGTCCCAGCTACTCGGGAGGCTGAGTAAGAGGATCACCGAAGCCCAAGAGCTGGAGGTTGCTACGAGCTGTGACGCCACAGCACTCTACTGAGGGCAACCAAGTGAGACTCCTTCTCTAAAAAAAAAAAATTGAAATGGAAACCAATTTGGGTTAATTATTTTGATTCGTAAGAAAGCAAAACGTCCAATATCTCACTATTTATGGTATTAGTTGCTGCGATCACCTCACACTCACACCTCAATCGGCACATTTCGTTTCTGAGTGCTCTGCAGTCACAGAGTTAATTCAAGATTTTTTTAATTTGAGATACAGTCTCACACTCTTTTGCCCCAGGATGGAGTGCTATGCCATTAGCCTAACTCATAGCAACCTCAAACTCCTGGGTTCAAGTGATCCTCCTGCTTCAAAGTTTCCCAGTAGCTGAGACTACAGATATCCACCACATTGCCTGGTTAAATTTTCTATTTTTAGTAGAGACAAGGTCTCCCTCTTGCTCAGGCTGGTCTCGAACTCCTGAGCTTAAGTGATCTGCCTGCCTTGGACTCCCAGAGTGCTAGGTTTACTACAGACGTGGGCTACTATGCCCAGCCTTATACTGGTGCATTTATTGTTATAAGTACATGATTTCAAAGATCAGTTTTGTTCACTCTTCCTGACTCTCTCTCCCACCATCTCCCCTTCCATGACCAATGTTCTCTCAATTCCTTTTACTGGTGCATTCTCTTTTCCACTCAGGTTTTTTTTTTTTTTTGAGACAGAGTCTCACTGTGTTGCCCCCAATAGAATGCCATGGCATCACAGCTCACAGTAACCTCAAATTTTGGGGCCTAAGCAATTCTCTTGCCTTGGCCTTCCAAGTAGCTGGGACTATAGGTATTCCACTCAGTTTATTTATTTATTTATTTTTTGAGGCAGAGCCTCAAGCTGTCACCCTGGATAGAGTGCAGTAGCATCACAGCTCACAGCAACCTCCAACTCCTGGGCTCAAGCGATTCTCCTGCCTCCGCCTCCCAAGTAGCTGGGACTACAGGTGCCTGCCACAATGCCCAGCTATTTTTTGGTTGCAGCCAATCATTGTTGTTTAGCAGGCCCGGGCTGGATTCAAACCCGCCAGCTCAGGTGTATGTGGCTAGTGCCTTAGCCGCTTGAGCCACAGGCGCTGAGCCTCCACTCAGTTCTTAATGGCTCGCCATTCTGAAAGGAGAGAATGCTCTCTGAAGTACACGAACGACTCTCTCATAGAAGGCCTTGGGCAGAGATGGACCAATATACAGTGCTGAAACTCCAGACTGCAAGAGTAGCCCAGGAGTGGTCTTGAGTCCATTCATACAAGTATTGAAACCTGGAATTACTAGAACAGACAGAGCTCCAAGGGCACCCTGGGTAGAGGAGACCACGGTTGAAGGATGCAGGAGGTATTAACAGAAGAATGGTACATATGCTTGTATTTTCATACTTTTTTAGAAGTTGGAAGCTATATATGGCTTACAAATAATTGTATTTAAAAATCTATTAAGAATTCCAAACACTCAGCCAGGAGCAGGGGCTCACGACTAAAATCCTAGCATTCTGGGAGGCTAAGGTGGCTGGACTGCATGAGTTCAGGAGTTCGAGATCAGCCTGAGCAAAAGCAGGACTAAAAATGGGAAAACTGAGGCAAGAGGATCGCTTGAACCTGAGTTGGAGTTGCTGTGGGCTTTGACACCATAGCACTCTATCTAGGGTGACAGGTTGAGACTCTGTTTCAAAAAAAAAGAATTCCAAACACTCAACACATTAACTGCCATCTGAGTTATATTTAACTCATGCCAGTTTTGAGCCTGGGGCCTCATGAAACATATATAACTCACACATCTCTTGACTGATCTTGACCTAGTAAAATACCATGGTCCCAAGGAAAAAAAATTTTTTTCCTAGTGTGACAGTCAAAATGTGTTAAAAACTGAAACGTTCATATTGTCATCATGCTCCCATACAGTAAATGCTTTACTGGCTAATCAATGAAATAAGAAAGCAAAAAGTGGAGTATAAAAAGATATACAGATACCTGGGCAGCGCCTGTGGCTCATTGAGTAGGGTGCAGGCCCCATGTACTGAGGGTGGCAGGTTTGAACCCAGCCCCGGCCAAACTGCTACAAAAAAATAGCTGGGCACCTGTACTCCCAGCTACTCGGGAGGCTGAGGCAAGATAAGCTCCTAAGCCAAAGAGTTTGAGATTGCTATGAGCTGTAACACCAAGGCACTCTACCAAGGGTGACAAAGTGAGACTCTATTTCTAAAAAAAAAAAAACCCAAAAAACCCCCCAAATGAACAAAGTTCTGCTTAATGTTTTTTGTATTTTTTTTTCCTTTTTCTGAGACACAGTCTTACTATGTTGCCCTTGGTAGAATGCCGTGGCATCACAGCTCACAGTAACCTTAAACTCTTGGGTTGGGCTTAAGTGATTCTCTTGCCTCAGCCTCCCAAGTAGCTGGGACTACAGGCACCTGCCACAACACATCTGGCTATTTTATTGTTGCAATTATTGTTGTTTAGCAGGCCCTGGCCGGGTTTGAACACGCCAGCCTCAGTGCATGTGGTCAGTGCCCTACCTACTGAGCTACAGGTGCTGCCCTAAGGGGTTGATTTTTAAAGGAAAATGTAAATTGCCAAAATTAACCCCTGGAGATAGACTAATCACAATGGAAAAAAATTGAGAAAATACCATTCTCTTAAAAGGGACTGGGAACCGATGTCACATGAATTTTTATAAATTGTCAATTAAAGTTTCTTTTTGTAAATTAAAAAAAAATTCTGGGTAGGGATGGAGTCTATGTTGCCCAGGGTGGTTTTGAACTCTTGGCCTCAAGTGATTCTCCCATCTCCACCTCTCAAAGCGCTGGGATTATAGTTGTGAGCCACCATGCAAAAAGGTTCTGATGTTGCTAAAACTGCTTCAGATTTAAAAGAACAAAAGTGCTCAAATTATTTTGACAGTTAATGATCACTGCTTCTAAATCTGACAAAAGAGTACACAAACAAAACTATAAAAATTGGCTCGGTGCCTGTGGCTCAACCAGCTTGGGTGCCAGCCACATACACCTGCGCTGGCAGGTTTGAATCCAGCCCAGGCCCGCCGAACAACAATGACGGCTGCAACCAAAAAATAGCCGGGCGTTGTGGCAGGTGCCTGTAGTCCCAGCTACTTGGGAGGCCGAGGCAGGAGAATCATTTGAGCCCAGGAGTTGGAGGTTGCTGTGAGCTGTGATGCCACAGCACTCTACCCAGGGTGACAGCTTGAGGCTCTGTCTCAAAACAAACAAACAAAAAAACCTTCAAAAATTTATTTTGTGTCACTATAGAATTCCTAATCTATCAGCAAACAGAACTTAAAACTTTGCTTGGTGCCCGTAGCTCAGTGGTTAGGGTGCTGGCCATGTGCACCAGGGCTGGTGGGTTCGAACCTGGCCCGGGCCTACTAAACAAACAAACAAACCAAAAAATAAATTAAAACAAACAAACAAAC
Source organism: Nycticebus coucang (assembly GCF_027406575.1). Taxonomy (NCBI): domain Eukaryota; kingdom Metazoa; phylum Chordata; class Mammalia; order Primates; family Lorisidae; genus Nycticebus; species Nycticebus coucang. Next base: position 169,607,925 of record NC_069780.1, on the reverse strand, counting down.
AAACAAACAAAAAAAAAGGCTTGGTGCCTGTAGCTCAGCAGCTAGGGTACCAGCCACATATACCAGAGCTGGTGGGTTTGAACCCAGCTCAGGCCTGCTAAACAACAATGACAACAACAAAAAAGAACTTAAAACTTCGTTAAAAGACTATTCATATATATATCTGCATCCCTGGAATGCTAAGGAAGATCAATATGAAAAAAATCTATCTGTATAATAAATATACAGTATTAATAAGTTGATAAGGTTCTGGGCAGCACCTGTGGCTCAGTCGGTAAGGCACCGGCCCCATATACCGAGGGTGGCGGGTTCAAACCCAGCCCCGGCCAAACTACAACCAAAAAATAGCCGGGCGTTGTGGCGGGTGCCTGTAGTCCCAGCTACTCGGGAGGCTGAGGCAAGAGAATCATTTCAATCTCAGGATATCTCATACTCCTAAGAGTCAATACTATACAAGTGACGATATTCTCCAAATTAATCTCTTAAGTCAATGCAATACTACATAAAATACATCAAGATGACTTCTGAGAAACTGAAATGGTAATAAAGTTCAATTAGAAAAATAAACATGTAAGAAAAACAAAATCTGTAGCAGACTGTATGTAATGAGGACAGACAATGACTGGGAGGAGAGATGGAGAGGAAAATTTGAATGTTACAATACAGTATGAAACTTCAATAATTAAGAGTATATTTAGTACTAGAGAGGAAAACAGACTAAGCAAGGAAAGACAACTCTTGGAAATAAGCCCACAAAAAAGAAACGTTTGGAATAGTTTCTAAACCTCAGTGTTACTGATAATTTAGGCTCTACAATTCTTTGTTATGTGTACAAAGGTGGGGTGGGAGTTTCCTGTGTATTGCAGAAATGTTTAGCAGCAGTCCCAACCTCTATCCACTAGATGTCCAGATAACCAAAAATGTTGCCAAACTTTGTAAAATGTCTTCTGGAGGGTGTGATTACCTGGCTGACAACTACTGGTTTATGGTAATGATGATATTTCAAATTCAGTGTTGGGGAAACATATCACTAAATATATTATTAAATGGTCTTAGAATAAATGGCAATTTGTCTGGATTAATCTTTGATCCATTTAAAACTTTTGAAATAATCACATAAGTAATACAAATGTTAATTTATCCCAGGTAAGAATGAAACATATGCAGATCTCTTTATTAACTGTTCCGCTATACTAATCATTATTTCCTCATACTCCCCAAAAAAAATCACTATTGAATTTAGAATATATGCTTCCAGGAACTTTTGCTATGTATTTAATACACAAATAACTTTCTGATGAACAATTAGCACAAGTTCTTTGACCTTGGAATTTCAACCCTAGCAATTTATTCTACCCTCCAAAGCTTGACAGTAATATATATAATGAAGTATGAAAATATAATAGCAAAAGACTCCAAACAACCCAAATATCCATCAAATGGATACCAGTTAACTAAAATATGGCATGTCTGTACAACGGGAATACTATATAGTCAATATGGGGAATGCTATAGATCTGCCTCTTCAAAAGGGTTCCAAGATGTTAAAAAAGATGCAAATAAGCACCTTCCTCTTGTATTTAAAATACAAACAAAAAAAATTAACTTTAGCCATTCAGCTCTCACTTACCCAATTCTTTTTCTAAAATTTTAATTTACCCTTTTTGAGATGGTCTCTCATATGTTGCCTGAGCTAGACTGCAGTGGTACCATAGCTCACTACTGCTGCATCCCGAGCTGCTCACTACAACCACAAACTTCTGGGCTCAAGCAATCCTCCTGCCTCAGCTTTCTAAGCAGCGGAGACTACAGTATGTGTCTTGATGCCTGGTTGATTTTTTAAAACTTTGTACAGACAGGGTTTCCCTATGTTGCTCAGACTAGTCTTAACCTCCTGACCTCAAGCAATCCTCTTGCCTTAGCCTCTGAGAGTGCTAGGATTACAGGCATGAGCCACTGTGCCTGGCCTTCCATTTTATTTTTTGAATGAATCCCTCTCTACCTAAATGCTTGCTATTCAGGAATCAACATGTTTTAAACAGCAAGCAATATAAAAAAATAGGAACATATTATATACACATATATTTTTTTCTCCTGGAAGAAATCACAGCAGACCATTAAGATAATCTGCCTTCACTGCCTATTTCGTACCTTTCTGCTTTATTGAATTTCCTTTTTTTGGAGACAGAGTCTCACTATGTCGGCCCCAGTAAAGTGTCATAGAGTCACAACTCACAGCAACCTCAAACACTTGGGCATAAGTGATTCTCTAGCCTTAGCCTCTCGAGTAGCTGGGACCACAGACAGGTGCCCACAACAACACTTGGCTATTTTTAGAGATGGGGTCTCGCTCTGGCTTAGGCTGGTCTTGACCATGTGAAAGTCCTGTGAGAATTCTAGATCCTCCCAGAGTCTAGAATTATAGGCGAAGCCACCGCACCTGGCCTGAATTTCCTGACACGATGTATGCTTTTTAAATAATATACATATCTCAATTTTTAAAATTCCCAATTCTATAACATTAGTTTTTAAAAAGTCAACAGACATCAATCCACGAATGGATTAATAAATTGTGGTATATGTACACCATGGAATATTATGCAGCCTTAAAGAAAGATGGAGACTTCACCTCTTTCATGTTTACATGGATGGAGCTGGAACATATTCTTCTTAGTAAAGTATCTCAAGAATGGAAGAAAAAATATCCAATGTACTCAGCCCTACTATGAAACTAATTTATGGCTTTTACATGAAAGCTATAACCCAGTCACAACCTAAGAGTATGGGGAAGGGGGAGGAAGAGGGGGGATGATGGGTGGAGGGAGGGTGATGGGTGGGAACACACCTACGGTGCATCTTACAAGGGTACATGTGAAACTTACTAAATGTAGAATATAAATGTCTTAACACAATAACTAAGAAAATGCTAGGAAGGCTATGTTAACCAGTGTGATGAAAATATGTCAAATTGTATAAAAAACCAGTGTATGGCGCCCCATGATTGCATTAATGTATACAGCTATGATTTAGTAATAATAATAATCAAAAAAATCAACAGAATCCTGCATAAGGAGATTAAGAGCTTATTTTCAGTTTTCTTTGTACATCTGCATATGTAAAGGCTGATAAATACTGTAATATTTAAAAAAATTAACAATGTAAGAAGAGCAAAAAATGGACAGAAAAACACAAAAACAAGCATTAACTACAATTCTTTAATTAGCAAATTTGTTTTTTTTTTTTTAGCAAATTTGTTTTTTGAGACAGAGTATCACTCTTGTCACTTGGGCTAGAGGGTACTGACATCATCCTAACTCAATGTAACCACAAATTCCTGCCTCTAGAGTAGCTGAGATCACAAGCATTCACCACTACACTTAGCTAATTAGTAAATTTTGAGAAAATTAAATTCTAAGACCCTCATGATTTCCCACTGGAGGAGAAAAAAACTGTATTTACTAAATATGAAGAGCTGACAATGAAATATAAATCTATAGAGGCTAAACCCCACAGAAATATTTCCTACATGCTTTCACACCATATAGTTACATACTACTTACCCAGCTTGGAAAATCAGACCAAGTTGGAACTCGCTGACAGAGGTCTCGAAGAATACGTATGATAATCACACAGGACTGCAGACCGTTAGCTCTAGCCTTGAGAGCAACATAAAAACCAACTGAATTAATCCTAGAAATATTGAAAATATCCCTTGATGAAAAAAAGTTAAAATACCACTGTTCAATGGAAGCTCAGATAAAAATAAAAATAACCACACTTAAAATTGGATTCAATGAGCTGCCATTTACAGCAATATTTTATGCCAGGGTTAGTATTTAAAAGCTGGTATTTAGGTCAAAGTAAACAGATTATACAAGAACAATATTTCTTGATCCCCTGTTAACCTTGACCTGTGTTCATCTAAAACAGTAAACTTAAAAAAAAAAATCTGCCTACATTAGAAATAAAAGAAAAAGTAGAGCTAAAAAGTTTGTCTAGGGACTGAAAGGTTAAGGAAATCTGTTTGGTTTCCCTTCTGTGCCTTTGCATGACTGCAAAGTCACTAAACCAAACAGCTGCTTCCTCACTTTTCACTCCCTACACTTATTACTTAAGAGGGGGGAAAAAAATCTTAAAACTATACACAAAGCTTGAACACATATTCCATTATTTAAAGCAAAATTAATCTGCAGCCTTATGGAATATAATATATATACACAAACATGTGATGTTCCTAAACAAGTCAACTTTAAATATAGCCACTAAAAATAAAAAATACAAAACCCAAACTATAAAACACCCCCAAACCTAATTTTATCGTCAAATTAATAGTAACTGCAATATGCAGATCTTCATATCCAGCTTTCTATGTTAACATATTTTCTGAGATTTAATTTAAAATATTATTGCTTGGGCAATGTTTTGAAATGTTTAAGCACAGTTAAACATATTTTACTGAACTACTCTCTCATAAGGCTACAAGAAAAAAGTAAAATGATGTTCCGAACCTGGAACCACTTAGCGTGGCGTAGAGCAGCCAGAGCGTCAAGGCATTTTTGCCTGTCCAAGACGTCCGGTGGGTCTTTCACCATACCCGAGGTTACATCTAAAATGGATTGAATTGGCAAAATGCAGTGAGGAATGGGTGTTTGACCAGGTGAGCAAGACACTTCCTTAAAGTAGCACCAGTGTCACATGAGCCATTTGAGAGTTTATCAGCACTTTAATGTACCAAGGCGTTATTTTCAACAAATTTATTTAATTCAATATGAAGAAAAACAAGAGAATTAAGTTAAAGTCTTAATTTAGTGATATAATAAATAATCTCTCAAAATATAAACCCTACCCACCAAAATGAAATCTAAAGGAAAGATTACTGGACACAGCGCACTAGCACAAAGACAAGACAAGAGGGAACACAAAAATCCACCTTAATAAATGAGAATGTACAATGAACTACTGAGTTTGTTCAGTATTTCAAATGGTCACAGGTTATTCTGGGCTAATATAACAAAGAACTGATGATAGATATGGAATAATCAGTAGAGTAATAATCATAGGGAGAAAAATGAGGAACCAAAAATAGGTATTTCTCAGAGTTTAATGCCCACAAAACAATTTTAGCTACCAGGGAATATGAAGTGCCCTTTAAAATGCAAAGTTCCCATAAAGTATTCCAAAAAATAATTAGAAACAAGTGGTAAAGGAGAAAAGGGCAATAGAAACTAACGTGATTAAATAGAATTAAGAATAGAAAAGATACAACAAGCAGAATACTGTGATGATATATACATAGAATCTTTTAAGTTAAGACATAAGTGAGCTACACAAAACTTGAGGAGCAAATACAAAACTAAACCAGGACAAGAAGTTAATTTTACATTAATAAAAGTCATTCATAAAAGTAGTCAAAGGGCAGGACTCTAGTTATATAAACATATTGTAAAATGTACATAGTAACAGTAAATTTGCTAATCAAACTATTAACAAGCAAATGGCAACCGAATCTAATTCATAGCTCTCAATGCTTTCAATAGTATAAATATTTTCTAACTATAGAAAAATATAATCTATATAAAAGATGAATACAACAGCCCTTTGGTCAAAGAGCACCAAAATTCTGGGACATTTAGGATATAATTCAATAATTCACTGATTATATCAAATGTTTATGAGAAACAAAAGAAATATGTAAGGAAAGTTAAAAAAATTAAAGATTACTTTAAGAGTACAAATTCCAACTCTGGGCAAGTTACTTGTTTATATATTTCATTACGAACATTCAGAAATCTTAAAAGTTAACTTGTCCTTGAGTAGATGACATATAAAAACTGACAGAGAATTCCATTCCCTGTCTGAATTTTCTATTTTCAGTTCTTCTCAAGTAAGCAGACAGATAAAGATTCTTCAGAAGACAAAAGAAGCAAGACACAGATAATCAAGAAAAATTACATGGCATTTTGAGAATAAACACTAAAAGGAGTATTTGGTGCTAAAAAGAAATCATCCAGACAAAATTATTAGTAATAATCTCAAAACTTCTAAGATTACTGAATCTAGAAAAAACCTGAACATAAGAAACAAACTCCTCTGAGGTGAGAAAAAGGAACCCAGAAAAGCAGAGGTAAATAAAACGTTTAAAAATGAAATTAAAAAAAAAAAAAAAAAGGAAAAAATAAAATACCAAAAAAAGCCACTCCTCAAAGCAGGGTTCTAGAACATGCTAAAGGAATGTTTTTCATGCCCCTTATTTACCTACATTATTTGCTGACACCAGAATGCAAATAGGTGACAATGTGCAATCTCTTTCTAAAAATGTTTCTAAATATCTAATGTTAATCCGCAATTTTATAATTTCCCTCGGTATGTGAGAAAATTTTTCTTTTTGCACACAGCATTAGTAACTTTGGAAATTTTAGTCAATGGTGTATATTCAAAGATGCCAAGGCACCTATTGCAATTTAAAATGAATCAGAGCTGTAAGTAGGACATTTTTGTTAAATTTAGAGTGTGGATTTTTGCACCCATTTTCTGTTTCAAGTAGATTAACCCCTTAGATATATACTGCTAAAATCATACTTGTTGCCTAACACCCAGTTAACAAAAGTCAGTTACTTTATAAAAACAAAATGTAAATTCTTATCCTACATGAATGTATTTCATAAATTTTAAGGGGTTAATCACCAATTAGAAGACATGCTGTGTCCACACTATTTTATGATTAAAAGTTAATGGGAATATATTAATTGAACATGTTGATGTAAAATATACAGTCTACTCAACCATTTAAAAACTAGTGTGAACACTGCTCAATTCCAGAAGAGACAAAGACGAAACAAACAAACAGCCACACAAAGGACAATAAATGCCAGGCTCTGCATCCAAAACCTCTCCTTAATCAAATGGCAGATGTGACACTAAGCTTTTGAAAACCTTGGTCAAAAATCCTTCCGATGTCTTGGCAGCAACCCCTGACAGGAATCAATTCCCTCTGCTAGAAGGCTTTGGACCGGGCCTGACAAGCTACAGGTGGGAAAAAAACACATATAATATCTGACTTGCTGCAGAAGACTCTGTAGCAAGGGTTAGAACATTTTGAACATTTCAAGCTTAAAGTCAATTAAATGTTCACTTAATTTTTAACTGTCAAACACAATACCATAAAATAGATCTGTCATGCGTTTAACAGTTATTTGGACAATTTAATCATTTCCTTTTAAAAATAATTTTTGGTTATTAAACAAGATCATTATGCATTAAAGACGCTACCACACTATGTGCAAGTAGAAAGTCTTATGACTTACAAACTGTTCTTCCGGCAAAGCCTTCCTTAACCCTTGTACTAATTCCCCAAAGCAAGCTATAGGCTTTAAATGATTTTAAGACACAGAGCATTGGGAGCTGCAGTGAGGAAGAATACATACCATTATTCTGCAGCAAGAAACAAACAATCTTCATAATGAAGCTAAAGACATGGTTTACTGCAGTTATGTGCAGCAAGGAACACTCTATCAGTGTTTCTACACTTTTGCATATCCAACTTTTCAGCTCAGTGTCTTGAAGCAAAATTTTTAAATTTTGGACTGACCATTTCCCTTGCCATAGTATTCATAAAATTCAGAACAATATTCTAACTTGAGTCTGGGTCAGACAAAAACATAAATTTGTTTCCTTTAGAAGGCATAGGTCACCCAAGAATTTATTGCAAATATGATACTATTAACTTTAGACTGTTGCAACATGATAAAATTGCTTGATACCACACAAATAGGCCTAAATAAAATTAAACAAAATGTATTCTGAAATAAAGTTAAATGGTTAAATATAATTTCACACTAAATATAGCAGTATTTATAATATATGTTAGATTTTTTTCAAATCCTGAGTTATATGCTGTTTATGACTTGATTAGATTGACTCAGGAACTTTCTCCAGCAACACCTATGGCCAGACCTTAAGTGGAAAGTCATGTTCACATAAAAACCCTTTAACAAAACCTATTTATTTTTAAGATGCAAAGCTTAAGATGTAACATATAAATGCTAATACAAAGTAGGCAAAATTAGAAATATCTCCCAATAACATTTTTTAAAAAATGTTCTTTTCCTGCTTGTGAAAAGCCCACGGCCTTTAAAAAACTGCTTTTCTATAAGAAAACCGATTTAAAGGGATAGTAATTGGGAGCCTATAGACGCTATTTTACACAAATAAATTTTATATTCAACATACAGTACTCTCTCAACTTAGATCTCGAAGTATTAGTGTAGACTTACTCAACACATTATGATGTTTAAAAACGACATAGAAGGAAACAAAGTAAATTTTATCTGACCCATAAAACAACAGAACCAACATATTGCAGACACTGATCATGCTTTTTGGCTTAAAAGCTTTAATGCTTTGAAAATGTTACAGAACAGTCCCTAAAGCAACACTGCTGGCACCAGCAAGATCTCATCTTCTACAATTGTAAATTAAGTTTAGAAACCTTGAATTGTACTATAACTCACTATATCTACACCATTTATTTTTCAGTATCTCTAGTATAAGGGCCAAATGACCAAATATGCGTGCATTAGAATGCTCTGCATTTACGAAAGCATACCAAATCAAATAACCTCAGAGAACTAGAAATAATCACCTCAGGCCAAGCCAAATCCATGATTACATACATAAAAATGCCTCTTAAAAACATAAATGTTATGAATATTTAGCCAATTTTGTTTATTAAACATTCTTGCCTTTTTTGTAAGACAAGCAAGAGCAAGAACTTCTTAATAGAAGTTAAAATTGTGGCTCTAAATCACTAGCAACATTTTGAAATTTTTTCATGCCATCAATTATACCAGTAAAAATAATTTGAAGTTTTTTTTTCCCAGAAATCTGAGGTTAGTAAGAAAAAAAAATTAAGAATATCAATCATACTATGTTTTCTATAAAAATACATCACTAAAAAGACCTTTTATTTTGTGGAAAACAATCTTAAGCAAAACGGCTATTAAGTAAGTCAAATCTATCAAATTCACAAGTAATGCCAGCATGTTGCCTTCTAGGGCGTAATGCCATCTTAAAGAGTAGGTAAATAAAAAAATAGTTAATAGAAAAGTAGAATGCTTAATGGCTTTCCAACCTCCTTCCCTCATGTTCTCTTCTCGAATAATTGGAGATGTCAGGGTGATAGTGACTTGCATTTTGGGTTCCACACATGAATTCAAAATTATTGCTGCTTCAGATACGGCACATTTTATGTCATACTTTTCTGGGCTTATAACCTGTGTAATGAAAAATATAAAAAATTAATTGGAACTGTTGGATTAACAAACAAAGCAGTTTCATTATGGCTCACTCTTAGATGAAGAATTTCTTCATAAGAGAAACAGCAGCATATTTATTACATTTATTTGCAGAATGTGAATGATACTAAGATTAATCCCTGAACCTAATTCAATTTAACCATGTTTTATCAGGAAAGAGGAAGGCCTAGTCAATATCCTGAAAACCCAGCAATTTGATAAACATATAATTAAGTCCCTGTTTATATAAACAATAAAGACATCACAGAAATTACATGGAATATTTATAGTATAGTCTATAGGTTCAAATCCTAGCTCTACTATTTTGCTAGTGATGCAAAGATGGGCAAATTATCTAATTACACTGAGCTGTTTCTGTAAAACAGAGACAATAATTGTACCTAACTGACAGAGTCACTGGGGAATTAAATGAATTTACTAAAATAAAAGCACTTTAATACAGTATTATGTAAATGTTAACTATGAATTAGTTTTATTTCACTTGCTTATCAACTTATACAAGTGGATTTGGAAAGAGCATTTTTCTTTTAGCTTAACTGGCTAACTCTTAATTATTTAGTAAAGATTAATTTCCTGCTTTACAGTTTAACTAAGCACCATGATCAGGATCAATATATCTTTTTTTTTTTTTTGAGACAGAGTTTTACTACGTCACCCTCGGTAGAGTGCTGTGGCATTACAGCTCACAGCAACCTCAAACTCTTGGGCGTAAGTGATTCTCTTCCTTCAGCCTACCAAGTAGCTGGGACTACAGGCACCTGCCACAACACCTGGCTTTTTGTTGTTGTTGTTGCAGTTGTCAGATTCAAACCTGCCTGCCTTGATGTATGTGGCCAACGCCCCAGCCACTGAGCTACGGGTACCAAGCCAGGATCAAGACATTTCTCGTAAATTCCACAATTCTTCCAAGGTCCCCAAACCTTTTCTTTTTCCCCTTTATTGTCCTACCAGCCTCAGTAGAGGGGTAAGAAGTAGACACACAACACCAATTCTGCTGGCTCCCAATAATTACAAAGACTCATCTACGGTAAGAAACTTCATATCTAGAACAGTGACAATATATTAATAAAATAAGCAACAGTTAAGTGCCCGAGTTGTCAGAGCTTAAGTTAAATAGTGTGCTTCACTCTCCCTTTTTTTTTTTTTTTGGTTGCAGTTTGGCCAAGGCCGGGTTAGAACCTGCCACCCTTGGTGGGTGTGCTTTGTTATCAGTTGCTATCCTGGGGTCAGGTACTATTCTTCTCACTGCAGAATACATGTTACCAACAAAATTGAAAGCCTTAAAAAAAAACCAAAAAAAAAAACGAAAGCCTTGAATTTAGAATGCCTAATTAAATTATAAGATTTTGAAATAAAGTTTTATATCTTAAACAAGCCAAAGAATCATTGTCTTAAAACTCATTTGATAAGCTGGTACATAAACTTTTCTAAAGCTCAAGATTTAAAGAGTTTTTGTAGGACCCAAAGGGAAATGTTCTATTAATTGTGGACTGCCGTCATCTGCAGGATGGAAACAAGAATTATTGGCTACCATTATAAACTCAAAGTATTCACAATAAAACTGGAGAAATTAAAATCAGAATAACTATTTCAGTTACTGTTTTACTAAAAACACATATTCCACTAAATAGGCAAGAGCTACATGAATTTAAAAAATTTAAGCTTGCTATATATGGAATTTAGTTTTTAAAATAATCACTTTTTCCTGACCTGCCTTATGATTCAAGTCTTGGAAAAAGAACAAGAAAAGGAGGGCATATGCTGTATTTTTTTTTTTTTTTTTTGTAGAGACAGAGTCTCACTGTACCGCCCTCGGGTAGAGTGCCATGGCGTCACACGGGTCACAGCAACCTCTAACTCTTTGGGCTTCCGCGATTCTCTTGCTCAGCCTCCCGAGCAGCTGGGACCACAGGCGCCCGCCACAACGCCCGGCTATTTTTTTGTTGCAGTTTGGCCAGGGCTGGGTTTGAACCTGCCACCCTCGGCATATGGGGCCGGCATATGCTGTATTTTATATTTTTAAATAAATCAGCAAGATGGACTTCATGCCAAATAAGTACCATACAACCTAAAAAGATAAAAAACAGTTTCATCAATTTGCACAATGAAGCAAAAACTCAGTATGCAAAGTCAAGCCAAAATTTTAAAGGCTAGCTTAAATTTAAAATGAAGCACAATTAGTTTTGCCAAAAACTTTTGAAACAGACAAGGGGTAAAAATTAACATTTCTATAATACTTACAGCAAGCTGTTTGGGTAGGTTTTCTGCAATACGACTTAATAATGTCTTTGATGGTTTCTCTGAGCACAACAAAACAAGGTTGACATTTCTATCTCCTCGGAGAAGTAATCCTTTTGCCAATACTCCTACTCGCAAAACTCCTTTCAAAGCTCTGCAGTGAAATCAAATCATATTATAATATAATATTATTCAACAAGACCCATGATCTTCCCTAAACACAAAATAGTAAATGAAATAACTTTTCAGTAACTATTTTCATCAACCACAGCAGAGAAAATTCAGTTTTTGAACTATACTTCGAGATAAGCAATATGAATTAAAAAAAAAAAATAAATCAAAAGCCTGGTTCTCACAGGGATAACTACAAAGCAGAGGACACTAATACTTTATTTTGTTAGAATAGTATGAGTCATTTTTAATATAACACAAAAGTATTTCCAAGCTGGGTGCAATGCTGATGCTGTAATCCCAGCTATTTGGGAGGTTGAAGAGGGAGGACTTCTCGCATCTAGGAGCTGAAGGCTGCAGTGAGTTATGATAGCGCCATTACATTCTAGCCTGGGCAACAGAGTGAAACCCCTGTCTCTTAAAAAGAAAAAATTAAAAATGGCGAAGAGAAAACGAATAAAAAGTTATAGTTCAAAATGCAAATTTGATATGAAAAGACATTTCTTTTTCTTTTTTTTTTTTTTTGAGACAGAGTCTCAACCTGGTCACTCCTTGGTAGAGTGCCATAGTGTCATAGCTCACAGCAACCTCAAACTCTTGGGTTTAAGTGATCCTCTTGCTTCAGCCTCCTGAGTAGGTGGGACTACAGGTGCTTGCCACGAGGCCTGGCTATTTTTAGAGACGGGGTCTTACTCCTGCTCAGGCTGGTCTTGAACTCCTGTACTCAGGCAATCCACCTGCCTCAGCCTCCCAGAGTGTGGGAATTATAGGCATGAGCCACTGCACCCAGGCTTGAAAGACATTTCGGAAGTTTGGACTTATCCATGCTTTAAGGAAAAGTTATTAAAACAAAGACTGAATGTGGATGCAATAAATAAATACAGAAAAATAGCAGCTGAATGTAATTGAAAATTATTAAGCACTGACTTGAAACAGATTCAGAATAGTTCTAGATCAATTAAAAATAAAATGAGTTAAATTATAAGGTTAGAGATTGTATGTCAGTGGAACTTAATATTTCTAATTTTAGCAAAAAGCAGCTGGTTACATTAAATATCTAACAAAGACACAGCCAAGCCATGTAGATTAACACCAGTTACCACTCTCTGTAATATTTATTTCGAATGTAAGAAGTCCATGTAAGAAAACCAAAAATACATAGGTAAATAACTTTAAAAACACACCTGTCTTTATTTCCCTCTTTCTTATCATCTCCATCTTTGCTCTTACTCTTCTCATGTTCAGACAAACTGTCTGAAACAAGTTTTAGAGCACGTTCAGTGATAGAAACAATTTTCTGAACTGCCTGTAACTCCTCTTCAGTTGGATAAATGGTTGCATGTTTTGTCATTACATAACGGTCATCGGATGAGTCAGGACGACGTAAGGGCTAGAAAGAAAAGTTACTGCATTAAAAAATGTTTCTTGAGCAAAACTAAACTATTGTTTTTCAACTATACATGTATTTGTCATATCTTTTCAGTAAGTAAATTATACAAAATGCCCATTTAAACCTATTTTCTCCTTTATTCCATTTCAGTAAAAATGAAAATGCACACTGAAGAAAATTATACTATCGAGACTATATACATACAACTTAGGTGGGCAATACTTTTAATTCAACTTTAAAAACCAGTGATTCTTTACTTTCAGTAATTCAAGTTTTGTAACTGTCAAGGCTCTGTGCAAAGACAAATACGTTAAAGAAAAGGAGTTTGCTATTTTCTTGTAACTACTCTCTAGAAAACAGAACAAATGATGTTTTCAGTAGTCTTACCTCCTATGAGATATTCCTTTCACCCATTTTCCACAGAACACAAACTCTGAAGATACAGATCTTTCTTTCCTATAGTTTTCCTAACGCGCTTCTTTTTTTTTTTGAGACATAGTCTCAAGCTGTCTCCCTGGGTACAGAGCCATGGAGTCACAGCTCACAGCAACCTCAAACTCTTGGACTTGAGTAATTTTCTTGCCTCAGCCCCCCAAGTAGCTGGGACTGAAGGAGCCTGCCACAACGCCCGGCTATTTTTTTGTTGTAGTTGTTTATTGCTGTTTTAAACAGGTCCAGGGAGGGTTTGAACCCACCATCCTGGGTGTATGTGGCTGGAGCCCTACCCACTGTACTACAGGCACTGCCCATAAACACACCAATTCTCATGCTTATCTTTACTTATTACCCCTTAGGCATCATTCAATTTAGAAGAAAAAATACGTTTTAGATAGACAGAATTTGAAGAAGGAAAAGAGATTCTAAACTATTGGTAATGGGAAGATAAAAATAAATTTAAAGACAAAGCAGGTGCCTTCAAAATCAGTTGTTCCTGCTAATGCAACAAAAAACAAAGGGAAGAAAATATCTTATGTGAAAGAGTTGGCAAAAGCTGCTCTGCTTCCATTTAGCATATACTGAAAATAAGAAAGATTCATAAAAACACTATGAAGTTCTTATACATAGGTACTGGAATTGAAAACCTGTAATAAGCGGAGGGAAACGAAAAACTTAAATCAAGATTACAAGATTAAATCTATAGACCCTCAAACTGTTTCCACTGATGCTATACCAGTCTTAAACTTTCACCCTTTAAAACAATGAGGATACTCACTGCAGGTCCCTGTGGCTGTGGAGGCATGCCTGGTCGGACTCCAAGAAGGCCTAATGGGCCTGGAGGACCATGAGGATAGCCTCCATCAGGCATTCGGCGGCGATCATCCCAATGATGTTGTTCCTCCTCCATTCTTCTCCAGTACATGTCCTCTTCATAACGTCTGAAACATAAAAAATAATGTTATATATGAATGTTACTTATGAGGAAAAAACACAAACCAAGAACTTATATAAAAAGCAATTAAAAAACGTGGGCTTAGATAAAACCTTTCTTTTTCCCAACTATACCTGATTTCCCTTGTTTGTTTTCATGAGAAGTGAATAGAAATGAATGAATGCCAGTGAAAAAAGACCATGATAGAACAAAAAGAAAAGCAGAAGAAAATTTCACAGCCTGAGGATAATGTAGCAAGAAAAGGAATTAGAAACCTCCAGAGTTCCTTTCAAACTTTCCCCTTGTAAGATAGAGATTGTAAACCCAAATGTCACCAATTATATACATGTGGTAAAAAACCTAAAGTGAACATAGGACATCTAGGAATTTTCTTTTGTCTTCTAAGAAATGTGCTGTCTCCTATTTTTTTTTCTTTAAGAGAACGTCTTGGGGCTTGGCACCTATAGCTCAGTGGTTAGGGCGCCAGCCACATGTACTGGGGCTGGGGGGTTTGAACCTGGCTCCAGGCTGCTAAAACAACAATGACAACAACAACAACAAAAAAAATAGCCAGGTGTTGTGGTGGGCGCCTGCAGTCCCAGCTACTTGGGAGGCTAAGGCAAGATAATCACTTAAGCCCAAAAATTTGAGGTTGCTGTGATCTGTGACACCATGGCACTCTACTGAGGGTGACATAGTGAGACTCTGTCTCAAAAAACAAACAAACAAAACCCTAAAAACATGTCCTGGCTAGACAGAACAGCCGCAACTCAGCTCCTATTAATTATTGCCCTATGGGGATACAGTAGTCCCTTATCTGGAATTTTATTTTTTATAGTTTTAGTTCCCAAAGTCAACCATGGTATGTAAATATTAAGCAGAAAATTCCAGAATTAATTCATAAGTTTTCAATCGTGTGCTGTTTTGAGTAGTGTGATGAAATCTCGGGTAGTTCAGCTTCATCCTACCTGTAATGAGATTTGTCCCTTTGTCCCACATATTCACACTATATATAGCTCTACCTATATAGCTCTACCATTAGTTAGTTTTAGCCATCTCTGTGAATAGATCAAAAAAACATGGTTTGCCCATGATCGCATTAATGTACACAGCTATGATCTAATACAAAAAAACAAAACAAAACATGGTTTGCACAGTCTTCAATACTACCCTTAATTCCAGTTATCGACTGGGAGTCTAGGAATAAGAGTGTACTATTGTACAGGCTATATTGCTAAAGTGTTGTCAGGATTTTTATGAAATGTCATGGTTGCTGGTTCAGATTACAAAATACTGCAAATATCAAATATAACACCCATTGAGCTGAATGAAATGTGGGCAGCTAGTAGGTAGCCTCTACTTTATTGGTCAATGTTTTCACAATCTCTTCTAATTTCTTTTTTACGCCTGCACACTTTTAGTTCTATCTTCACTTTCAGTTTCCGATTAGGATACCAAAAACTTCCAAGAGATAGTCTATGTTCAAAAGGTATTTTGTTTACAACAACATGTAAGAGAGACATGCGCTTCCGCTACTAATTTTCTCAGGTTGGGAATAAGCTATGTTTTTTCATATCATCCAACTGAGGACTGTAAAACCATACATCTGTGTTATTTGGGCTTAGAAAAAAATAAAAATAAAAATGGGGGCTGCACCTGTGGCTCAGTGAGTAGGGCACTGGCCCCATATACTGAGGGTGGAGGATTCGAATCTGGCCTGGCCAGACTGCAACAAAAAATAGCTGGGAGTTGTGGCAAGCACCTGTGGTCCCAGCTACTTGGGAAGCTGAAGCAAGAGAATTGCCTAAAATGCCAGGCAGTGCCTGTGCTCAAGGAGTAGGGCCCCGGTCCCATATGCCGGAGGTGGCGGGTTCAAACCCAGCCCCAGCCAAAAAAACCAAAAAAAAAAAAAAAAAAAAAAAAAAAAAAAAAAGCCTGCCCCCATTTAACTTAATATTGTTAGCACTAACAGTAAACTATCTGAAACTGGAATGAACATGAATTTCTAGAACCTTTAAGTCATTTTTTATTTTTTTAAGAGACAGAATCTCACTTTGTCGCTCTCAGTAGAGTGCTGTAACATCACAGCTCACAGCAACCTCCAACTCCTGGGCTTAGATAATTCTCTTGTCTCAGCCTCCTGAGTAGCTGGGACCATAGGTGCCCGCCAGAATACCCAGCTATTTTTTGTTGCAGTTTGGCTGGGGCCGAGTTCAAACCCATTACCCTCGGTATATGTAACCGGCACCCTCCCCACTGAGCCACAGGTGCCGCCTGAGGGCAGGTATTTTTACCCATTGTTTAACTTACCATGCTCAGTACATAATATAGTTTTTGGCATAAAATAGGTGCTTATATATTTGATGTATCAGTAAAAGAGGAAATAACTGTATAATCTGGGTACAGAGAAGAATTTCCAATGTATTATAAAGGCAGAAACTTCATGAAGGACAAAACTGACATATAAATACATAAAAACTGATATATAATAGCAAAAACTAAAGGTAACACATAACATAGGGTTAATAACTACTGTATAAAAAACTGTAGGAATTAACAGGTAAGTAAAAACTGAAAAACTAAGCAATTTACCATAGAAGAAATACAGATAGCTAAGTATGAAAACAATCCAAATGGAAAAAAGAATGGCTATTGTGTTTAATACCTCATAGGTAGAAATTTTATTGAATTATAGCAAGATTTCTCAAAGTGTGGTCCAAGGACCCCTGTGGCCCTTGCAGGGGAATCCATTAACAATTACTTGCACAATAATACTAAGACATTTGCCTTTTCCATTCTCATGCTAAGTGTATAGTGGAATCATCCAGAGGCAAAATGTTGTACCATAACAGAATACAAAAGCAGCCTTCTCTTAAGCCAGACATTAAAGAGTACGCAAAAATGCAGAGCAGCATAACTTTCCTCAGCATTCTGGGAAAGAAGTATAGTTACATTTTCTACCACATTATGTCAAACCTAGTTAGTCTAACAAGTATACATTTAGCTAAATTAAAAAAAAAATAACTAAAATGCCATTTAAAAATTAATAATTATTTAAATTTCTCAGTTTTAATTTTTAACATAATGCATTTTTTTTTTTTTTTGGAGACAGAGTCTCACTTGGTCATCCTTGGTAGAGCGCCTTGGCTTCTTACCTCACAGCAACATAAAACTCTTGGGTTCAAGCAATCCTCTTGCCTCAGCCTCCCAAGTAGTTGAGACTACAGATGCCTGCTACAACACTCAGCTATCTGAGACGGGGTTTCACTCTGGCTCAGGCTGGTCTCAAACCTGTGAGCTCAGGCAATCCACCCACCTCAGCCTCCCAAATGCTGACAAACATGAATAAAAGCTCTTTGGAGTCCTCAATAATAATCAAGTATCTTTCTTTTTTTTTTTTTGTAGAGACAGAGTTTCACTTTATTGCCCTCAGTAGAGTGCCGTGGCATCAAACAGCTCACAGCAACCTCCAACTCCTGGGCTTAGGCAATTCTTCTGCCTCAGCCTCCCGAGTAATAATCAAGTATCTTGAGACCAAAAAGTTTGAGAACCACTGGGTTACATAATTTAGTACAGGGAGACATGTTGAGGATCCTTTAATCAAACAATTCCATTTTTAGGACTTTATTATTGGCAACCAATCACCAGATATGCAATAATACAGCCTGAAGGAGGTTCAGTATATTATTATTAATAATAAGGAAATACTGGAAACAACCTAAATGCCTCACAGTAAGGGTCTGGTTATAAAGAAAATTTTACATGTGCACAAAAGAATACTATGTTACCATGAGAAGAAAAGAATCATAATTTAATTTTTTAAAAAGTTGAACACATGTGGCTCAGTGCCCATAGCCCATGTGCTGGCCACATACACGGGGGCTGGTGGGTTTGAACCTGGCCGGGGCCTGCTAAACAACAGTGACAACTGCAACAAAAAATTAGCCAGGTGTTGTGCTGAGTGCCTGTAATCCCCACTACTTGGGAGGCTAAGGCTTGAGAATTGACTAAAGCCCAAGAGTTTGAGGTTGCTGTGAGCTGTGATGCCATTGCACTCTACTGAGGATAACATAATGAGACTCTGTCTCCAAAAGAAAAAGCTGAATACATGTAAGTTAAAAAAAAAAACAAAAAAAAACTTATAAAATATGTATACAGTATGCCTTTGCTCCTATTTTATTTTTAAATTATATCTGTGGAGATTAAAAAATAAATAAATATTTAAAAACCTACAGAAAGTGCAGCGCCTGTGGCTGAAAGGAGTAGGGCGCCGGCCCCATATACTAGAGGTGGTGGTTCAAACCCAGCCCCGGCCAAAAACCGCAAACAAACAAACAACAACAAAAAAAACACCAAAAAACAAAACCTACAGAAAAATACTCTGAGCAGCAGTATTCACAATAGCCAAAACATGGAAACAATTCAAATACCCATGGACCGATGAATACACAAAATGTATTGTAATGATGTAGTATATGCACACAATGAAGTATTATTCAGCCATAAAAAGAAAAATATTTTTTCACTACAACATAGATCATGAAAATATTATGCTAAGTGAAAGTCAGACACAAAAGCTATACATTGTATGATTATATTTATCTGAAATGTCCAGAATTTATAGACACAAAGTAGACTAGTGGTTGTCTAGGGCTTGGGAGCGGAGGTACTGGGTACTAGGGACAAATGGAGAAGTGACTGTTAAATGGGTTCGTGGTTTCTTACTAAATCAACTTTTTTTTTTGAGACAGTCTCAGTATGTTGCCCCCTCAGTAGAGTGCTGTAATGTCACAGCTCATAGCAACCTCAAACGCTTGGGCTTTAAGCAATTCTCTTGCCTCAGCCTCCCAAGTAGGCGTCTCCCACAACGCCCAGCTATTTTGTTGTTGTTTAACAGGTCTGGGTTGGGTTCAAACCCTCCAGACTCGGTACATGTGGCCAGAGCCCTAACCACTGACCAATAGGCACCGAGCCTAAATCAATTTTTCTTACTAAATCAATTTTCATACTAAATCAACTGTGGTGTCCGTTGCAAAACTCAGTGAATATACTGAAAACCAGCGAACTGTACAGTTTAAAGATATGAAGTATATCTCAACATAACGTTTTATATTTTAATATAACTGTATGTTCTATTTTGCTTGTTTTAAACTAAGGCACTTGTTTATAACCTATTACTTCATATATTTAATATATATAAGATACCAGTTACCACTTAATTCCTAATACCAAGGCCATGGTCAAATACTAGCATAGCCAATAACTTAATTTTAATCTATATCTTTCCTAGACCTAGAATCCTCCTGAAAAGTGAAAATTGAAAGTATATCAAATAAACCTGTATTGATATGAATGGAAGTCATACACCCAGAACAACCACATTTTGTAAAAAGGCTAAACCATGCTTATTTTCATGCTATTAACATTAAAAGTTAAAGATAATTACCTCATTTCCATTCTCCAGCGTTCTTCTTCCTCTCGTCTTCGCCAATATTCTTCCTTCTGCATTTGCTTTCTCATTTTCTCTTCTTGAATTTTTCTGGCTCGAATACTAGGCTTTACTTCCACTTGCAAATCTGGATTTACTTTTTTCTGTTAATGTAATAAGACACTTTTAAAAAGCAGCACCCCCAAGAATCTACATGTATTTTTAATCATACAATGCCACAAAGCATAACTGTATGATAACTTTTAATCATACAAAGCAAAACTGATATATATTTAAGTTGAATCAGAGAAAAGATTCAGAATACATTAATAAAAAATTTTAATTAGTGAAGTTTAAATTTATATACTTAGTATGTAAAAATTATCTAACAATACTGAGCAACAGAAAATCTTATGAAATCCTTAGGGAGACAGAGAGATATTTAATTTTATTTTACAGTTGACCTTAGAATAGCATGGGTGTGAATTACACAGGTTCACTTATATGCTGCAGATTTTCTTCCACTTCTGCCACCACCAGACAGCTAGGACAATTTCTTCTCTTCCTCCTCCTACTCAATGTTAAGATGATGAACATGAAGTCTTTTATGATGATCTACTTCCACTTAACAATAAATATATTTTTTGTTTCCTTATGATTTTCTTAACATTATTTTCTCTAGATTACTTTATTGTAATGTACTCTATAATACATATAACATATCAAATAAGTGTCAATTTGACTATTTACACTATTAATAAAGCTTCTAGTCAACGGTAGGCTATTAGTAGGTTTTTGGGGGAGTCAAGTTATGAGCAAATTTTTCACTGCACCAGGGAGGGATGTTGCTGTCCCTAACAACTGTGTTGTTCAAAGGTCAATTGTACTTGTTCATAAATAGATAATTCCAAATGTCTGTGTTTTGGTTGAAGTTTCTTTTCATATAAAAGTACTACCCTCTCAGACTCTTTTTATTGATTTTCATCACCTCCGTCTTTAAAAGAGAAAACATGTTTCTATGTACTTTGCTTTATCTTAGCACTTGAAGTATGTTCAATAAAGAATTCCTAAGACAAATGAAGGGATTTCCCAATGTATTAACTCATTACAAAATTCATTTTTGTGGGAAATCTACCAAAATAAAGGAGGTAAGGGGAGACTTGACACTTTTAAAAAACACTCTTTGTGAAGCAATTATCTTTATATTACTTAATCCAAATAATGTTTTATTCTGCCATACTAAAATCGATAACACACACACACACACATACACACACAAAAATAAATAAAACTGGTAACACAGTCACATTGGTCTTCTTACATTTAACAATAATAAATAGTGATAAATAAAAAACAAACAACTGAGTTTATCCAAATGAGTCTATCAATATGACATGTTAATCTTAGAAGGGGAATTCTTGGACTGGGTAAATTTTGTTTAGATGCTTGTTTTAGTATACAGAAATGTTCTGGGTTAAAGAAAAAAGAAGAAATCCTCACTTTATATTGAAGTCTGTGTCTTCGCCCTTTTAAATGCATCTCCTTCGCATTGGGATCATTAAAGCTGCACTCGCATAGTTTACAATGGAAGCGAATTACTTTTCCTTCATCATTTCTTACCTTGGTATGGAAAAATAATTCAAGAATCTTAACAGAAATGTTATAGTTCAAGATTTCATTCATAAATCCAATCTATTTTTGTTAAAGTTGTCAACAGTTAAAATTTTAAATGAGAATAAACGTTGGATTCTTGTTTTTGTTTGCCTAGGCTGGAGTGCAGTGGTGTGGGATGATAGCTCATTGCAGCCTCCAGCATCTGGTCTCAAATGATCCTCCCACCTCAGCATCTCTAGTAGCTGCAACTATAGTCATGTGCCACCATACTGGGCTAACTAAAATACAAAATTATTTTAGAGATGGGGTTTCGCCATGTTGTCGAGGCTGGTCTTGAACTCCTGGGCTCAAGTAATCCTCCTGCTTCAGCCTCCCAACTAGCTGGGATTAATGGCGTGCGCCATTGAGCCCTGGAATTTTTAACTGGAGTTTTGTCAGATGTGTTAGCATATATTTGCTTTTGCAATTATACTTCATTTTAATGTTGCTGCCTATACATAAACATTTCGATTTAAATGCAGCTACATCCCTTCAGTTCTTTAATAAGTAATTACTGAATAGCTGCTACTGGCCAAGTTTTGTTCTTAGAGATGGAAATAAAAATGACTAACAGCAGTATTTTGGTATTCAAAATTCTCAAAAAAAACTCAGGATTATAGAGGGTAATCATGGAAGATCAAGACGATTTTTTCTAACTGCAAAATCAGGATGACAAATAAGACCGAAATGTTACCATGAAGTCTATAATGGATCAAAGTGTGCACACCATTAATACTGGCTCTGAATGTAATTCTCTGAAGTTTAGGATTACTTCATTAAATAGCAGCTAGATTTTAGGGTGTTTTGGCCAAGAATTATTTTTTTTTTAGACAACCAAATCTTACTATTCTAAAAGATAACACTTCAAGTTAGAATTGTTTGTGAAATACTTTTAAATAACCTAGTTGTCCATGTTGTAAACAAAGAACTCAATATGTAATTTTCCTTGATAGAAAAAGGATGAAAGAACAAATATTTACCCAAACCTACTATATGTTAAGCACTGTGCTAGGTACTTTATTTCATTTATTTAATCTTCACAACTTTGTTGCAAAAAAATCCCAATTTTACAGATGTAGACACTGAAGCTCAGAAAACTTATACATGTTTTATAATAAAGTGAAAGTAAATAGTATTACACTATTGTATGATCTTTCTCCTAATAGAAAATATTTATTCAAGCCCCTCTGGGGGCCCCTCACTCTTCCAATTTACTGAGTTTACTTTACCCATAAAATAGGAATAGTTTTGTAATCAACTTGGGAAACCAAATAAACTGGTTCTGTTAGGCTGGTAACCTTAATTTTACACAGAAAACTGTTCAAAAAGGGAAATACTGGCTCTCTCCATCAACATTTTGCTACCCAGAAGTTTTAAATATTTTATGTTTTATGATAGGTGGAGAGCATAAGAATGTGTGTCAATAAATGGAAAGTTATTTATAACACAGTGACAGTATTAACAAGAAAATAACAAAACAAACCTCTGTGATGTCACTTACGCAGGTTTAAATGGCACTCTTTTATATAACAAGATTCCTTTGATATCCTTTCACAAGCAACTTAAATCTAAAATACAATTAAGTATAATTTAACTTCACACGTAAAGCATGTTTACAACAAAGTGACACCTTTTCCTTTATCTAATTAAATTCACAGCAGTAGTATTTTCAAACAGATTACCTCCTCCACATAATCATGGCCCACTGGCTGCACATCACTCTGCAAAGCAGCAAGAGATGTAGGTGTGACTGGTTCTGACACTGCGTCTGGCTTTACTTCTGGAATTTGGACGGAAGAAGTAACAGGAGTATTTTTAACACATTCAGTTCCTTTTAAGTCGTCTGATTTATTTCCTGTTGACTGCAGCTTATTGCCACCTAGAAAAGCATCCAAGAATTACACCGATTTTATTTTTATATAATCATATAAACCTGATAAAATGAAAACTTCAGATAAAGTTCTTATTTTTTTCTACCAATAGTCAAACTACTGTTTTATTCAAAATAGAACTGTGAAGAACCACATAAACTGTTTGACTTTTTTTATCCTATTAACGAAATACATTTCTGAATTTTTTCCTTCTCCATCTTTGAACATCCAATGACATCCCCCCCAAGTCCCCATTCCCTAAAAGTGAAATGTTAGAACTAAGCCTAACTTATGTTTGTATACTTATTGGTTTCTTGGCAAATGACTAAACAAATGAATAGTAGGTTAAGTTCAGATAAGCAGGCGGCTCATGCCTGTAATCCTAGCACTCTAGGAGGCTGAGGCAGGGGGATTGCTTGAGGTCAGGAATTCCAGACCAGTCTGAGTAAGAGTGAGACTCCATCTTTACTAAAAATAGAAAAATTAACCAGGAGTCATGGCAGACGCCTGTAATCCCAGCTACTGTGGAGGCTAAGCCAAGAGGATTTCTCAAACCCAGGAGTTGCTGTGGAGGCCACTGCACTCTACCCTGGGGAATAGAATGAGACTCTGTCAAAAAAAAAAAAAAAAAAAAAGTAAGTTCAGTGACTAATTTTCTTTGAAAATTAATTCAAATAAAGTTTTCTACTATGAAAGCAAGAGAACCAATTTAGGTTTTATCACTGATTATTTCCTTCAACTCATTAACTGCTGAAATCAGTATGAACTTACATCAAGAGTTATTTATAAAAGATTTTTAAAATTGTTGTTCTGAACTGAAAATATAAATAACCTCAAAACTAGAAGTAGAATTATAAATCATAGCTTTCATTTTAATCATCATTAAATTTACTTTATTTATTTGAGACAGAGTCTCATTCAGTTGCCCTCAATAGAGTGCCATGCATCATAGCTGAGAGCAACCTCTAAGTCTTGGGCTCAAGAGATCCTCTTGCCTCAGCCTCCCAAGTAGCTGAGACCACATGTAGGCACCAGCCACACGCCTGGCTATTTTTTTAGAGATGAGGTCTTGCTTTTGCTCTTGCTCAGGCCGGTCTCAAACTCCTGAGTTCAGGCAATCCATGCGCCTCAGCCTCCCAGAGTGCTAGGAATACAGATGTGAGCCACTTCACCTGGCTTAAACTTACTTTAAATAACTGTTCTAGAGAATATCATATTGTAAATTTCTGCTTTTAAACCATTCTTTCAAAAACATCTTTAAGTGTTTATAATACAATAATCTCAACACTTATGACAGTTCTAGTAATATAGTAAGAGTAAGGCAATGTAGCTACCCTTTTAGTGACCACAATATAAAGGAAAAAATAATTATAATGTCATACATTCGGCAGTTAAGTATGAAAAGAATATTTTGGAAATGTAGAAGAGAGAAGCTATAATACCCTTTCCCCATAAGGAAAGGAGGTGACACTTGAACTAGGATTTCAAACAAGAATTAGTATGAATTGATCAACAAGAAAGAAGAGAATGATGCCTTGAACAGAACAAATCGCTTATAAATAAAAGTACTGAAATGAAGCATTAAAAAGACTATAATAAATCCAAGGAAGCGTTAGTAGTCCAAGATGAATACTTTTACCTATGTAATAGTGTTAAGATACGAGGCTGGAAAGGTAGGCAGGAAAGGACCTTGTATGACAGTATTAGGGAATGTAGACTCTTTATCCTATTACAAAAGGAAGGCCACTGAAGATTTTTAAGCAGAAGACTAAGCCAACGTGGTATGTATTTTAATAAAATGACTGATGAAAGTGTTGAGAATATATTGAAGAGACTGGCGGCAATAAGAGACAAAGCTCTAAAGAAGAGACTGGAGGTGATGGTAATAAAGAAGAATTTTTTTTTTTGGTATAAATACCATAGAGGTAGAAACAAAAAGACTAAGTAAACAGCAGGAGGAAACAATAAATAAGAATGTTACCAAAGTTTTCCATTTGAGAAATCAGCAACTTTATGAGGTGATTTCACAGTAGTTGTGATAAATTAATGAGTCAGAAAGGGACACCTGGGAAGATACCTACAGAAATACCCACAGGATGACTACAGAATACTTAAAATACGACTCTCCAACTCAGGTAGAGGCTTTGAACTTGCTAAAAAGATTTTAAAGTCATGGTACACTCGGAAGTGAGATCACCCATAAGAACAGGAGTAAGATGAAAAGTCAGGGTTCGAATCGTAGTAACACTACCATTTAATAAAAGAACTAGTAAGAACTGAGAAAAGACAAAAAAAAAAAAAGGACTGAGAAAAGACATGAAATCTAGAGATAGAGATGTACCTTAAGGTACAGCAGTCAACTGTATCAAATATTAGGGAAGTCAACAGGATGAAACTGAAAACTGGCCACTGGATTTGGCAATTAAGTCTTTAGTGAGTAGTGAAAACAGTTTCAGGAAAGAGTAGAGTGGAAATAGTATAAGAGACTGAGGATTGGGTAGGAAGTCCAGAAGCAGAGAAAGACTTGTTAAAAGCTTGAGACTACAGAAATGGGAAAAGGTCTCTGTGACCAGGGAAGAGACAGGTATATATGCATGACTAAGGGGAAGAAATCAGTACAGGATAGACTTTAAACAAAACCAAAAATCCCACAAAAGGCAGCTGTGGGAAGAAATAAGGACCCATAGAAAGAAAGAAAATGGAGGGCGGCGCCTGTGGCTCAAAGGAGTAGGGCACCGCCTCATATGCTGGAGGTGGCGGGTTCAATCCCAGCCCTGGCCAAAAAACACAAAAATAAAAAAGAAAGAAAATGGAACAAGAGCATGAACAGAAAGGTTAGTTTGTAATGTAGGAGAAATACCACTTTAACAGAGTTAGGAGGAACACAGAGGATATTTAGTACTTGCCAACAAAGTTTATTTTGGGGGTAGATGTTTTCTTGGCAGCCATATTTGTAGGCACTGCTGATACTTTAGTGTTAGATGTGCTATTAAGAGATGAATTTCCTGTAGTCGTAAGACCCTTCACTGAAGAAGCTGCAACTGATGAAGTATTCACAGTACAATTGCTTGCTGCAATGCTTGAAGGAGAGGCAGTTGGTTTTGAAGCAGATACAGCCGTTGAAGACGTAGCTTGGCTAACAACATTTGGTTCTGTTGAAGGAATGGGCTTACCAAGTTTTGTGTGTAATTTAACCACCTACAAAACAAAAGCACATTTTATTTGTCAGGAGCCTCAAAAATGCAGATTTTGAAGTTCTCTGGAACAACATTATAGAATGAAAATCTAAACTCTATTTTCCTTTGTTGTATTTTTTCCTGTTACATGTTTTTATACACAAAACTGTTTTCAAGATAATCTCTGCAAAACAGATATAGTTACATATTCCATCTACTACCAGGTGAAAAAACTAAGGCAAAGAAGGATGGAATGATTTGGCCACATGCAGGGAATCTATAATTAAGTAAAATGAGAGGTGGAAAATAATCACATGACAATTTTCAACTAGTGAAATAAATGGCTTAGTTCAATGCAAAAAGAGGTCTCTAGTCCCTCCCTCTTTAAGTAACGACTATTTGATGTTACCTTTATGTATTATTAGCATATCAGCAAGCCTTATAATGCATTCAAAGTTTTCCAAATTTAAAGCTGCCTTTACTTAAACCCCCATTGAAAAAGTAAAAGAAAACAGACTAAGACATATGGGTGTGTGTGGGAAAAAACACCTACTTTCTGATGCTTAGCACCACGAATGTGGGCAGCATATGCATCTGCTCCTGTACAAGACACATCGCAGAGCTCACAACGTAGCTGATTTTGAGTCCCACGAGTAGAGTTGTTGCTGCTGCTGGTATTTTGTGAGGCTTTCAATGCAGCTTCTTTTTTTTTATGTTTCTGTCCTTCTAAATGTTCTTTATAAGTCTGTTTCAAACAAAAAGGACACATTTTGCTTCACTAATTTTCTTTCTACATTATCTAAAATTATTTAATTCTCAAATCTCTAATACTCATTTAAAAACAAAAACTAAAATTTTAAAAGCAATTGAAAGGGGATGGTAGCATTTCCTACATATGTAATACATCTCTGGATGTATCTTGTTTACCAAGAATACACTTACATAACACAGAATTACAAAGCACTTTCATACACAGCCATAATGAGGCAATGGCTGCCAGTTTCAAGAATTGGTATCTTTTATGGCTTATGGATAATGTTAGATAGAGAAGGCTAAGATACTGATCATACCACAAATAAATTACTTAATGACAAAATTAAGATGTGGGGGGAATGTACCTACATTAGAAGAAAAAAAAGTTACTGTATGTTAACAGGATCCTTTACAATAGATATATTTACTTATAAAACTGACTTTTCTAATTCAGAATGCATTTTGACATAGAATCTGTACTAGAATCCATGCCACCTTAAACAAAAGCTTATTTAAACTGTGTCAGAGCCAAAGTTGTACATACTTGCAAGGAAAAACAGTATTATGTAACATTAGCCAACAAAATAGTAAAATTATATATTAAAAATCACCTTGAATGAAGATGACTGAGGATGGCAGTTAATTCAAGTAAAGACAACAGGTGGGTACTTTTGTTTTGTTTTTTGAATGGGACCAAATGGTTTCTCTTTCATATTTTATTTTAAAAATTGTATGTTCACCATAGAATTTCAGAGCTGGATAGGACTCTGGGACTTATCTAACACATTGATTTTCTAATTCTTAAACAATCCTTTTTCCAAATGAAATCATATGTAAGTATAGAAAATTGTTTTCGAAAAGAAGATCTAAGGCTCAGCCATTTGATTCTCCTTTCATTATCTGAAGTGGCTCTGTGAAACAGTTTGAGACACAATTATTTAGGACATCAATTTTCAACCTGTGGGTCTCAACCCACTGGAACTGTATTAAAGGGCCGTGGCATTAGGAAGGTTGAGAACCACTGATTTAGGACAAGTCTTTCTTACAAAAGTGAGAAAACAAAAGTCCAAAGGAGTTAAAGTCTCTAACTTGCTCAAAGCCATATGGTTTAGTGGCACGGCCACAATTGCAACCTTCCCCTTACGTCTGAATCAACTTACTCTTCTTGTGAACATCTAGACCAGCGGTTCTCAATCTGTGGGTCATGACCCCTTTGGGGGCTGAACAATCCTTTCACACGGGCTCCCTAAATACATCCTGCATATTAGATATCTACATTACTTCATAACAGTGGCAGTTATGAAGTAGCAATGAAAATAATTTTGTGGTTGGGGGTCACCACAACACGAGGAACTGTATTACAGGGTTGTAGCATTAGGAAGGTTGAGAACCACTGATCTAGACTCTACTCCAACTCAAAATCTCAATATATTTTTCTCTAAGGCTCAAAAATCCCTTAAGACACCCTTAAGCGGACACTTGTACCAGACTGTTTATTGCAGCTCAATTTACAATTGCCAAGATGTAGAAACAGCCTAAATGCCCACCAACTGAGGAATGGCTTAACAAGCTGTGTTATATGTATACCATGGAATACTATTCAGCTATTAAAAAAAATGGAGACTTTACCTCCTTCGTATTAACCTGGATGGAAGAGGAAGACATTATTCTTAGTAAAGCATCATAAGAATGGAGAAGCATGAATCCTATGTACTCAATTTTGATATGAGGACAATTAAGGACAATTAAGGTTATGGGGGAGGGGAAGGAAAAGCAGAGAGAGGGAAGGAGGAGGGCGGGGCCTTGGTGCATGTCATACCTTCTGGGGGCAAGACATGATTACAAGAGGGACTTTACCTAACAAATGCAATCAGTATAACCTGGCTTATTGTACCCTCAATGAATCCCCAACAATAAAAAAAAAAAAAAAAAAAAAGACACCCTTAAGGTCTATTCTTCTATAACCATTCAATACCCTCAAATTAATGGTCAGCCTCATACCTACTCATCCCAAATACTGTTGCTAACCTATCACCCTAGGTTATGTTCTATCCTTTTACATGGACACCCACATGTTAATATGTGGCACTCATGACATCAACTCCTCTGAATAATCAGCCCAGAGTAGGGAATGCTCCTCAAATACTAAGACTGGCATTCTTGCTCCTTTCCACGTATATCGAGTCCCTGAAAACACTCCCCACCTGCCTCTATAAACCATGCAATCTACAACAAAACCATTTCCTATCATATTCATAACAGGAAGAAGTTTTATATACAGGATGTCCATGAAGTTTGTGCGAAAGTTACTACGTTAAACTATTTTAAATTGCACATGAACTTTATGTCTACCCTGTATTTAGCCATACATATTATGTTTGCTAATTTGGTGTAACTCAGGAAATGTTAGTAATTAAAAGCACTCCAAAAACTCAGTAGTAAAAATAGAACTAATCTAGTAAATTTTTAAAACATATACATAAAGGCAGAGTGCAGTGGCCCATGCCTGTAATCCTAAGCACTCTAAAAGGCCCAGGTGGGAGGACTGCTTGAGCTCAGGAGTTTGAGACCAGCCTGAGCAAAAGTGAAACTGCACACACCTGTAGTCCCAGCTAAGTGGGAGGCTGAGGCAAGAGGGTTATCTGAGCCCAAAAGTTTGAGGTTGCTGGGAGCTATGATAACACCACAGCAGAAATGGTCTCAAAAAAAAAAACAAAACAAAACAAAACAAAACAACAAAAGTAGGGTAGAAGTGTTGAAAATACCAGACAGCCAAAACCTTCTCTTTGCAAATAACATGTCTTTCATCTGCTAAACTGTTTACCAAATTTTTATATAAAAACTAGACATTCTCTCAGAGTAATAACAAATAAGGCAGAAATCAGAGTTTGGCTTCCCATTAGCTATTATAAACTCAGACCTACAAATCATCCATTTAAAGGTTTAAAACCAAGAACAAAACAAAATCAAAAAGAAATAAAGGTCTTGTGTTCTTCATTAGTTGACTATTTTTGAAAAAGGCACTTTCTTACACCTTTCTTGTTCTCAAAGTACCTATTCCTCTCATGGAAGAGGTCACAGAAATAAATCATATTCTATACAGCATATAGAAAGTCAGTCTCATTAAAAATACAATTCTGAAAATTATAAGCAATTATCTTAAGTTGGAGAATTTTGTATAATAAAGGCTTTACAAAGTATGTTATAGATGCTAAAAAGAAATGAAATAAAACTCAATTTTATACCCAAATCCCAATTAATTTGACTATCAAACTTTTAAACTAAATTTAAGCTTTATTCAAAGAGCAAAGTCTCCTTCCTTTTTAAAAAAGCTCAATTTGCCCATTTATCATTTACATTTTTACATTTTTTTCCCTGAATACAATTCTCATATCTCAATAAAATTAGTTTAAAAATGAGTGTTTAACAAAATATATGTGCACTGGCTGAAAGCTAATAGGAAAGAAACTGTAAACTTCTCTGTAGGCACAAGAGTTAGAATATCAACCATACTTAACTATCAAAAATAACCAGTGATGAATCATGGTTTAACATACAACGTAAGTACCTGTGGTCCAGCACAGCTGATCTTACAAACGTCACAATAGTGAATCTGGGGTGGTTTGGGAGGCTGTTTTGGTTTCAGTTGTTTATTTTGGAATGGTGCTTTTTTAGTAAAGGTGGTCCCTGTCCAGGCAGCTGTAGCAGCAGCAGCAGCAGCTGCTGCTGCTGCTTGTTTCTGTTGCTGCTGCTGCTGTTGGTAGTAGGAAGATGCAGCTGAATACACTGCTGCTTCGTAACCTGAATAAGACGTACCTTACAAATAAAATCAAACAAAAATTACGTTACATAATTATAGAAAGACAAGTTGTTAGTTATAAATTTAAATTCCATAAATCCTACAATGTTATATTTACTCGTGCATATTTACAAATAATGTATATCTAAGAGAACCCAGAAAAAACCTCACCTTCCTTTTCTGTAAGTCACTCAATAAGTATTCAACATATGCCAGGTGTTAAAGAAGTATAAAGAAAACAGAAGATTTGGTCCTTGCTTTACAGAAACTTAGTTCAGTTGGAGGGATTTGACAGAATGACAAACATATGGTTATAGAATCTATTAATTCCCCAAATGTAAAAATCATCAGAACACAATGAGAAGTATTGAATTTCAGGAAGAATCTGAAGTAGGATGCTAGATAGGAAAAACAAAAACTCATGAAAGTAATATTTGACATGTTTGGTGGCTAAGAGGATAAAAGAAGAAAAAGGTATACAAAGATAACCCCAACATTGAGCCCCATTGATTATCTGATGGGTTGTATAACTGATAAAAGCAAGAAGGTGACAGAAGCTAGTTTGGGGAGGCAAAGTAAATAAAGCTTAGCATAAGTTTATGATATGAAGCTGGAATTCTGATGAAAATATAGAACAAATGTTAAAAGATTTTGAAATTAAGGACCAACACACTGATTCTCATCTTCCAAAAGACGAAAAAACACTGTGTTTTCTGGTTAAATGTAAGGATTTGATATATTTCCACTATGTCTCCACAGAATAAGTATGTCAGCTAATGATATATGTTACGCTGAGTGCTTTAGAAACAAAATAAAACATTTTAAAATGTTTTGACAAAGTTGCTGATTTTATTTATTTATTTAGCCTAGGCGTCCCAAGTAGCTAGAGCTACAGAAGCACATCGCAATGGCTGGCTAATTTTTCTATTTTTAGTAAAGATAAGGTCTCACTCTTGCTCAGGCTGGTCTCGAACTCCTGAGCTCAAGGGATCCTCCTGCCTTCGCCTCCCAGAAGTGTTAGAATTACAGGTGTGACCCACCGTGCCAGGCCTGAAGTTGGTGATTTGACACCTAAGCCTGTCTGAAAACAAAAACTTGCCACTTTTAAACTAAGATCTCTGGAAATATGACAAACATTTCAGAGACTTCTTTGTAGACGTCTTTATTTCTGTAAGTAGTAATGGGTGGGCACAGAATGATACAAGGCTCAAGAGAGAGGTTCTTATTTGCCAGAATGGCACAGAAGAAGTACTTAAGGAATGCTGCTTGTTTAGTAAAGGTGGTCTCTCAAGTACAGACTGCTATACTGGAAAGACTTATGACACACTAATGCCAATAAATCTTTATACATAAAGAAGAAAACATGAATTTGAAGGGTGAGAGCTAAGATACATGGAAAATCATAATCACAGAAATCTGGAAATAAACATATCTAGAGAGAAAGGAATCTAACAAGTTTTGAGGAACACCTTTCTAGATTTTTATATCAGATTAATATTGGAGTATATAAATAGGAAGTTTTAAGATAGAAAGTATGGAACAGACAAAGTCTCTGAAATGAAAGTAGGGAGACTTATCTCAATGATAACCACATGATCAAATTTTTAAAAAATCAAACAACAAAAGTGGTTAAAAGAAAAATTCTATAGATCAATAAACTTAATATGGGAAGTCATACAAATGTCCTGTTACTTAAGAATGTGGTAAAAGAACAAACTCACAAAGTGTTTTCTAAGTTTATAGGCAAACACACAAATAGTTTAAATTTCACTATAAAGAAATACCATAAAATGTCCAATTAAAAATAATAATGCTGTTTTTAGATGATTACTGATTTGGACCATGATTTTTATAGGAAATCTTTCTAACAGACATTAGAATTTAATTTAATTTAGAAGTCTAAATTTAATTCTTTTAGAATTTTATAAACTATAAAAATGCCACTTACAATATAACTTTATAATTATATATGAAAGGAAAAAAACATAAGATAAGGGCAAGAGGCTAACAGTGCCAGAAGACTAGGTCTTCTAGTTTTTGTAAAACTAAGGGTTCAGGGCGGTGCCTATAGCTCAATAAGTAGGGTGCTGACCCCATATACTGAGGGTGGCCGGTTCAAACCCGGCCCCATTCAAACTGCAAAAACAAAACCCTAAGAGTTCATAGTATGAGAATGAATGTGCTATGTGCAGTGTAGTTTTCAGAACTGATACGTAATGCAGATGAAAAAAAATCTTACTATCCTTATTTTATAGATCAGAAAATGAAGGATTAGAAACTGTGAGATCCTTTAAACACAAAACTAATGCACAAAAATCACCAGGTTAAGCTTACTATTTACAAAATAATATCCATCTGCACATATGTAGTCTAAAACTAATAAAAGGCAAATTTAATTATAGTTTACTACTTGGTTTAAAAAATCAAAATATGCATTAAAGAGTGGGCTAAAGATTCTGGAACTCTGTTAAAGAATACCTTAAGTTCTCCTATGACTGCAAGGAAACAAATATACTCTTGTAAAAGCATTGTAGGAAAAAAATACAGTATTAGGGTCTATCTGTAAGTTAAGTAAAAGCTTGATTTTTGGAAACTAAACTAGCTTCACTTAAAAAATACTCTGATTAAGGCTGGGTGCAGTGGCTCGCACTGGGAATCCTAGCATTCTGAGAGGCTGTGGAGGGTGGATTGCTTGAGCTCAGGAGTTCCAGACCAGCCTAAGCAAGAGCAAGATCCTGTCTCTTAAAAAAGAAAAAATATAGCTGGGCGTTGTGGTGGGTGGCTGTAGTCCCACATACTCAGGAGGCTGAGGCAAGAGGATTGCTTCAACTCGGGAGTTTTTGAGGTTGCTGTGAGCTATGATGCCACCACAGTCTACCCAGGGGGACAAAGTGAGATTCTGTCTCACAAAACTTTGATTAAAAATGCTTATCAATTACTATGTTACATTGTTAGAAATGCTGAAATATTTTTAAAGGGTTAACATCAGAAACAAAAACATATCATTTCAGTAGTAAATCCATCATGGTATAAATCACCATTTAGTAGGCAGCAATATTCCATACTACTCATTTTAGTCAGAGAAAAAAGAACAGCTGACCTAAGTTGTAGCTGCCAAAAATTAGATATAAGACTCAAAGCCTTAACAATGATTTTTCTGGATTGCCATTTTGTGCTGTGCCTCACATAATCTTTGAAAATTAATAGTTCTACATCTAGGCCTTTATCCTAGGGAAAACAAGTGAGCGAATGCACACATCTTTATATATATGGATTATTCTACCCAGTGCTGTTTCTAGTTTTTCTCTAATATACAACGAAATGTTCCCAAGTACACACTTTAACATATAGGACATCCATACAATAAAATATTATGTAGCCATTAAAATGGTTTCTAAATACCATTGGAATTTATAAGAAACCAAGGTTCCTTTGTGAAATGTTTGATTATGAGTCCAGGGCAGGGAAAGCTCAAAGTGTATCTGTACAATTTACAGTGCCAAAAATGAAAGAAGTGCTCAAAAACTATTGAGAACATGTCAAAAAGACTCTGGAGCTGACTTGAAAAGGATCTTAATGGCCAAATTGGAACAATGTGAGCCTGAAAGAAAAAATGAGAGTAATGGATTATAAATACAGTCAGTCCTCCATATTCATGGGTTCTCTACATCCAAGGATTCAAGGATTCAACCAACTGTGGATTGAAAACATGGGGCGGTGGGAGACAGTGGGAGGGAAGTGGAAAAAAAAAAACACGGGGGGGAGAATAGTCAAAAATAAAAATGAAAATATTCAACACAGTGTATCATCTATTTATATAGCATTTATATTGTATTAAGTATTATTAGTAATCTAGATATGACTTACAGTACATAAAAGAGAATATGTGTAAGTTACATGCAAATACTTGGCCACTACTTTATATAAGGGACTCAAGCATCTGAGGATTTTGGTATCCACGGTAGTCCTGGAACCAATTCCACATGGATATGGGACAACTGTACCTTGAATAAAAAAGAATGGATCCATAGCAATATCAAAAAAGAAGTGAGAAAAGAGGACTCTTCTTTAGAGAAGAATGCCTAAGAATCAATGTAAAAGGATCTTGCAACTGTCACCATAAAAACTGATTCAGTTAAGAGATTTTCAAAAAATCTAATACCATAAGGTGGAAGGTAAGCGGGCAATAGGCCCACAGATTACTTGTTAATTACAAAGGGAAAAGCTATCTATATAATGGAGAGATGGGAGACACCACTTTAACCAGTGAAGGCATCATCAGTAAGGAATAAGTTGATATTACTATGTGCTCCTCATGCTACGAAATAGAAAATTACTCTTTCTTAAAACACTGCCTAAATCTAACATAAATCACCAGATAAATCAAATTGTGGCATATTTATTCTACAAATGGCCTGAGTTCTTAACAAATGTATCATGAGGCTTGGTGCTCATAGTACAGTGGTTACGGCGCCAGCCACGTGCACTAAGGCTGGTGGGTTTGAACCCGGCCCAGGCGAGCTAAAAACAATGACAACTGTAACAGAAAATGGCTGGATGTTGTGCCAGGCACCTGTAGTCCCAGCTACTTGGGGGGCTGAGGCAGGAGAGTCGCTTAAGCCCAGGAATTTGAGGTTGCTGTGAGCTGTGATGCCACAGCAGTCTACTGAGGGTGACAAAGTGAGACTCTGTCTCAAAAAAAAAACAAAAAAAAAAAAATCATGAGACAAAATAAAAAGAAGGGGTTGTACTAAAGGAAATTAACACGCTATGATAGCTAAATACAATTCATGACCTTTGACTGGACCATAAATTTAAAACAAATCACAAACACGAACACACACATGCCAAATATAAAGCCTGGCCATAAAAGACATTTTTTTTACAAATGGAGAAACTTATATATCAGACAGTTTACATGTTCAATTCCTTTTTATAATGACATTGTGGCTACATAAAAGAATATCTTTACTTTGAAGAAGTACATTCTGATGAATTTGGGGCAAAGCAACAGCTCATCTACAACTTACAAAATATATTACAGAATGCACTTGAAAACAGGTTTTAAGAGAAAGAAAGGTAAAATTAAAAAGTTGGGGGAAAACAATCAAAAGAATGATATAACTCTATTTTTGGCAAGAAAAGAACATTTACAATGACAAGAAAGCAATTTGCATAATTGCATGAAAAAGATAAATTCATTTTTATTAAATAACCATGATATTTATATACATATATTCTATGGAAATATAGACATGCAATAAAATGTTAATGAAAGTTAGTGTCCAAGGGTAAATATTTAATGGTTTATCTCTTTTCTGTTATCTACAGTTTCTAATTTTAAAGTAATGATCTGTTACTCATGTAATAAGGCAGCAAGTAAAAAATATCTCCATACTGTGTAAACAACCAGAGAGAAATAGCCATGTGTGAGACAAAGGAGAGGAAGATCAAGTAAGACAGAAATAATGAATAGGAAAGGCTACTGGTATTTCCGTTTTGTTGAAGCTAATGTAGACATTTAAAAAAAAATTAAGTGGAAGTCAGATTTCACTGCACTAATCCTGGTTATAATTATAGCTCATCAACCAGATAAGAGATGGCCAGAAAAGGTCTATCTGGGAAACCTGAAATGATAGGTCTAGAAACAGTAATAAATTTAACAGTTTCTTGAGATCTTAACAAAAGATTTCTTTCCTAAATAGGGAATATCCTTGACTATGTCTTTAATAGATTATAAAAAAGCCTTTCTACCCTGATCTCTTTGATTAGGTCCTTGACATTCACCAGTCCAACTGGAGTTCTCAGACATCAATGTCTCACTCCAATTCATTTCCAAGTGGTTGTCAGATAACTTACAAATCTGCTCCTACTGCTCCATTTCTTAAGAACTCCTCTGTGGTGCCCTTTGTGCCCATATGATAAAGACAGATAATACCACAGCAGAGTATACAGAGCTTTACACACTGACATTCTACAATTACCTCCTGATATTTACCCTGCATATCCTGTATTCCAGACACAACAAACTACTGTTCCCAAACACTGTATGCCTTCCTAGTTCATGACTGTCTCCCTAGCACCCTAGAGTAAGAGTTAAGAAATCTCTGAGAAATAAAGCGTCATTGTGGCTTATCTTCTGAAAAATAAATAAATTTAACTGATTTTTAAAGAATTCAGAAGTTAGGCTTCTTCTAATACCCAAGCTATAACAAAATATTAAGAGGTAAGAATTGCCCAGGTGTAGCAGCACATAGCTATACTCCCAGCTTACTTGGGAAGCTGAAGCAGGAGGATCACTAGAGCCCAGGAGCTTGGGTTGTAGTACACTATGCTGATCAGGTGTCTCCACTAAGTTTGGCATAGATATGTGATACCCCAGAAGCTGGGGACCACCAGATTGCCTAAGGATGGACAAACTGGCCCAGGTCAGAAATGGAGCAGGTCAAAACAACTGTGCTTATCAGTAGTGGGACTGTGCCTGTAAACAACTGTTGCACTCCACTCTGGGCAACATAGCGAGATCTTGTCTCTTAAAAAAAAGAAGAACTGAAATTGCCCATGCCACCTTAAATGCTCCATGGAACAAGACAGTATTAAGGAATAAAACGCAAACCAACAATAAAATCTTACAAGTGTACAAAGCATAATATCTATAAAAAAACCAATGTGTGATTTTAATCACCAGAATACTGTGAAGTACCTAAGCAGGAAATGAGCAAGAGTAGAGGACAGAGTAAGGTTTAGTGATCATACCTCTCTAGGGGAAATATTTAATTATTTAAGGAAAATAAAACTATTCTGTCCTTCTAAGAGGTACGTTACATAACCACCATCTTATTAATGTTTAAAAAGACTACCCAGTACTTTCATGATTGCTTATCCATGATAATAAATATAAAAAAATAGCTCTTGGAGGGCCTAAATAAATGTGTGGTATTCCCTGAGTGTCAACCTTGACTTTTCAAATTCATTTGGAAAAAGTCAAAAGGGAAAAGATCCTGTACAGGACAGGTTGTTATTTCCTCTAATTATAATGCTAGGCCTAAGAATCATAACTAGCTTTCAAATCCCCAAAGAGTATTTTATAATTTTATATTTTGCTAAGATCTTGGGTTGTTTTTTTTTTTTTAAAAAGCATACTACTTACAGTGTAGTTCCATTTGTCACATTATGCACATATATTTATATTAACACCTATCAATTTAATTCCTGTTCTTGGGAGTAAAATAATTCTGCAGAAAATCAAGACAGTTTCTAGTAAGTCTCTAATTTGTTTACTTATTTTAAACACAGTTTATCAGCCTTACCAGAATAAGTAACTGCTGTGGTACTATAAGTAGCACTCTGAGTATAGGATGGCACCACAGTAGCTGCAGCTGCTACTGGCTGTACGGTGGAGGATACAGGATAAATGGAGAAAGTAGTGGTAGCTGGACTTGGTGTGGCTGGTTTTATGGCTGTCACTTGTCGAGTTTGCTGGGCTTGAGTATACTGAGTTGCACCTTGGCTATAACCTGCTTTGGGGGCTAAAGTGGGAAAGAGACATCAAAAAATTAGAAGAGTAAGCCACTATTGTCACTGTACCAATATCCTTAAAAACTGGAAAGAACAGGTCTAAACATCACGAACTACAGATTTTATGCCAACAATTTCCTCTTGGCAAAAGGGGTAAAATTCTTATTACCAATATGAATAAAATAAGTAAACTGATTTACTATCTTTTCCTCAACGTTTTCTACGTATTTCCAAAATGATATTTTGGCAAAATTTACAACTAAGTAAAATAATACTACTTAACACTTGGTAGAAATAAAAATGTTTTTGTGAAAAAGGGTGTATTGTGTTTAGGCTAGTCAGTCTACTTTTGAGTTAGGCTTAATGCTGGAAGCAAAAGGGAGCGAAACTCAAAGTATATATTTCAATTCACAGCGAAAAGTTCAATGTCTAATTATGTAGAAATTGTTGATATACCACTTATAACATTTTACTGATTTACCCATAGTAAATGTCAATCTAATCCTAACTGATTGACTTAATCTGTCGAATGTTGA